>NC_073627.1:91249420-91567337 GCF_029407905.1 Bubalus kerabau
GTGATGGACAGGGAAGCCTGGCATGCTGCAGTTTATGGGGCCACAGAGAGTGGGACAGGGACTGAATAACTCTTTATCAAGGGGCTTTCCTGGTGGGAGAGCAGTAAAGAATCTACCTGCCAATACAGGAGACTTGGGTTTGATCTGTGGGTCAGGAAGATCCCTGGAGAAGGAAATGGCAACCCACTCCAGTATTCTTGCCTAGAAAATCCCATGGACAGAGGAACTTGGTGGGCTATAGTCCATGGGGCTGCATGGTCAGATACGACTTGGCAAGTAAACAACAAGAAGTCTTTATCAAGTTGAATAAGCTCACTTCTATCCCTAGTTTTCTAAGAGTAGGGGTGCATGCATTTTTTTCCATTATGGTTTTCTCTGTATATATGTTCAGGAGTGGTTTTTGGATCATATGGTAGGTTCTATTAATATTTTTATTTTTTTTAAGGAACCTCCATACTTAGCTGTACACCTGAAACTAACATAACGTTGTAAATCAACTATGCTCCAATATAAAATAAAAAATAAATTGAAAAAGAAAAAATAGTCAAGGAAAAGGATAAGAAGTCAAGAACACATTAAGGAGAAAAGAAAAACAGAGAGACTTAGGAGCAATAAAGACATGTTAGGCAAGCATTTAAAAAAAAAAATAAAACAAATGTGTACAGCAGTCAGGAGAAGGCCTAGGGGAGAAGGAAAGCAGAAAGGCCCAAACTGCTGGGGAGGAAAAACCCAAAAAACTTGGCTGGCTGCCTGACAAAGAGCACGGCAGAGAGAACTATATCCACCAGATTCACCAAAGGAAGGAATCTGTGAATCATAAAAAAAATGTTTATTTCTTTATGCCACAAATGATAAAACAGTCATAAAACATGAAAAAAATTTCCTTCTCATAGTAATTGCTGCAAATATTTTTAACCATTATTCTGAATACTCAGTGTGACACTATTGAGAAAGAAACGGTGTCTTGTACCAAAATCCATCTTCAGTTATCCCCATGGCATGCTATACACTTGTATTTAGAGATGAATTCATTTGCAAGATGGCTAAAGCTCACCTAGCATAGGTTGGAGAGAACCTCTATCCTTAGAGAAACAGTAAAAGTCATTGATCATTTCTTACTTCCTAAAAAGTTATTTTCCTTTGTTACCTAATTTCAGCATAAACAGAAAGAACTGTGGCCCAAGTGAGGGAAATTTGGATGTTTTTGAAAATGCGTTCCCTAGAGAATATCCTTTTGTTTCAGCAGAGGCAATGCTTGTCAATGTTAAAAGGGAAAACACACACAAGAACCACAGAGCTCTACAAATAGTTAAGTCGCATGCACATTTGTTCTAGCTTTGTGGCAAGCTAGACTTGTTATGGGTGATATTGATTGATCCCCTGGGATATGTTTCTGAGAATATACAGCAATTCCAACCAAGTATTTGTCTGGCCAAAGAAAAACCAAGCTTTATTGCTGCCAGAGACCTAACTGTCCAGCCTGACTGGGCAGAGAATAGAAAGTCTGGTTTTCTATAGTTTCTCCAAAAGAAAGGGCATTATAATTCTACAGTTCTGCCAGAGATGAGGTCTGATGTTTTTGTTGTAAAAGACCTGGAACCTGTTATTTAGCAAAATAACCAGGAGATGTTCCCCCATGATACCAAAGAATAAGGCTGACTTTCAAAAATTTAAAGTGATCAAATTTTCACTTTTTAAAATAATATATTCTCCTGGAAAGGGTAATTTGCCACAGAAAAGGGGAAGTTGATTTTAAAAAAAAAGATTAAGGGAGGGCAGACCCGATATTATTGAGTTAGGCACTCCTGATTTTAGCTTTTTTCTCATGTAAACCTTCTGTGAGATGATATTTTTTTTAGCATTTCAAAAATAAATATATATTCAGTGGCTTAAAATATTTTTATCCCAACCTCATTTTTGGAGGTAGTTTGACATTTATACCAATCATAGAATACATGTTTACTGTAAAAAAAACCTAAAACTCTACAAAAGTATATAGAATAAAAAAAGAAAGTCCCCCTTAAATCACTCAAATTCTCTCTCTCTCTCTGAATTATATACACAAATAATCACTGTGATCAGTTTGATGAGTATCCTTCAAAATTTATGACATGCCAGGTACATTTCTGTTTTAGGATTTTTTTTTTTTAACTGATTGAGATCATGTTAAATCTATTACTCCATAACTTGCTTTATTTCACATTTACTGTATCCTGGAAGAACCTTAGGTTATTACCTAGAGAGCTACTCTATTCTTTTTTTTTTAATTTTTTAATTAAAGGATAATTGCTTTACAGAATTTTGTGGTGTTCTGTCATACATCAACAAGGATCAGCCACAGGTACATCCATGTCTCCTTCCTCTCAGACCTCCCTCCCTTCTCCTTCCCCACCCCTCTCTTCAGCCAGTCCCCGTTTGAGTTCCCTGAGTCATACAGCAAATTCCTATGGCTATCTGCTTTACACATGGTATTGTAAATTTCTATGTTACTCTACCATACATCTCCTCTTCTTCCTGCTCTCCTTCCACTATGTCTGTTTCTCCACTGCTGCCCTGAATATAAATTCATCAGTGCCATCTGTTCAGATTCCATATATATGTATCAGTATATGATATTTATATTTCTCTTTCTGACTTACTTTACTCTGTATAATGGGTTCCAGTTTGTCCACCTCATTAGAACAGATTCAAATGTGTTCCATTTTATGGCTGAGTAGGATTCCATTATTGTAGAAGGCAATGGCGCCCCACGCTAGTACTCTTGCCTGGAAAATCCCATGGACAGAGGAGCCTGTTAGGCTGCAGTCCATGGGGTCACTAGCAGTTGAACGCGACTGAGCGACTTCACTTTCACTTTTCACTTTCATGCATTGGAGAAGGAAATGGCAACCCACTCCAGTGTTCTTGCCTGGAGAATCCCAGGGACGGGGGAGCCTGATGGGCTGCCGTCTCTGGGGTCGCACAGAGTCGGACACGACTGAAGCAACTTAGCAGCAGCAGCAGAAGCAGCAGCAGGATTCCATTGTATAAATGTACCACAACTTCTTTACTCATTCATCTGTCAATGGACATCTAGGTTGCTTCCATGCTCTAGCTATTGTACATAGTGCTGCAGTGAACAATGGGGTACATGTGTCTTTTTTCAGTTTTGATTTCCTCAAGAGATCTACCCTATTCTTTTTAATGATTGTATAGAGTTCCATGGTATGGATATACCACAATGTATTTATTTAATCAGCCCTGGCCCATTTGTTTCCAATTTTTAAACTACCACAAACATCAAATTAATGTCCTTTGTACATATACAAGGAGGATATTTTTAAAGGTAGGAAAGCTGAGATTGAAAGAGGTTAATGAATTTTGTTTAAAAGCACATTATTACAAAGCGGAAAGACTCAGAAAAGCCCATGTTCTTTCTGCTCTACTTGGATGTTTTTAGTTCTCCATGTATGCAGGATTAAAAAAGAAGAGGGTGTCTGAATTTTTAATTACTCTGAATCACTACCCCCTGCACTTCTCCATACATCCTGATGGCCTCTTAGAGTCTGCTCAGATACAAATGCATGTGGAATATAAAAAGCAGGAGAGCCTGGCCCCAAGTTTGTTATGTGAATTGATGCATATTAAAGAATAAATGAAGTCCTAATAAAGTAACTTGGAAAAGATATGTCCTACCAGATCTTAAAATGTGAGCACTTTCCTTCTCAGTGAAGATTACACTCAGGAAAATTTCGGCTTTCAGCTGGGTGGGTCAGTAGGGAGGAAATTATGGATGGATCTGACAAGAAGTCCATTTTCTGGGTCCACTGCTGGACAGAGTTGAGTAGTTAGCTACCCAGGAGGCCCAGGTCAGAATTGCTTTCCTACTTAAGACACTTCAACTTGAGCTTAAGAAATTCCTCTACTGCCCTTCATATATTTTAGTCAGGGGCTGACTGGCTCTGGGCCTGGGAGAAGAGGCAATGTGCACTGCGGGGTAGTCAGAGCAACTGGCTTTCTGTCAGCCTTCTGCTCCTCTCCCAAGCAATGCCCATAGGCTCTGGTAAGAGGCCAGAAATGCCCCTCACAAAATGACATTTGGGGGTAAGTTCAGATTCTTCAGCATAGATAAGTATCTGTTTCCCCATAATGTACCTTGTACTGCACCTCATAAAAGGACCTGGCAGAGCCTAAACTAAGCTGAGCTACGTCATGTCTCACCCTTCACATGTACACCTGGGCCCCAGTATCACCTCAGAGGGAATTTCCTGACAGCCTCGTAAAAGTCATCTCCCCACCATCACTATCTCATTACCCTGCTTTATTTTCTTCATAGTCTTTCACTATCTGAAACTGTTACACTTCTATTTACTTGTTAACCATATGCCTTCTCCCACTAAAGTATAAGCTTCGTGAGAACGGGAGCCTTATCTTTTTCTGTCACTAGGATACCCCAGCACTTAGGAAAAAGTGTCTGGTACATAGTAGGTCATGGTAGAAAGTGCTAAATAAATTCCATTCTCATTTTTCATAACACTTGCTCATTGGAGACAATCATCTTGAAAGATTGAGCTCAAGTGTAACCCTATTTAGGATGTCATTCATTCATTCATTTGCCATGTGCATTAAATGTCTACTGTGTGATAAAGGTTGCCAAACCTCATCTATTCACAGTCCTTTTAAAGTCTATGGTACCTCCAGGTCAAAAGGAATACCCTTTGGTTCTATTTATTAAGTCCAAGCAACTTAATAAATATCTGTGTCCTAATAACTTGGTGGTCATTGGAAAAATAATACACGTAATTTTTACCAAAAAAATTTATTTCAATCATAAATAACCACGTTTTCTTACTGATGGGATGTATTCAACTGTTAGGCACTATATTTTCAAGTCTGAAATGAGATTGGAAAATGCCACCTTAATTTTCTGTCCTTTGTTGATTTTCTCAAAGTACTTGCTTTTTATCAAAGCAAATGCCAACTTTCCAAAGATAGGACATAGAAAAAAAAAAAAAACAAAACTTGATCTGGTAGTTTGTACAGTGTCCATCAGATGTCAAGTATTGCTGTGTTTCCCTTGAGTATTTAAAACATCACTCTGAAGCTCTAGAGATTGGCTATGTTCCCTGCACACAGTTTCAGAAACACAGTGCTTACACTTCATCTTAGGTACTGGATGTACAGCAGTAAGAGAACCAGGCATGGTCCTTCCATGACCTCTTAGCATGTTGTATCTACCTCCACACAAATAGTGTTTACCCACACATTAATTTATTATGTGTTTATGTATCTGTCTTTCCTAATAGACGCTGGACTTCCCCAAGGAAAGTACCCTGTCTTTTTATTGATAATACAGACTCTTAACATCCCTAATACAGAATAAGAGTTGGGTGCTCAATAAATGTTGGCTAAATAAATGAACGATTAAACCAGAGAATGAATAAGTGAACAAACAAATGGCCTTGACACACAGCACGATTTTTTATTTTCTGGTATTGAATAAGGACTTGATTATGAGAAAGTGATCCTCTTTCCTATCTTAGATGTGCCTCTTGGCTGGAAAATAGTCCAGCTGACACAGGCTCACTGACTGACGCCCAAAGTTCTTGTTATTTACTACAGCATTTGTCTAGACTCCAGAGGGTATTTCACGGGTTTGAATGTTGTCCCAGAAATTAAAAAAGAAAAAAAAATTCTGGCCTCTATTCTTGCTCTGCAAGTACGTTAATTTGTACCATTTTTTCTAGATTCCATATATATACATTAATATATGATATTTGTTTTTCTCTTTCTGATTTACTGAAGCAGATGTAGAGAATGGACATGCAGACACAGGGGGAAGAAGAGATTGGAAGGAACTAAGAGAATAGTATTGACATATACAGACTAGCATGTATAAAATAGACAGCTAGTGGGAACCTGCTGTACAACACAGGTTGCTCAGCTTGGTGCTCTGTGATGACCTAGAAGGGCAGGACAGGGCAGGGTGGTGAGAGACAGGCTCAAGAGGGAGGGGATAAATGTATACATGTAACTGATTCACTTCATTCTACAGCAAGATCTAACACAACATTTAAAGCAATTACACTCCAATAAAAAAAAAAAAAAAGGAACTTAAATGTATCCTTCATTTGGAATGAGTGAATGGACAATATCTTCACTCCTGGAGTTAAAACTTCTACCTATGGACTGATGACTCCCATTTTTAAACTCCAGTTCAGCCCTCTCAAGCGGCTCCAATACTACTTCTCTAACTTTATACTTGAAAACTCCATTTGAGTCTCCAATGGTTTCCAATTATCCTTGTCTTAAAGTAAACTCTCTGTAATTCTCCCTCCCAAACCTGATTTTCTACCTTTATATCAACTAAGTGAACCAATTCTCTGTTCCTTTCAATGGCAAAACCTGCAAATCATAATTCAGTATTTAGACACAATTCAGCCTTGTTTCTCAGAAGATTACAATTTGATCACTAATAAACAGATTAAGTTTTTTCATGAAAGAAAATTCTGGGCCTTTCCTGTGTGGAGGACTGAGAGAGGAAGATGCCATCAGGTTGGCCGTGAGAAGATAATCCAAGCCCTGTTACTCCACCTTGGCTGCAATTGGAAATTGAATCTTTGTCTTTTGAACGTGGACTTGATATTTAAAAACAGCCCAAAGAGAATGCCCTGCAACCTATTAGAAGATGGAGGACTTTGGACATTTTGGATTGAGCTGAGAAACGAGTTGAGCCCATCTGGACTTCTAACCTCCAGAGCCATGAGATACTAAATGGGTCACCTCTATCTCCTCCCTCCCCCTTCTCTTCTCTGCTTAACTCTGAATCTCTTTGGGTGTTCCAGGCTGTGGAGAACACTTAGGGAACTAATCATTGGCTAGATTGGTCTCTCTCCTTTTGACTCCCCACCTCTTCCCCTGGTCACCTCTATCTCCTTCTTCCCTCTTCTCTTCTCTATGGAGCTCTGTGAACCTCTCTAAGTGTTCCAGACTAAGAAGAGCAAATAGGGAATTGATTACTGGCTAGATTGCTCTCTCCCCTTTTGATTCCCCCTTTTCTCCTCCTGGTCACCTCTATCTCCCTCCTCCCTCTTCTCTTCTCAATGTAACTCTGTGAACCTCTTTGGGTGTCCCTCACAGTGGAGAATCTTTACACCATTAACCTAGATGTTTTATCATTGGTGCTATATGGATGGAGAAGTCTTGAGGCTACTGTAAGAATAAGACTGAAAGCCAGAGGCAGGAGGCTTAAATCTCAAACTTGAGAACACCAGAAAACTCCTGACTCCAGGGAACATTAATCGACAAGAGCTCATCCAAAATCCTCCATACCTACACTGAAATCAAGCTTCACCCAAGAGCCAACAAGCTTCAGAGCAAGACATACCAAGCTAACTCTCCAAAAACGCAGGAACATAACTCTGAACACAAAAATACAGGCGGCCAAAAGTCACACCAAACCCATAGACACCTCAAAACTCACTACTGGACACTTAATTGCACTCCAGAGAGAAGAGATCCATCTCCATCCACCAGAACACTGATGCAAGCTTCCTTAACCAGGAAACCTTGACAAGCCACTTGTCCAACCCCACCCACATGGAGGAACCTCCACAATAAAGAGGAACCACAAACTTCCAGCATACAGAAAGGCCACCCCAAACACAGCAACCTAAACAAGATAAAAAAGGCAGATAAATATTCAGCATGTAAAGGAACATGATAAAAGCCCACGAAACCAAACAAAAGAGGAGGAGACAGGGACTCTACATGAAAAAGAATTCAGAATAATGACAGTAAAAATGATCCAAAATCTTGAAAACAAAATAGAGTTACAGATAAATAGTCTGGAGACAAGGATTGACAAGATGCAAGAAAAGGTTAACAAGGACCTAGAAGAAATAAAAAAGAGTCAATCAATAATGAATAATTCAATAAATGAGATAAAAAACACTCTGGAGGGGAACCAACAGTAGAATAACTGAAGCAGAAGATAGGATAAGTTAGGGGAAAGATAGAATGGTGGAAATAATTGAAGCAGAGAGGAAAAAAGAAAAAAAAGAATTAAAAGAAATGAGGACAACCTCAGAGACCTCTGGAACAATGTTAAATGCTCCAACATTCAAATCATAGGAGTCCCAGAAGAAGAAGACAAAAAGAAAGGCTATGAAAAAATACTTGAGGAGATAATAGTTGAAAACTTCCCTAAAATGGTGAAGGAAATAGCCACCCAAGTCCAAGAAACCCAGAGAATCTCAAACAGGATAAACCCAAGGTGAAACACCCCAAGACACATATTAATCAAATTAACAAAGATCAAACACAAAGAACAAATATTAAAAGCAGCAAGGGAAAAACAACAAATAACTCACAAGGGGATTCCCATAAGGATAACAGCTGATCTTTCAATAGAAATTCTTCAAGCCAGAAGGGAAAGGCAGGACATACTTAGTGATGAAAGAGAAAAACCTACAACCCAGATTACTGTACCCAGCAAGGATCTTATTCAAATATGAAGGAGAAATCAAAAGCTTTACAGACAAGCAAAAGCTCAGAGAATTCAGCACCACCAAACCAGCTCTTCAACAAATGCTAAAGGATCTTCTCTAGACAGGAAACACAGAAAAGGTTTATAAACTCAAACCCAAAACAACAAAGTAAATGGCAATGGCATTATACTTATCAATAATTACCTTAAATGTAAATGGGTTGAATGCCCCAACCAAAGGACAAAGACTGGCTGAATGGATACAAAAACAAGACCCCTATATATGCTGTCTACAAGAGACCCACCTCAAACCTAGGGATACATATAGACTGAAAGTGAAGGGCTGGAAAAAGATATTCCATGCAAATGGAGACCAAAAGAAAGCAGGAGTAGCAATACTCATATCAGATAAAATAGACTTTGAAATAAAGGCTGTGAAAAGAGACAAAGAAGGATACTACATAATGATCAAGGATCAATCCAAGAAGAAGATATAACAATTATAAATATATATGCACCCAACATAGGAGCACTGCCAATATGTAAGGCAAATGCTAACAAGTATGAAAGGGGAAATTAACAATAACACAATAATAGTGGGAGACTTTAATACCCCATTTACACCTATGGATAGATCAACTAAACAGAAAATTAGCAAGGAAACACAAACTTTAAATGATACAATGGACCAGTTAGACTTAATTGATATATATAGGACATTTCACCCTAAAACAATGAATTTCACCTATTTTCTCAAGTGCACACGTAACCTTCTCCAGGATAGATCACATCCTGGGCCATAAATATAACCTTGGTAAATTCAAAAAAATTGAAATCATCTCAAGCATCTTTTCTGATCACAATGTGGTGAGATTAGATGTCAACTACAGGAAAAAAAAAAAAAAAAACTAGTAAAAATACAAACATATGGAGGCTAAACAACACTCTTCTGAATAACCAAAAAATTACAGAAGAAATAAAAAAAAGAAAACAAAATATGCATAGAAATGAATGAAAATGAAAACACAACACCCCAAAACCTATGGGATACAGTAAAAGCAGTGCTAAGGGGAAGGTTCATAGCAATACAAGCCTACATCAGGAAACAGGAGAAAAATCAAATAAATAACCTAACTCTACACCTAAAGCAACTAGAAAAAGAAGAAATGAAGCACCTCGGGGTTAGTAGAAGGAAAGAAATTATAAAAGTTAGGGCAGAAATAACTGCAAAAGAAACAAAGGAGACCATAGCAAAAAATCAACAAAGCTAAAAGCTGGTTCTTTGAGAAGATAAATAAAATTGACAAACGATTAGCCACACTCATCAAGAAACAAAGGGAGAAAAATCAAATCAACAAAATTAGAAATGAAAATGGAGAAATCACAACAGACAACACAGATATACAAGGATCATAAGAGACTACTATCAGCATCTATATGTCAATAAAATGGACAACGTGGAAGAAATGGACAAATTCTTAGAAAAGTACAACTTTCTAAAACTGAACCTGGAAGAAATAGAAAATTAACAGACCCATCACAAGTATAGAAATCAAAACTGTAATTAGAAATCTTCCAACAAACAAAAGCTCGGGGCCAGATGGCTTCACAGCTGAATTCAACCAAAAATTTAGAGAAGAGCTAACACCTATCCTACCCAAACTCTCCCAGAAAATTGCAGAGGAAGGTAAATTTCCAAACTCATTCTATGAGGCCACCATCACCCTAATACCAAAACCAGACAAAGATGCCACAAAAAAAGAAAACTACAGGCCAATATAACTGATGAACATAGATGCAAAAATCCTTAACAAAATTCTAGCAAAGAGAATCCAATAACATATTAAAAAGATCATACATCATGACCAAGTGGGCTTTATCCCAGGGATGCAAGGCTTCTTCAATAGCTGCAAATCAATCAATGTGATACACCACATTAAGAAACTGAAAGATAGGAAACCATATGATTATTTCAATAGATGCAGAGAAAGCCTTTGACAAAATTCAACATCCATTTATGATTAAAAAAAAAACCCTCTAGAAAGCAGGAATAGAAGGAACATGCTGCTGCTGCTGCTAAGTCGCTTCAGTCATGTCTGACTCTGTGTGACCCCAAAGATGGCAGCCCACCAGGCTCCCCCGTCCCTGGGATTCTCCAAGCAAGAACACAGGAGTGGGTTGCCATTTCCTTCTCCAATGCATGAAAGTGAAAAGTGAAAGTGAAGTCACTCAGTTGTGTCCGACTCCTAGCGACCCCATGGACTGCAGCCTACCAGGCTCCTCCATCCATGGGATTTGCCAGGCAAGAGTACTGGAGTGGGTTGCCATTGCCTTCTCCCAGAAGGAACATACCTCAACATAATAAAAGCCATATATGATAAACCCACAGAAAACATTATCCTCAATGGTGAAAAATTGAAACCATTTGCTCTAAAGTCAGGAACAAGACAAGGATCCCCACTCTCACTACTACTATTCAAAATAGTTTTGGAAGATTTAGCCATGCTTTTGAACTGTGGTATTGGAGAAGACTCTTGAGAGTCTCTTGGACGGCAAGGAGATCCAACCAGTCCATTCTGATGGAGATCAGCCCTGGGATTTCTTTGGAAGGAATGATGCTAAAGCTGAAACTCCAGTACTTTGGCCACCTCATGCGAAGAGTTGACTCATTGGAAAAGACTCTGATTCTGGGAGGGATTGTGGGCAGGAGGAGAAGGGGACAACAGAGGATGAGATGGCTGGATGGCATCACTGACTCAATGGACATGAGTCTGAGTGAACTCCGGGAGTTGGTGATGGACAGGGAGGCCTGGTGTGCTGTGATTCATGGGGTTACAAAGAGTCGGATATGACTGAGCGACTGAACTGAACTGAACTGAACTGAATCAGAGAAGAAAAGTAAATGAAAGGAATCCAGATTGGAAAATAAGAAGTAAAACTCTCCCTGTTTGCAGAAGACATGATCCTCTACATAGAAAACCCTAAAGACTCCACCAGAAAATTACTAGAGCTAATCAATTAATATAGTAAAGTTGCAGGATATAAAATTAACACACAGAAATCCCTTGCATTCCTACACACTAACAATGAGAAAACAGAAAGATAAATTAAGGAAACAATTCCATTCACCATTGCAACGAAAAGAAGAAAATACTTAGGAATATATCTACCTAAAGAAACAAAAGACCTATTTATAGAAAACTATAAAACATTGACAAAAGAAATCAAAGATGACACAGATAGATGGAGAGATATATCATGTCCATGGATCAGAAGAATCAATATAGTGAAAATGAGTATACTACCCAAAGTAATCTATAGATTCAATGCAATCCCTATTAAGCTACCAATGTTATTTTTCAGAGAACTAGAACAAATAATTTCACAATTTGTATGGTAATACAAAAAACCTTGAATAGCCAAAGCAATTTTGAGAAAGAAGAATGGAACTGGAGGAATCAACCTGCCTGACTTCAGGTTATGCTACAAGGCTACAGTCATCAAGACAGTATGGAGTAAGCTGAAGTTTACTGGGTGGTGGGGGTGGGGGGCAGGGAAGGAAGTGCAGAGAGAAGGGCTTGTGCCCATCAGTCTTTATAGACAAGTTCAGATTGTCTACCCATTGTTCTGTTTGTGCATTTTAGTTAATATTGCTGTGTATTAACAAGCAAGTCCTAATGCCCAAAGTATATCAGAAGTAGAAGTAGTAAAATAACCCCTTAATGAATGCCCTTTTGTTGGCTTTTAGGAAGGGCTGTGTCTTCTGGGAGTATCTATGTTAATCCACCTCTTAGAACTAGATGTACTCTGGTACTTAGTCGCTGAAATGCTGGAGGAGTAAGAGGAAGGGTGAGGGGAAGGGCTCTTGGCTAATAGCTCCCATTATCTGGAAGACAGTTTTAGGTTTTAACTATAGGTCTGTATGTGCATTTTTGTGAAGTACCTATGCTTATTGTGGACAAGCTTCATTACTTTGCAACATCTAGGCTTTTTAGATGTCCTGAGGTGACAATGTATGATATAAAGTAGAGCTAGTGAATTAACCAATTTGTAAATATCTTTGTTAGAATTGATTTTTTTAAAAAGGCAGCATCTTGGACCTGGAATTATTATACCTTCTCTGAGAAATGTACATCAGGACTTGCTCATCTAGGTTGGCAGTTGAGGGGAGGAAGGAAGTATAGAGGGAGGGCTGTATGTGGCTGTGTTCACGTTTATATTTTGATGATAACTATTGATGTGCGTGCATCTCCTGGCTGTGCTATAGGAATGCATTGTTTAACAATTCAGCAGAAGCATACCTCCTTGCTAACATCGTAATAGTTTCGATCAGATGATGAACCCTCCTAGAACTATTATGCTTTGTGTGCTCTGTTGCTTTATGTCTCATTTTAATTGAACATTAAGGGGATGTAGTATTTTAATCATAGCTCTGCCAATATGTTTATCTAGAGGCCTGTTGCCATTTTTGTCTTTGAAATTTTTGTTGCCAAGAAAGGCAAGATTACATTTTTTTCCTTCCAGATTGAGTTGGTGTAGTGTATTCTTGGTTATCAAAATACTCATAGCTTTGGGACTTTGAAATGGTAAATATTCATGATGTGTGAAACAGCATGATACATAACTGTAGGTCTTCATTACATAAAAATGGATGCTTAGTTGTGAAGATACACAAACGAGACCTAGAAG
Organism: Bubalus kerabau; assembly: GCF_029407905.1. NCBI lineage: Eukaryota > Metazoa > Chordata > Mammalia > Artiodactyla > Bovidae > Bubalus > Bubalus kerabau. Next base: position 91,262,577 of record NC_073627.1, read on the forward strand.
GACATGTCACGGTAAACTGCTTGTGATTCTGAATGACTTCGTTTTTTGCTTCTTGTGCTTTTTGGTTTCGTATTATGCACATGTTAACTTTTAAGAAATAAATGTTATTTTAAAAACCTTAAAAAAAAAAGACAGTATGGTACTGGCACAAAGACAGAAATATAGATCGATGGAATAAAATAGAAAGCCCAGAGATAATGGACACCTTAACTTTGACAAAGGAGGCAAAAATATACAATGGAGAAAAGACAATCTCTTTAACAAGTGGTGCTGGGAAAACTGGTCAACCACTTGTAAAAGAATGAAACTAGAACACTTTCTAACACCATACACAAAAATAAACTCAAAATGGATTAAAGATCTAAATGTAAGACCAGAATTTAAAAAAACTCCTAGAGGAAAACATAGGCGAAACACTCTGATATAAATCACAGCAGGATCCTCTATGACCCACCTCCCAGAGTAATGGAAATAAAAACAAAAATAAATAAATGGGACCTAATTAAACTTAAAAGCTTTTGCACAATGAAGGAAACTATAAGCAAGGTGAAAAGACACCCTCAGAATGGGAGAAAATAATAGCAGATGAAGCAACTGACAAGGAATTAATCTCAAAAATATACAAGCAACTCCTGCGGCTCAATTCCAGAAAAATAAATGACCCAATCAAAAAATGGGCCAAAGAACTAAACGGACATTTCTCCAAAGAAGACATACAGATGGTTAACAAACACATGAAAAGATGCTCAACATCACTCATTATCAGAGAAATGCAAATCAAAACCACAGTGAGGTAGCATATCACAGCACTCAGATGGTTGCTACCCAAAAGTCTACAAGCAATAAATGCTGGAGAGTGTGTGGAGAAAAAGGAACCCTCTTACACTGTTGGTGGAAATGTAAACTAGTACAGCCACTATGGAGAACACTGTGGAGATTCCTTAAAAAACTGGAAATAGAACTTCCATATGACCCAGCAATCCCACTGCTGGACATACACACTGAGGAAACCAGAACTGAAAGAGACAAATGTACTCCAGTGTTCATTGCAGCACTGCTTACAATAGTTAGGACATGGAAGCAACCTAGATAGATGTCCATTGGCAGATGAATGGATAAGAAAGCTGTGGTACATAAACACAATGGAATATTACTCAGCTATTAAAAAGAATGTATTTGAATCAATTCTAATGAGGTGGATGAAACTGGAGCCTATTATACAGAGCAAAGTAAGTCAGAAAGAAAAACACCAATATGGCATATTAACGCATATATATGGAATTTAGAAAGATGGTAATGATGACCCTATATGTGAGACAGCAAGAGAGAGACAGATGTAAAGAACAGACTTTTGGACTCTGTGGGAGAAGGCGAGGGTGGGATGATTTGAGAAAACAGCATTGAAACATGTATATTATCATATGTGAAATAGATTGCCAATTCAGGTTTGATGCATGAGATAAGGTGCTCAGGGCTGCTGCAATGGGATGACCCTAAAGGATGGGATTGGGAGGGAGGTGGGAGGGAGATTCAGGATGGGGAACACATGTACACCCATGGCTGACTCATGTGAATGCATGGCAAAAACCACCACAATATTGTAAAGCAATTACCTCCAATTAAACTAAATAAATAAATAAAAGAAAATTCTGACCAAGAAAGTCCTATAGCAGAATGTTCTTTCCTTCCATGAGTTTCTGTTCCACTATGACATAAAGCACCAAATGTGCCCTTACTTTATGCTATACAAAGACCTGATGAGAAAAATGGACACGGGATCAAATGGGAATTTATTTTACATTCATCATTAATAACCACATGAAGGATGTTATGAAAGCCATGAACCTTTACAACTTCAGTGATGAGAATAACTGGTTAAGATGGCTGATCAAAGTCTACACCAAAGACAAGAACTTTGCTTCTACAGTCCATGTGCGTGCACTTCGATTTAACCCTACTTTATTGCTGGATAAATCTGTTCAATGCAGTACTGTCAGTCACAAAACCAACACAGATATATTCATTGTTTAGATCCAATAGTCCAGATATAAAGTTTTTTAAGAACTACAGAATTTTAGAGCTGGAAGGGATCGTTGAAATCTTAGTTCAATCCTCTTGTTATTTAGGTGCAGAAACTGAGGCACCCAAAGTTATAAACTTGCCCAGGACCACTCTGTCCTATCTGACCATTATAGCTGATGCCTTTGTCTCTTGCTGGAAAGCTGCATGTAAGACATTTGATAGTAATGATGCTGTAGACCATAAAAGTGGATTGTATCCAAGTGAGGACAAAGCCAAGTGACTTAGGAAAAGACATTCTCCCTCTAAATACAGTCTACATCTTCCTACCATTGTCCACTTAGTGCAAGCATCCATTAGTACTCAGGGAAACTACTGGAATTGCTTCTGAACTGGAATGTCTACTTCCAGTCTCTTTTGTGCAATCCATCTCTGGAGTGATCCTGCAGCCAAACCTATTTTTTAAAATCCTGAGTACAACTTTATTTTCCCCTCCCTAAAAGTCTCAGTAGTTCCTCTTGGCTCTAAAACTATAACACTTTATGACACCCAGCATGATCTAGCTCCTGTCTAACTGCACCTTTATTTTTCTTATCTTCTAATACTCTTCTCCTTGCACACTAGTCTCTACACTGACTTTGTTCTTTCTTTGAACACACTACGTTCCTTCATCCTTTAGAGCCTCTGTACTGGCTGTTCCTCTTCTCTGATTCACTATTCCCCTGATATTACCACAGTTCTTTTCTTCCTGTCATTCAAATGTCCATCCCCAAGTGGACTTCCCCAACCTTCCAATCTGAAGTCACCACTGATCATTTAATTCTCTGCAGAGCACTGATCACTACCTGATATTATTTCCTTTGAATAACTTCTCTGTTGGTTTGTAATCTGGTTTCCTCCATTAGAACGAAAGCTTCAGGAGAATTAGGTTTTGGTCCTATTCATCAATATACCCCAGTCCTGAGAACAATTCTCATGGTCAGTTATTCTTGGAATGAACAATGTTTTGTCTCCATGTGCTAAAAAGGCTTTTAATGGTTTCAGTCATTTCCTCAGAAGACAGAAATCCCTGCCCACCCACCTCACCCCCACTTCTGATTGCTCCCTGAGAGTTTTTAGAAAAGATATGGAAATGTGGTTTACCAACTGTAATCCTGCAAGAGTATTTTTTAAGAACAGTACAGTGCTGCAGTGGAGTAATAAAATCTCAATAAGGAACATAAGAATGCCATCAGCTACTACAGGCACCTTAGCTTAATAGGATGCTAACTGTGGTCACTATCTCTTAAATCTCAGTTTGAGTGAAGATTAAGGACAGTGATGAAGAAACCGTTTATAAGACACATAGCATTCCTCTCACCACTTTGGAAGTCAATTTTAAACATCTAATTAAGATCAAAGCGTTGAGATTTGAGGTTATTTGAATAAACAGGAAAATGTGATCTAAGGAGAACTTTGAGAGGATCCAGGGACAATCTGAGACCTAGTAACCCACTTGAATGGTCTGCTGGGTTTACACCCACTGTTTATCCTGATGTGATCCTTAGTTTTTGTTTGTTTTAAATTATTTCTGGCCGTGCTATGTGGCATGTGGCATCCTAGTTCCCTGATCAGGCATTGAACCCACCTGCACCCCCAACCACTGGAAGTGCACTGTCTTAACCACTGAACTGCCAAGGAAGTCCCTATCCTTAGCTTCTTCTTTCAGAGAGAGCCTTGTCACTTTTCTTAAAAAGAGCAGGGACTATCCAATGGGAAAAACTGGATGAACTACATCCTTAGGAATGAAAATAGCCTGCTTGGATCAGGTAGAAACAGTAGAAGAAGGTACCATGACTCCAATAACCATGTGAACATTATGGAAACTTTAACTTTCTTATATTGATATACTCTGTCTATACAGTGATTAACAATAAAACCTTAAAAGCACATGAGCTGATAATTCAGTTGAGCTAGAAAAACTGGTAATCTAAGGAGATCTTTTCTCTTTTCAGTTTTGGGGAACAAGAACCCAAAGAAATGCTGTATATAGCAGTACAAAGAATAGAAATACAGAGTGAATCTCTGGAGAAGAAGTGGCTCAGAAGAGGCCTAGGAAGCTGTCCAGGGATTAACAAGTGACCTTAGAGGCTTAACTAATAAGAGGCCCTCAAGTTTTTCCAAAACAAGCAACTAAAAGGGGAATATTTAATTGAACTGTTCTGAACTTCTTAGTTTGAAAAAAAAATTGGAATGTGATTATGAAAAAATTCTTTCTTATGAAATTTTTCGTTTGTATTTTTGGCAGTGTTGCTTCTGTCATGGTCAAAAGCCAAAAAAAAAAGCATTGAATTACTTGAAGACTCTAGGTTCTCATAAAAAATTCAGTGTCAGTTTGATTCTACAAGCTGCAAAGAGTTGGTTCATGCTATTGGTTTTAAGTAATGTTAGGTCAGCCTTAGCCTGCATCTGTCCAGGGAAATGCTCATAATGATAACAAGGAAGTTTTGGGCTGTTTCTGAAAATCTTAAAGGAAAGAGTAGGCAGACATCTGCTCATGATGCTTTAAGCATTCACATCTACTTAGGATAGTCTGGACCCTTTCTATTGTCCTTAAAGCTTGAAAGAAAATGAATGGTAGTTAAGGAGATTTCTTTAAAAACATCATGTCTGTGTGTTTTTCATATTTTATAATTCATTTAATTAAAAATGTTTTCATTATGTTTGCTTTTGTGTATGTTTTTTTAATTGGAGTACAGTTGATTTACCATTTTGTGTTAGTTTCAGGTGTACAGCAAAATGATTCAGTTATACATACATATATCACTATTTTTTCAGATTCTTTTCCCTTATAGGTTATTATAAAATATTGAATACAGTTCCCTGTGCTACACAGTAGGTCCTCATTGGTTATCTATTTTAAATATAGTAGTGTATATATGTTAACACCCAAACTCCTTATTTATCCCTCCCCATCTCCTTCTCCTTTGGTAACTATAAGTTTGTTTTCTATGTTGTGTGTCTTTAAAATGATTTTATATATATATATATATGTATACATATATAACACACACATATATATCACCACAATAAAAAGGATCAAAAAGAAAACCAATGAGCTATAGTATATTTATACCAAAATTTTTTCATACTGTAACTACAACAAACTGTCAATTTTTAAAAAATGTAATAAAAGTCACCACAGCTATTTGATCTTTTTAATTAATTGGCAGTTGAGTGAGGGGTGTGTGTGTGTGCATGGTGAAGAAGACAATGCTATGGGTTATGTTATATGTCACTAGTATCTTAAATGGAGATAGAGAAATGAACTAGGCAAAATATTCTATTGAACAATTGCTTCTACTTCTAATTATCATCCCTTCTAGTCACTTTTGTTCCTGGTCAGGCATTTATACAAAATTATACTGTTCACCCATTTTAGTCTTTCTCATCTCATTTGTCTTCTGGCCAGGGGTCACCTCTACTGTCCATCTCGCTTTTTTAAAAGGAAAAATTATCGAAGTATAGTTGATTTACAATGTGTTAATTTCAAGCATACAGCAAAGTGAACCAGTTATACATATATCCACTCTTTTTTTAGATTCTTTTCCCATATAGATTATTACAGAGTATTAAAGTAGAATTCTCTGTGCTGTACAGTAGGTCCTTATTAGTTATCTTAAATATAGTCATGTGTATATGTTAATCCCCAAATCCTAATTTATTTTTCCACTTCTGTTTTGCCTTTGTTAACTAAAAGTTTGCTTTCAACATCTATGACTTTATTTCTGCTTTGTAAATAAGTTCATTTGTACTATTTGGATAAAGAAGATGTGGTACATATGCACAGTGAATATTACTTTACCATAAACAAGAATGAAATGATGCCATTTGCAGCAACATGGATGGACCTAGAGATTACCAAATTAAGTACAGTAAGTCAGACGGAGAAAGACAAATATTGTATGATATTGCTTATATGTGGATTCCACTGTACATTTTGGGGGGGCATCTCAGTATTGCCAGACTAAGACCTAACAGACTCTGGACCACGTTCTCTGTAAGAGCAAGTTCTCTAATCTCAGTTGAACCCCCTCTGCTACAGCAACGTGGTCTTCAAAAGTTTTCTATATCCTCAATTTGTGCCTTTCTCAATTTGTGTCTGTTTTTAAGAACAGAGTTTATGTCCTTTCCCTCTATCAAGATTCCTTCTCTTCTTGTCATCCAATGTTGGCTTTGGGACCTGTGGCATCAGGTCTACTCTTACCTGCAAATATCACCAAGCTTGCCGTCCAGATCAAACTCATCTCTCAAGGCTCTCTTATTTAAAAAACAAAACAAAAAAAAGCAACACATCCTCCCACCCTTCTGTGGCTCTACAAATGATGGAGTGTCTCTGTTAACACTTTATAAGAACAACAGACCTATAGATTCCATTTCTTTGTTAATATGCTTTATGTACTGCCATCTTGATTTCATTCCTGATACACTAGAGTAACTGCTTCTGGCCTGGAGAATTCCATGGACAGAGGAGCCTGGGGTCGCAAAGAATTGGACATGACTCATTGACTTTCACTTTCACTTTTCTCTCAAAACTCTCAGTGTTCACACTTTTGATAATGACATTCACCATTCTTCTAGAAGACCAGTACTTATTTTGCATTCAACAAATATTTACTGTATGCTTGATATATACATAAGTTCTAGGCACTAGGGATGAAGGAGTGGATAAGGTAAACAACACTCTATCTATGCTTAAGGAATTTACATTCTAGAGTCAGGGAACAGAACATAAATAATGACTCAAATAAGATAGGGACTTCCTTGGTGGTCCAGTGGTTAAAAGTCCATCAGCCAATGCAGGGGATATGGGTTTGATCCCTGGTTGGGGAACTAAGATCCCACATTCCTAGGGGCAACTAAGCTCACACACCACAACTAGAGAAGCCCACACTGGGCAAAAAAGAGCTTGCACAGTCAAAAAAAAAAAAAAAAAAAAAGCTAAATATGATTGATTGACTATTGTGAGAGCTGGGGCCAAGCAATGGGACAACTATATTAGATAAAGTAGTCAAAGAAATCTCTTTGAAGAGGTGGCATTTGAGCTGAGATCAGAATAAGGAAGATGCCCATCATGCAAACAACAACAAAAAATAACATCTTTAAGAAACTGATTCAGAAGCACTAGAGCTCTAAACATGCATGTAAAACATTCCTTTACTCCCACTACAAGTCATCACTCTAACTAAATTACTTGGGAAGTCTTACAGAGTGACTTTAATTTTGACCTCTTATATCTATTTCCTCCTGTTTTCAGCCTTCATTACTTCTCGCTCTCCACTTGTTTTCTGTACCAGTGCATCCCTCACATCATTACAGAATTAAACTTCCCAAAGTGGAACTCAACAATATCCTACTCTGGTGACCCTCCATTAGTCACTGAAGGAAAATAAACTTGGAAGCTTAATATTCAAATCTCTTCATGGTGTAACTTCAAAATATCTTTCAATTCTTCTCTTCCATACTGCTAAGCACAACCCTCCATTAGTCACTGAAGGAAAATAAACTTGGAAGCTTAATATTCAAATCTCTTCATGGTGTAACTTCAAAATATCTTTCAATTCTTCTCTTACATACTGCTAAGCACAATCCTATTTAAATTCGTGTTCAGAACACACCTTCAATATTCCTGTCTCCAAAGTTGCCTGTTATGTCTCCTCCACTTGGACTGGCTATCATCTCCTCCCACCTAGTCTGGGCCAATCACAGCCTTCCTAGGCTTCTCAGCCCTACGTCAAATCACCTCCTTCTGGAAGGCCCTTCAGATTTCTCTCTGCTTTTAACCCACAAGAACGTAATCCCTTTCTTTCTACATTTGTCAGCATCTATCTTCTCTTGCTATATCCCTTACCATAACACAGATGTTTTAAGACAGCAACCACATGCTATTGATCTTTGTAGTAGTTCAGTGCCTCACATACAGTTGGTATTGAACAGTATTTGTTAAACGAATTAATTTATCAACTCTGAGTTTGATGAACTGATGTTTATTTCATGATTCCCAAGTGGTTTCTCTTTTCTCATTTCTCTTTTTGCTTTCAAGAGACCTAGATGTGAAGCCAGAAAGCAGAGAGGAAACACAGTTCTTATTTTTAAATAGTGTAGTTAGTTTCAATCTGGCCAAGTGATTAAAAGTTTGTCTTGAGGAACGTTAAAAATAACTATTTTTTTAATGTATATAATCCATATACCATGAAATAAATAACTCTTGGTAATATACTAATTAGTTGATATCTGCTCAGGATACATGAGACTGCTTAGCATTATTCAGGGCTTACAAAATACATTATCACAATCATAGAAGGTTAATGCTTACCACATTACTGCATGTTCTATATCGGATATTTCTTCCCTCACAGCTCCTGGGGGAAGGGAAAAAAAAAACAACTCATTACCACCAACGAAAGGCCCCAGATTTCAATGGTTCTCTTGAAAGTCATTTTCCTCTTTAATACCAGTATAAGAGCCTCTGTTTTCTTTTGAGTATGCCCTTGTAGGAGTTACTATCAATAACTAAATAGAGCAGATCTAAAGAAGCTGAATACGCAAATTGACTTCTCCATTAGACTTGAAACTAAGTATTAATTTTGCTTCAAAAGTTCTCAAAATAAGTATAGCAAGTTCCCTAAATATGAACCTTCAAGTTGAACACATGCAAAGATGTGAAGGTGAGTTCACACAGCCAATCACGTAAGCTAGCTCATGGGTCTGGTGCACATTGCCACCTGTGTGAATCCTTTACAAGTGGCTGTGCTTTTGTGTACTTAACTGTAAGGTACTGTATAGAGCACAGAACCACAGTATCTTTATTTCAAGCCCAGGATGTCAGGAAGCATACAAACAGCAGAGATGTAGCTGGTCCTGCTAAGAAGCACCAGGAATTGGAGGCCCAGAGAAAGGATAAAGAGAAACAAGAAGTAACTGAAGAACCAGTGAGAGTCATGATGGGGTAAATGGCAAAGGGATTTTCCTCATTTGAGGAGGCACTGTTAGTCTTTTGAGGCACAGGACTGGAACATAGAATGATATACAAAGGTTGCAGCAGCCATTCAGAATGCAATCCAGTGCTACTGTGTCATCTATGATGAGAAAAAAAGAACTACTGTCCAGACATCACTGGATTCTTCTTTCAAGAGGATAGATAGAACGGAATCCAGCAAAGAACAAGAACTCGTGCCAACAATGTCAGGCATGACTGAAATTGCAGCTTTCCCTCATCTCCTATTACTGACGACACTTCAGCTCTCCTATCTCCCGCCTCTTCTCCCTCCTCCAGTCAGTAACTCTCCTTGCCTGTTCAGTAGACGCCAGGCCCTGTATGCTACCTGTTGTACTGTACTATTGTACTTTTCAAGGTACTGCACTGTAAGATTAGAAGCTTTTTATTTCTTGTGTTTGTTTTGTGTGTGTGTCTGTGTATTATGTATGTGAAAAGTATTATGAACCTATTATGGTACAGTACTGTATAGTCAATTGTGTTAGTTGGGCACTTAAGCTAACTTTGTTTGGCTTATGAACAAATTGGATTTATGAATGTGCTCTTGGAACAGAACTTATATGTAGGGGACTTACTGTACTTATTTGTTGCTGTATTTCTTAAAATTACACATTTAAAGATACAAAAATTCATAATTCTTAAAGCAATAGTTTCAGTGCTAAAGTACATGCTCATTGTAGAGGTTTTAGAAAAGAAAGATGACCTCAAAGAAAAAAATCCCATACTCCCATAGTTGTCTCATGTAAAGATAATTACTGTTATTTTGATATATTAATTTCTTTCCAGTTCAGAGGAAATAACACCACTTCTACAATTTTATAGACTGCTTTGTTTCCACTTAAATTTTTTGAAGGTATTTCTCACACTACTAAGTAACTTTAAAAACATCATTTTGAGAGCTACATACTATTCCATTGAATGGTGTAACTTGTGAAATCATTCTTTTGTTTCTTGTCATGTAAGTAATTTCCAACATAGGGGTTGATAAATGATAGTGTGATAAATCATGTCCATGTATGTTTTATCCAAGTTTCTGCCTATGTCTTTAGAAAAGACAAGTTTCTAAAAGTGGAATTATGACACTAAAAGCAATGAACTTTTATAAGGCTCTTGATAAATATAGCCAAATTGTATTCCATAAAGGCTGTACAACTACATACTCCCACCAGCAATACAAGGGAGTTTCCATTTTACTGAACTCTTGTGAACAGAAACAATCAATTTTTGATGAACCATTCAATGATGGCATAAGAACAGTAGTAATCTGCTCTTTTCAAAATAAGTCACATTTAAAAAAAAGTAAAATATAATATGAAATTCTGAGAGAATGATTATACTAACAATAAATAACTATGGAATTCCAGGTACATTTCTGAGGTGTTTTTGTACATTAGAACCCTAAGAGACAGGGTACTAACATCAGATCCATTTTATGGATGAGATCATGGAAGCTTAGGGCGCTTAAGTAACTTGCCCAAATCACACAACTAGTAAATAGTAGAGCTGAGATTTGAAACTGAGCCATTTAGAGCTTACACACAACTGTGATGCTTCACTGTCCCAATTTGTTCAACACACATCTACTGAACTTCTATTATGAGTTCAATAGAACTCAATGCATTTACTTCTAGGAATATAAAGAAGAATGAGTGTGACCTAGTCTTCACTGTTAAGAAAATTATTCATATAATTCTGACTTGGTGTAAGAAATGCTAGATAGTATTTGTGTTAGATCTTCAGAACACTATCAAACAGAAAATGTCATCTGAAAATATGATTGCTGTTGTTCAGTTGCTCAGTTGTGTCGACTCTTTGCAACTCCATGGACTTCAGCATGCCAGGTTTCCCTGTCCTTCACCATCTCCCAGAGTCTGCTCAAATTCATGTCCATTGAGTCAGTGATGCCATCCAACCATCTCAATCTGTGTAGTCCCCTTCTCCTCCTGCATTCTATCTTTCCCAGCATCATGGTCTTTTCCAATGAGTCAGTTCTTTGCAACAGGGGACCAAAGTATTGGAGCTTCAACTTCAGCATCAGTCCTTCCAATGAATATTCAAGGTTGATTTCCTTTAGGATTGACTGGTTTGATCTCCTTGCTGTCCAAGGAATTCACAAGAGTCTTCTTCAGCACCATAGTTTGAAAGCATCAACTCTTTGGTACTCAGCCTTTGGGTAAAATACAATTACCCAAAGGCTATCTTAGAGAGAGAGAAAAGTCCTAGGCTTGAAGACTTGACTATAACCAGACTGACTATATTAATATGCACTCAACAACAGAATGGGACCAAGGAAAGACAAGGCTGGCCAGAATCATAGAAAAAAGGAGAATGGAAGAAATACTAGGTTGTCAGTGCCCTGTCCAACAAAGGCCCAGGCTAATGTCCAGTGATCCTCCTGATCCCCTTAGCTAGGTAGTTGCCATCACAGTACAGATGCCTCATACCAACCTACCTGCTGCCAGTGAGCTTTTTGCTTATTCCAGAAATATCCCTCATTATAATACTATGTTGATCAAGCCATTTGCCAAGAGCAGTCTTTTTTTATATGACTGCTAAGAGGCAGAGGGGCTGGTTATGCTGCGATGGGTATGGTTCATGTTATGGACATGTAAGTAAATAATTTTCATTGTAAGTGAATAAATTAGCATTTTAATTAAATATTAATCTCACAGGCCAAGTCACTGTGAGTCTACCTCCAAGAGAAGGATCTGTTCTTTATGTGATTGCTAAAAATATATCAGGTTTCTGAGTTTAAAAAGATGAGAGCTAGGCTCCAGCTTATGATAAATTTTACATGGTAATTAATTCTATGACCTGGAGATCTTTGGTAGCATGCCATGTAGACATCAGTGTTGGCTGAATGTGGTATGTTTTTTGATTTTGAAATTCCTGGAGCATATGTGACATAGTGTAGTGGTCAAAAGTAACCACTTTGAAAGCAGAGTCTCCTTTCTGAAATCCTGCCTCTTATTCCTTAGTTTCTATACCTCAGTTCTGTCATCTGTAAAATGGAATAGTAATACTTATCTCCTGGGATTATTTTGAGGAGTAACCAATATTTGTGAAGCAGTTCAAACAGTGCTTCACATATAGAAGCATTATGCAGACATTTAACAAAGTAATTGTGTAAAAGATGTAAAAATATAATAGATATTAAAAGAGATGAAGGATACGTGGAGAAGAAACCAAAGGCAAAAATTCAGAGGAATGAAAAGATATGGTGTGTTTCTACATTTTCAAGCAGTTATAGAGTTTTGGGTGTATACAGGGAATTGCAGGAGATAAAAATGCCTTCTAGCCATGAATTTCCAGTAGGTAAAGGGGACCCATTGAGGCAGTTAAAACAAAGGTGATCCAATGATGATTTCTTGCTTGTGAACTCTGGCATTAATCATGAAGACTTTAAAATGCTATGTTTTTCACCCTCCTTTTATTTTCCTAACCTCATCTCCCTGAAAGGTTAATGGAAACAGTTCTGAACTAGGAGTTTGATGATGTGAGTTATAGATTTTGCTCTTTCCCTTGTATAAGTCTCTCAGCCCCTCAGATTTTGCTTCCTCATCTGTCAGCTGGATATCACTGGATCTGGAAATGGCCCTGCCTAAAGTTGTGATGCTTTTGAACTGTGGTGTTGGAGAAGACTCTTGAGAGTCCCTTGGACTGCAAGGAGATCCAACCAGTCCATCCTAAAGGGGAAAATCAGTCCTAAATATTCATTGGAAGGACTGATATTGAAGCTGAAACTTCAATGCTTTGGCCACCTGATGCGAAGAACTGACTCATTTGAAAAAACCCTGATGCTGGGAAAGATTGAAGACAAGAGGAGAAGGGGACAACAGAGGATGAGATGGTTGGACGGCATCACTGACTCGATGGACATGAGTTTGAGCAAGCTCCAGGAGTTGGTGATGGACAGGGAAGTCCAGTGTGCTGCAGTCCATGGGGTCACAGAGTCAGATACGACTGAGCAGCCAAACTGACTGAAAGTTGTGATCACTGAGATAACTCACACAAGCTGTATTCAAACACCAAGGGGTTATTATAGAGGTAATGCTTGCAAAAATAAAACAAAACCCCACCCAAAAGCAGAAACATACCTACTTCAATACTTTAAATCAGCCTTTTCCTAGATATTTTAAAGTATGAATACTTATGCATGTTTTGAAAGCATCCTTGAGACAGAACGAGAGATTATCATGCTAAGTGAAGTAAATCAGATAAAGACAAATATATGACATCACTTATATGTGAAATCTAAAAATTACAAAACATAACATACTCACAAACACAAAAAACAAACTTATGAGCATCAAAGGGGAAAGGCAGGGGGAAGGTAAATTAGGAATATGGGATTAATAGATATACACTACTATATATAAAATAAACAACAAGGATTTACTGTATAGTGCAGGGAACTATATTCAGTATCTAGTAATAATCTATAATGGAAAATAATCTGAAAGGCATCTATATCTACACCTCCCTCTCTCTCTCTCTCTCTCTCTCTCTCTATATATATATATATATATATATATATATATCTGAATGCCTTGGTGTACACCTTAAACTAACAGAATATTGTAAATCAACTATAGTTCAATAATTTTTTAAAAAAGCATCCTTGGATAATAGGAGATACAAGTATACAATGTAAAAGACTGAATTAAATGCTTTTCATTTAGCAAATGCAAAACAAAAACAAACACAGCAAATAAAACACTTACCATTATTTCTAAAGAACATCCTGCAATTATCTAACACCTAATAATGATTTGCAAATAATTTAATTCTGCTGCTAAATTAAGTCTTCCTTTTACTGTATTATATTACTTTTTGAGTGAGAGATTATTTGAGTGAAATATGGTATTAAACCCTGGAGAAGAAAATGGCAACCCACTCCATTATTTTTGCCTGGGAAATCCCATGGACAGAGGAGCCTGGTGGGCTACACGTTATTGGGTTGCAAAGAGTCAGACAACTGAGAGACTAAACAACAATGATATTGAAGCAGTAATATTTGAGTTTGGAAAAGTCTTTATTATTAAAAGACATTACCTAATTGTGGACAATAATATTAATACTAACCTCTACTATATGTATATTGAGTACTATAGATATCTGGTTCAGTATTAGGTATTCTGTGCACATTATCTCTACCTCTTCCATCAACTGGAAGGTTTTATCACTCCTATTTAATAGGTGAGAAAAGTGAGGCTGAGAAAGGCTAGGAGGCTGAAAACCATATATATAAAAAGAGAGAACTAGGGATTGGAACTCAGGTTTGCCTAAATAAAGTATAGAAAACAATAATAATACAAAAGGAACAAGACGTACTTAAGATGTGTAAAATACTAACAGTAGATCAAATCTGGGAGGCTGAGCTGAGGAGTTCACTGCATCTTATTTTCCACATCAATGTATACCACCTGCTTCTCAATTCTGAGAAATCCAGTGAGTAAATGACATCTAGATCCACTCTGTAAATTTGCAACATCTCTAAGAGGACCACACTCCTCAGTAAAATGTAGTGTTAAAGAACTTCAGTGAAAAAAACTTGCAGTTTTTAAAAGTTCAAGTTTAATAAATTTGAATACAAAATTTACTTAAGTAACAAAGTGACTATTTCACCACAAGGATTTTAATTTTTGCCAAGCATGAATTTCTTCATCCAAGGCATTTATCTGGGCACAAAAGCCTCATGTGAGAATTATGCAGTAAAAAATATTTTCTTCCCTTTTAAAACTTCTTTAAAAAAATAGTCTGTTAATATAAAACAGCTGAATGATTTTCTTCACATTTTAACAAAATGAAATTCACCTCTGGAAAGGAAAACAAGCATTAGAAATTTCAGTCCAAAATGGTTTCCGAGGAAAGTTATAGGCCATCAATAACAAATGAGTTAAGTAAATTCGCCTGCTCAATGCAAACTATGAGAGTTACAGGACTGTATTTAGTGAGTTAAGTATTGGACCAATTAATGAATCAGAAACCTTCAAGTATAAAAGAACAAAATATAAAAAAAATATATTTTGAAACCAAATTTGAACAGAGAGTTCCTTATTGATATCAGCACTTCACTCCTAACCAGTCATTTATTAATTTCGACTTAAGTTCCTTTTCTCAATTACAAGCTATTGTTTGTGAATTACTCAAACTTTAATTCACTTATAATGAGATTAGTATAGGCTTGAAGAATACTTTATTGGTCTCCAATTAACACATAACAAACCATCCAAACTCCTCCAATACCTAAAATCCTGATGTTATCCTAGTTTCAATTACCATAATTTAACAATCTTGGAAGAGATGACTTGCCATAGAAAATTAAAAAGCTCCCTTTCTAGGCTTTAGCCATCTGTTGGCTTTTTTTGTCCCTGCTTACTTAAGTCTTTAAAAGAGGAAGGTATATTTGATTTATCTCTCATTAAGAATTTAAAAAATCTGATAAAATACATCGATTTAAATTACAAATTCTTCTCATCTCTTCTCTAAGCAAACAGATTCTTCTGGTGAAATAATCAGACTCATCCTTGGTGTTAGTGTATCATTTCAAGAAAATCTGGTAATTATGTACTTTCAATACCAGAGTTCTTAAGGACAATAACACTTATATTAGGCTCATGAAGCTTTGCCTTTGATTACCTAAAACCAAAGAGTGCCGTTAAGTAAGAACAGGTTACTGAGTTTCTCTGAGTACCTCCTGCCTTTCAAATATGGACTCATGGGCAATGAATTTCGAAATAAGAGTGTTCATCTGCTTATCTCTCTCTCTTTTTTAATCATCCAAAAGGAAACTATGTGCTCTTTACAAGAGAACAGGCCTGAAACCATATCAGCAACTCACGCCAGGAAGACTGTGTCCTTTAGACTGTGGGTCCGAAAACGACCGTGATTTGGACAAGACCAACAGTTTGAGAGCCCCAGCCAGGGCTTCATGGAGTGCTAGAGCACTGCTTTCCTCCTTCACTTCAAGTGAAACTTTCAGTGTTCACGGGAGCCAGAGAGCAGGAGGGGGTCCCCTAGGAGCCAGTTAAAATACTTCTCCATTTCTGGGGCTTTTTACGAAGACCTCAAGAGGAATAACAAATTCTGAGAACACCCAAGAGAACCAAGTGCAAATGCACTGTTGGGCTGCTTTTCACGTTCCATAGACACATTATCATAAGAGTTTCCTTTGGGAATTGACACTTGATACCAATGAATTTGACCATTAAAAAAGAAGTTATATGAACCTGTGGACACTGTGTGTAATGCTATCCTCAGATGCTCACTATCCTAATCCATGGGTCAAGCTGGATGCAGAAAACCTAGGCATTAGAACTGGAGGTGCATGCACCGCAGATGGTTAGCAGTGGTCTTGCTTTGCACGAGGGAGAAAAGGAGTTAGAAGACATGTCAACCCTGTGACTCTCCCAAGTCTCAAGTTCTCATTTTCCCCTTAGATCTCTCTGTCTCACTCTTGTGCTTAAAAAAGTCATTCTTTAATGCTCTGTGTTTTATTCTATGTTTAAAACAGAATATCTTTCATGAGAATCAAAATGAGCCTTGTTTATGTAGAAACTTAATTTGTGTGACACTTGGTCCAAATAGGAGTCAATTCAACACTGTCCTTTCTTCAAAAAGTATATATATAAAAACAGAGAGTAGAATCCTACCAGGATCCTGGAGGTGGAGAAGTTGGAGAGATGTCTTTTAAGGGAATGAACTTGCAACTAGTAGATAAATGAGTCCTGGAGATAAAGAACAGCTTAGTGATTATAGACAAGACTGCATTATAAACTTCAGAACTGCTGACAGGCTAGATCTTAATTGTTTCCACTATAAAAAAGCAACAATAATTTATGTGACATGAGAGAAAACATTAACAGTCATACTGCAATGTATATATGGATTAAATCAACTTGTATGCCTTAAACTTGTATAACATTTTATGTCAATTATATCCCAATAAAAAGTGTCTATAGATGACTATGTTTATATTGTATATTAATGATGTACTATATCTCTAAATAATAGAAATGTTCTAGTATGCATCCTTCAGTCAGTTCAGTTCAGTTCAGTCGCTCAGTTGTGTCCAACTCTTTGTGACCCCATGAATCGCAGCACGCCAGGCCTCCCTGTCCCTCACCAACTCCCGGAGTTCACTCAGACTCACGTCCATCGAGTCAGTGATGCCATCCAGCCATCTCATCCTCTGTCATCCCCTTCTCCTCGTGCCCACAATCCCTCCCAGCATCAGTCTTTTCCAATGAGTCAGCTCTTCACAGGAGGTGGCCAAAGTACTGGAGTTTCAGCTTTAGCATCATTCCTTCCAAAGAAATCCCAGGGCTGATCTCCATCAGAATGGACTGGTTGGATCTCCTTGCAGCCCAAGGGACTCTCAAGAGTCTTCTCCAACACCACAGTTCAAAAGCATCAATTCTTCGGTGCTCAGCCTTCTTCACAGTCCAACTCTCACATCCATACATGACCACAGGAAAAACCATAGCCTTGACTAGACGGACCTTTGTTGGCAAAGTACTGTCTCTGCTTTTCAATATGCTATCTAGGTTGGTTCATAACTTTTCTTCCAAGGATTGTTTATCAATACTAATAGAAGTATTTTTAACAAACATTAATGAATGTTTATTGACTCTGAATATGAATCTTCTTCTATGCACCCAATCCCCTCAGCCATGTGCTCCCAGACAACCACCTATGTCTAATAATAACAAATTCACTTACAAGAGTATCCATAACAAATAATGTTTAATCTGGTAACATTTGCCTATGAAATGCTGATCTTAAATATAAAAAAATGTCTTTGACCTTCTTCATAGCAAACTTCAGTTGTTTTTTTTTTTTCCCTCCCATTTGAGGTTAAAGCTCCTTCATCAGACAAAGCCACCAAAATTCTAGGAGTAATGTATTCTCAACACACACACAGCCTCCTGTGGAAAAGGGCCTTTGAAACAAGGACACAGAGGTCTTTGGTGCTGTGAGACATACCAATGCAAACATAAAAAACATCTCCCCTATTAAGCACTCAGTTGAAACGTCCCGGAATCTCGCGGAGGATGTCATTGCTTTGCACTGCCTCCTGCGTGTGATATATCACGTAGCTCAAACAGATCAGTGCTAAGGGAGAGATTTATTTTTTTTTTTCTGGCTAGCTAGATATGCAAGCCAAACTATTATGACAACTTGATAAATGCAGCTTTTGAAAATGCTTTCTGTTGTAATAATACAACAAACAACACGGAGGCATGCAGCCAGGCATCATCCATCAGGTGAGCTGGCTGGGAACAGACATGGCCGTGGTGTCATACCAGCTCTTCTCCATCTGCCAGGAACTCTGACGCAGCCTAAAGAACTGAAACAAGAGTGCGCCCCAAAGCTGCATTTTGAAAACAATTTTAAACTGAAGAGGGGGTAATGAAATCTCACCCTGAAAAACAGTGCCATAAATTGAGTCCTCGATGTGAAAGTGTTTCTTTGGCATAGGTAATGTATTTTTGTAACCTTAGTTTTACAATTCAACACTTCTGCTCTATGCTAATCTTTCATTATAAAAACATTCTGAAGGCTGTGCCAGCTTGGAAACTCGGATTTATGTATACAGAGACAGTTACTATAACTTCATGTGCAGATTGAATTCAATATAAATGGAAACCATGTAGGTTCAGGGAAAACAGTCTAAGATGACATCTCTGGATATTTGCTCTTCTCTTGACCCTAGGGAACTAAGGAAAGTGTCTTTATATTTTTACAGATTCTTGAGCAGCAGCTCAGAGTCTGCAAAGCTGCTCAATTAAAAGTTAAACCCAAGAGGATATTATAGACTGAATTTTGGAGTTTGTCCTGTGAGTTTTCAATTGGTTTATTCACTATTATGAATGTTTGGTATGTTCTAAATTATGACTAGAAAAACAAGTGCCAATTTTTTTCCCCAAACAAGTATGATTTTACATATCTCTGCCTTGTCTTCAAAGGCACACATGCTACAACAAAGCATCAAGTTCTCACAAATATGGGCTAGGGTTACGAAAGTGAGGAGTGTGCCCATGTAATCAAGAGAGAAGAACGCAAGAACAATGACACTGGAAAGCACAGTGCTCATGCCCAGCTTCTAATGGGACCAGAAACTGTTCCAAGTAGACTGCTCAGATAATCTAATGAGACAATATACAACGCACCATCTCAAAGTGAAGATGGGCCCCTGGGCAAGATGCTCGGGTTCACAGGCTTTGGTAGAATGCTTTCTGATTCACAGTCACTTCACACACTTATTGAGCATTCAATGGGAGCCAGTACTAAGGCAGACATTGTGAAAGGTACAGCAGTGAGCACTCCCTGACCCTTCTCAAAGCTATAATTAAGTTGTAAAGAAGTCTATGAGTCAGTACAATGTAGGATCAACAACTAATGGGCATGGTCTGGAAACTAAACATGGAGAAACTGGACAGAGGGACCAACTGATGAGAGACAGAAGTAACTTATGAAGGTGATGTCTTAGGAGGGGTGTCATTATGGGCCATTTGAGTCCCAAGAGGGTGACAGGAGAAGGGAGAATTCAAGAAACAGTCTTGGCCTGTGAGCCACAACTACTGAGCCCACGTGCCACAACTACTGAAGTCCGTGCTCTAGAGCCTGTGCTCCACAATAACAGAAGCCACCACAATGAGAAGACCTGCACCAACACTAGAGAGAAGCCCTCAATCACTGCAACTCACTGCAAGAGAAAGCCCTTGCACAGCAGTGAAGACCCAGCACAGCCAAAAATTATTTAATCAATTAATTAAAAAAAAAACACAAAACAGCCTTCCCTCCCTACCCCAGCTTCTCAAAGTATGGCAGTAGGTTTCTGGCCCCCACAGTCAATTCAGTCAATTCATTCAATCTTGACTGAGAACCTACTGTGTGCAAAACAGGAAGCTATAAAGGAAAGCCAAGATAAGGTGCCGATAGTTTAGTGGAGGACAGGGTCCTATAAATAGCTATAACACAAGTCAAGCTATGTAAAAGTCACTAAAAATGGTGAAAACAATGCCTTAGAAATACAGCAAAGTGAGACTGGGGGGGTCACTGGTTGAAGTAACTTTAAACAACTGAGGGTTTGTGGGCAGGGGCAGCGGGAGGCGTTGTAAGAAGAGGGCTTATCAGGAGAAGGGGCACAGAGTTGGTAGCGTGGCCCCCAGTTGAAAGGATCAGGACACAGACCTGCAACCACCCAGGATGCGTGTCACTTTCAGAAAAGGATTTTTTTTTAAGTGTATTTTTGCCTATTTGTTTTTCTGCTTTGTAGTTTATTTGTGTGATCTCTGAGCCCCAGAGGCCAGCGAAGCATGTTAGCACTCCACAAGCTTTTATTGAAAAATGGAATGAAGGAGGGAGGGAGGGA
Source organism: Bubalus kerabau (assembly GCF_029407905.1). NCBI lineage: Eukaryota > Metazoa > Chordata > Mammalia > Artiodactyla > Bovidae > Bubalus > Bubalus kerabau. Next base: position 91,283,012 of record NC_073627.1, read on the forward strand.
AGGAAGAGAGAAAAGAGGCAAGAGAGGAGAGAGGGAAGAAAGGTAGGAACAGAGGAAAGAAGGAAGGAGAGAGGAAGGAAGGAAGGTGAGGGATGAAGGTGCAGAACAGAAGAAAATGCTATACGGATAATTTCAGGTCACAGAGGAATTTTGGCCTCATGTTTGATCTAATTTTTGACCCTGAAACCCAATTAAAATCTTTCTAAAATAAATCAAAGATGAAAAGTTTAAAATGAAATTAAATAGCTAGTAAAGGAAAGACACTTTGGCTCTTTTCTACAGACATGTTTACTTTCACATATTTACTCAAAGTTGTATTTGTCTCTGCAATGCATTTGTCCCCTTGGAGAGAGGGCAAGGGGTGGGGGCTGAGGAACTGCTGCCTTTGGCTTGAGATCCACCAGCAGGAAGGACATGCACTTTATAATACATACACACATGCCATAAGGTTTGCAAATGATCTTACACTTGCTCAGTAGCCAAAAGAGGCAAAGAATGAGAATAAAAACAAATGTGTTTTAGCAACATCAAGTCCAACTTTTCCATCTTCCCCATGAGGAAAATGTATATTATGAAACTCTAGGACTCTCACAACCTCACCCCATACAACCCTGGAGCTGGGAATTTATGAATTATTTTGGCTACAGACAAAAGTTCTTCAATCCGCCCATATCACCCAGATGTCTGATGCAAAATGAGAGCCTGGAGAATCACAACATTTTTCTTTAAAACTATTCATATTCAGAGCAGTTTTTACTCCTCTTCGTGTCTTACAGCAAAATGGGTCCCATATTTGACATGGAGTTGAAAGGCACCTTAGACATTCTTTCAATATAAATATGTATTGAACACCTAATCTGTTCCAAGCACTGTCCACATGACACCATAGTGTGTGTGTGCTAAGTCGCTTCAGTCATGTCTGACTCTGTGCAACCCCATGGACTGTAGCCTGCCAGGCTCCTCTGTCCATGAGATTCTCTAGGCAAGAATACTTGAGTGGGTTGCTGTGCCCTCCTCTAGGGGATCTTTCTGACCCAGGTCTCTTCGATCTACCTGCATTGGCAGGCAGGTTCTTTACCACCAGCGTCACCTGGGAAGCTCAAGACATCATAGATGAGGCACTAAATCCCACATCCAATGTCACACAGCTAGAAAAAAGTAGGGCCAAGAGTCACAATTAGTAGTTTCATAAAAGAATAAAAAGGATAATTCACAAAATAGGATAAAGTTTCTAACGGAGACAATGAAATACATTGTTTTGTTTTTTTAAGATCCAGGTTCCCAAATAGTTGACTGCTTCCCATAGGAAGGGATCTCTTATCTTGACTAGTAAGCCCCACTCCAAAGGCAAAGGTAGAAGCTGGCCCTTAAGCTATTTGAACTTGGCATATGTAGTTATGGGCTTTGGCTGATGATCACACATAAATATGATGCTATTTATTGTTCTATACTTATTTTTTCTGTCTCGAGGTAAATAATTCATTCCCAAGTGTATGTAACTCTGACATCTCTCTTTGTTTTTCTTTTGCTCTTAATATCTGGTGTCTCTTTTTCTTTAAATCTCTCTCACAAACACATAAACACACACACACACACACACACACACACACATCCTTTCTTTCCTCTACTCCCCATCCCCCACACTCAGTGGTTGAAATGGAGCAAAACAGATAAACTCCCCTTTTCTGTTGTACAAACTGGGCTCAAACAGAGGAAACAGAATTAAAGAAGTCTTTGGTGGGGGACAGGGATAATGACAGATACTGAATTGAAGATGGAAAGTTAAACTCTATGGTTGAGAAATTTAATGAGCCTATATGCAGGGCAGGAATAGAGACAAAGATGTAGTAAACAAACCTGCGGACATGGGTGGGGGAAGGAGAGGATGGGACTAATTGAGAGAGTAGCCATGACATATATACACTGCCATGTATAAAATAGCTAGCTAGTGGGAAGCAGATGTATTAACACAGGGAGCTCAGCTCAGTGCTCTGTGACTAGAGGGTGAGATGCGGTTGGGTGGGAGGCAGACACAAGATGGAGGGGATATATGTATACTTAGAGCTGATTCATGTTGTTGGACAGCAGAACCTAATACAACATTGCAAAGCAATTATACTCCAATTAAAAATAAATTTTAAAAATTTGCTGAAAGAAATTTTAATGGAATTGATTTTGGAAAGTTGATCCCAAGAGGATTTGCATAAATCACGCCAGTTACTGGGCATTAACTTAGTTATTCACTAATAACCTGGAGGCTTACAGAGTCATATCCATAGGCTTAATAATGGAATGGAAAAATTTTTGAGAAAATACTAAGTCTATTCACCACTCTGGGCAAGGCTGATATTGAGTGGGTGGTGGTTTTAGTTGCTAAGTAATGTCCCATTCTTTTGCAGCCCTACCAGGCTGCTCTGTCCATGGGTTTTACCCAGGCAAGAATACTGGAGTGGGTTGCCATTTCCTTCTCCAGGGGATCTTCCTAATCTAACTGAACTCGTGTCTCCTGCACTGCAGGCAGATTCTCTACCGCTAAACCACCAGGGAAGCTCTCTTGATTTTGAATAATAACAGACAACTGGAGAACTACTCAGAAAGGTTATCACCATGGCTCACAGGAGTACAGTGGCAAACCATTACTTTTATATCCTGACATGCTGGTGTCTATGACTTTTCTTCCCACGTTGCAGATTAAGTCATTTCATAAAAACCTGACTGAGAAATGTTAAACATAAATAAATCTCTTTACCAGAAAATATATTCTTTTTTCATTACTCCAGCCTCTAAATTCTTAGATGGCTGGAGACAAATGTCATCGTTTCACTATCATGCCATCCAATAGAGCAACAGTTCTAAAGTTCTAACAGTGGACACACGTTAAAGTTATTAGAAGAGCTTTTACAAAATTACTGATGGTAGGCCTCCAACCCAGAGATTCTACTTTAATTGGTCTTTGGTGGAGCCCTGATATTTGTATTATTTATAAAGCTTTCCAGGTGACTCTACAGTACAGCTGGGTTAAGAACCACTGCTACAGATTAATGTTGCTTAGTTGCTAAGTGGTGTCTGACTTTCGATTTCATGGACTGTGGCCTGCCAGGCTCCTTCATCCATGGGATTTCCCAGGCTAGAATACTGGAGTGGATTGCCATTTCCTTCTCTATGAGATCTTCCTGATCCAGGAATCGAACCCATGTTTCCTGCATTGGCAGGCAGATTCTTTACCACTGAGCCACCCAGGAAGCCCACAGAGTATTATCTATTTACAGAACTGGGAGAAATTCTCTTAGTTCTTAAAATACATTGCAACTATAATCAGTAGAAACTCAATATTATGATAAATTCTCAATAGCAAATACCTGTTCCTTGAACTTTATATCCTAAGTTATACCTAGGAACTTGTCTAATACATAGTAGATGTTCAACAAATATTAACTGAATGCATAAAAACTGAGATTCAGTCTTAAAGGTCATACGTTTCTAAGAATTTATTCATTTTTTCTAAGTTTTCCTATTTTTTGGCACATAATGGTTCATAACAGTCCCTATCAGCCTTTTAATTTCTGAAGCATACATCGTAATGTTTCCTCTTTCATTTCTGATTTTATTTATTTGCATCTTCTTTCTTTTTTTCCCCTCAGGCTAGCTAAGGGTTTGTCAATTTCATCTTTTCAAAAACCAAATTCTCGGTTTGGTTGATATTTTCTATTGCTTTTCTATACTCTATTTGATTTACTTTTGCCCTAGTTCTTATTATTTCTTTCCTCTGCTAAAATGTGGGCTTAGTTTGTTCTCCTTTTTCTAGTTCAGACCAATAGCAAACAAAAATGTTGAAGGAGTAATCTAAAACCTCATGACAAAGAAAAGTCCAGGACCAGGTGGTTTCACAGGTGAATTCTAAAAAACATTTACAAATAATTAATGCAGTTTTTCTTAAATTCTTCCAAAAAACCCAGAGGGAATACTATCAAACTCAAAACCTGAACAACAAAAACAAAGCTGGAGGCATCACACTTCCTGGTTTCAAACTATATTACAAAGTTATAGTAATTAATACAGTATGGAACTGGAACAAAAACAGGCATATAGACCAATGGAACAGAATAAAGAGTCTGGAAACATACCTGTGCCTATACAGTCAACTAATCTTTGACAAGGTGCCAAGAACACAATGGGGAATAGGTAGTCTCTTCAATAAATGGTATTAGGAAAATTGGATAGCCATTTGCAAAAGAATGAAAGTCTACCCTTATCTCATACCAAGTAATAAAAATTAACTCAAACTAGATGAAAGACTTAAACATGTCTTTGTTAAACTATAAAACTGCTAGAAGAAAACATAGAGAATAAAGCTTCTTGACACTGATATTAGCAACAATTCATTGATCATAACAGCAAATGCACAGGCAACTAAGGCAAACATTGACAAGTGAAGTTGCATCAAACTAAAGAGCTTCTATACAACAAAGGAAACAATCAACAGAGTGAAAACTCAACCTACCTAGTGGAGGAAAATATTTGCAAACCATATGTCTGATAAGGGGTTAATATCCAAAATATATTTAAAAACTCATATAACTCAAGAATTTAAAAAAAAAATTAAAAAAGTGGTCAAAGGACCTGAATAGACCTTTCCCAAAAAAAAACAACAACAATAAAACAGACATACAAGTGGACAAAAGATGCATGAAAATATGTTCATCATCACTAACTATCAGAGAAATGCAAATCAAAACCACAAGGGGACATCATTTACATCTGTTAGAATGGTTATCATCAAAAAGATAAGTGGGAGAAGACGTAGAGAAAAGGGAGCCTTTATGCATTGTTGATGGAAATGTAAATTGGTGAAGGCATTATGAAAAACAGTATGAGGATTCCTTGTAAAATTAAAAACAATGACCATATGACCCAGCAATTTCACTACGGGGTATAAATCCAAAGGAAATGAAATCTGAATCTTGAATAGGCATATACTCATGTCCATTGTAGCATTATTCATAATATAGTTAAGATATGAAAACAACTCAGAAGTCCCTAGATTAATGAATAGATAAGAAAATGTGGTATGTACATACAATGGAATATTATTTAGTCTTAACAATAATGGGGATCCTGCCATTTGTGACAGCATAGGTGAACCTGAAGGACATCATACTGATTGAAATAAGCCAGACACAGAAAGACAAATGCCAAATGATTTTGCTTATATGTGGAATCTAAAATAGTAAAATTCACTGAAGCAGAGAGCAGAACAGTGGTTGCCAAGTGTGGTGGGGGGTGGGTGGAGTTGGGGGGTGAGACAGAGATGTTGGTGAAAGGGGATGAAGTTTCAGTTATGCAAGATGAATGAGTTTTGAAGATCTAAAGTACAGGATGATAATGACAGTTAAAAATGCTGAACTTTATACTTGAAATTTGCTAAGAACATAGATTTTAAATCTTCTAAACACACACACTCTAAATATATAGAAGGGATGAATATACTACTTGGCTTGATTGTGGTGATCTTTTCATGATGTATTCATTTATCAAAACATCAAGCTGTACACCTTAAATGTACATTATTTTTAGGTATCAAGAATACCTCAATTAATTAGCTTTTTAAAAAAAAAGAAAACTGGGGAGAAATGAAAACTTCAAAAAATCTACAGAACTAACCAAATAAGGAATTTTTAAATAAACAGAAAAGGCCAGCCAAGAGTAACAGAGTCCCAGTATGGCTAGTAAAGGTTATGGACACCAAACACATTCCCAACCATCTTTTATTCCAACAAACAGGTTTATGGGACAAACCAGGCATAAACTGGCCCCAAACATTCAGTCATTGGCTTCAGTGTATTCTGCTCCTGAAAAAAGACCAGATCATGGAACAAAACATCCTTCTAAAATATATGACCTGGAATATTAGAAGTACTGGTAATACATTTAGACTAGGCTTTGACCCAAAAGTAAAAGGAAGGCAACCACAGACTCTCAAACATATATCCCCAAATGTGAAATCTCCTCAATATAAACGACGTGGCTAGTCAGACTCATTCTGAATTTGTGTATCTTTGTGTTAAACAAACCTCAGACATGTCCAAGAAAAACAAGGCTGATAACATACAACATTAGATGAAGAATAACAGATAAATCTTGCTTTGGGGCTCACTTGGGCTGAAAGTTCTAAAACCTCTTAAAACAAGTCTTGTGAACCTTAATTGGATGTTATGACAGAGATGAGGTTAAATTTTTAAAAGAGAAAATTTATGTTTGAGAAGCCAAATCTTAACATTAAAATTTCTCTTTTGGTATTATTACACATCAAATCTTAACATTAAAAATGTCTTTTGGTACTTATCATTATAAAGTTTATAAATTATTTGCTAACTAAAGCTTCTATTCATGTAAGTATCAATATTATTATGGGAGAAAAACTGTGTTTGCAATTAAAAAGTCAGAGGAGTTAGCTTATTTTCCCTTAGCACGATTATTATGAAATGACAAGGTTGAATGATCTTCCTTATTCCCATGAGATAAGACTCCTTGGGGCTATTTATTTTAATTTTTCTATTTTATATTGACAACATTCTAGCAGCCACATCCTTTGGGATAATATCATAATCTTATTTTTTTTAGGCACCTCTATGGTGTGATGATTTTATCTCTTGTTCATGTAATAATTTTGTTCAACTCAAAAAAAATTGTATTCAACTCAAGAATTCAATTCATGGACTTCCCTGGTGATCCAGTGGTTAAGAATCCACCTTCCAATATAGGAGATGCAGGTTCTATCCCTGGTCCTGGTTGGGGAGTTAAGATCCCACATGCCCTGGAGCAACTACGCCTGTGAGCCACAACTAGAAAGAGCCAGCATGCTATAACTAAGACCAACGCAGCCAAAAATAAATAAATAAGTACTTAAAAAAAAAAAAGAATTCAATTCAAAATGTTTTAATTTTAAAAAATGTTTTCAACCTTTATAGGTATGCCTTTTGTTTGTTCTTTGGCCATCTATGAAGTCGACAAGTTTTTCATCTTGGGATTTAATAAAGTATTCATACTCAATGTATTAAATAATCTATTCTTTTAATCTATTAATCCATAGTGTTAATTAATCTGGAGATTGATTTGGCATTTCAGAAAGTAAAAAGGGTCATAAAATCTTCTTCAGCCACCAATGCAAAGGTTGACACTATACTTAAAAAGTATCAGCTGACTAAATGCAGTCATAAATGAGCTACAGTGAACACCTTTGACCTCAACCTTGACACAGACCTAATACAGTGATACATGTGACGTCAGACACACTATTCTTTTTTTTTTAATTTTATTTATTTTAATTGGAGGCTAATTACTTTACAATATTGTGGTGGTTTTTTATGTACATTGACATGAATCATCCACAGGTGTACATGTGTCCCCCCATCCCCAACACCTCTCCCACCTCCCTCCCCATCCCATCTCTTTGGGTTGTCCCAATGCACCAGCTTTGAGTGTCCTGTTTCATGCATTGAACTTGGACTGGTTATCTATTTCACATATGAGAATATACATGTTTCAATCCTATTCTCTCAAATCATCCCTCCGTTGCCTTCTCCCACAGAGTCCAAAAGTCTGTTCTTTATATCTGTGTCTCTTTTGCTGTCTTACATAAAGGGTTATTACCATCTTTCTAAGTTCCATACATATGCGTTAATATACTGTATTGGTGCTTTCTTTCTGACTTACTTCACTCTGCACACATAATAGGCTCCAGTTTCATCCACCTCATTAGAACTGACTCAAATGTGTTCTTTTTCATAGCTGGGTAATATTCCATTGTGTATATGTACCACAATTTTCTTATTCATTCATCTGCTGATGGACATCTAGGTTGCTTGCATGTTCTAGCTACTGTAAACAGTTTTGCAATGAACATTGGGGAACATGCAGACACACTATTCCTAAGTGCCTTATGCATCTGGAATTCCTTTTGGGCAAAGTTAAATGACCCGGCTGAAGACAAACTTAGAGCTCTCAGAAAAAGATCTTTAGTATCAAAGTGTTAAAAATATGGTCAAGTAATTACAGTTGAAGGATTGTTTCCACTAAACTAAACTAAATACTAGGTCAACCAGACAAATGAATTTGCTAGAAACACTATTTCAGAGTATTACATGGGAGAGGTAGAGAACTGGGGAGAGAAGAAGCAGCTTTTCGAGGGAGGTAGTACATTGTTTAATTCACTTGCAACAAAACAAAGGACCATCATAAAGTACAAGTAAGTAGACTCTGTTTCCTAATTAAAAAAATAAAAGCAGACATTATATACTACTTGGCAATTCACAACAATTGCATTATTAGAGAAAGTCAATGAAACCTAAAGGAATCTTACAGAAACTAGCAAAACTCTTAGATAAAAAACTTACACAGGGCCTTCTTTCATTGCTCAAACCAAAGTTACAGCAAAATGCAATAATAAATGCTCCAATATCAGAAACTGGGAAAATCAAGCACTACTTCTTTTCTGTGAGCACAGAGAAAAGACAGGGGAGAAGCTAAGCACATGATTCTGCTCACTATCTCTTCGGGTCAGGGCTGCTTTCCCAGCCTTAAGCACTGCCAGTTGAGAATGAAGGGTTTTATATGTAATGCTTGTTTATAATTTCACTGTGGTTTTTTTTTTTTCACTGATTTTTTTTTTTTTTCCAAAAGATTGCTCTGAGATGTTCTACACTCAGGGAGTTAACCAAGCCTCCTCCAAGCTCCTAGTCCATCAGGGAACATAGTACTTAACTCCAGAAGGAGAGTCATTATCTATTCCATTAAATCTGTGGGAGAGGGAGAGGGTGGGAAGATTTGGGAAATGGCATTGAAACATGTAAAATATCATGTATGAAACGAGTTGCCAGTCCAGGTTCCATGCACGATACTGGATGCTTGGGGTTGGTGCACTGGGACGACCCAGAGGGATGGTATGGGGAGGGAGGAGGGAGGAGGGTTCAGGATGGGGAACACATGTATACCTGTGGCGGATTCATTTTGATATTTGGCAAAACTAATACAGTTATGTAAAGTTTAAAAATAAAATAAAATTAAAAAAAAAAAGAATGAGAAACAAACAAACAAAAAAAAATCTATTTTAGATTCCTTTACAGTTTTATAATATTGGGAATAGAATAATTATTTTATGATAGATTTAAAGCTATTAATATCAGACATTAATATGAACAATGACATCATATCACTAGGACTGGAAAATTAGTCTGGCAGATTAATGCAGCAGGGGATGGAAGTTACTTGGGCTGAACTGGAATGCTGACCATTTCACTACAACACACATTCTAGTTACCTGCTTGGCCTGTAAGGACATACACATTCATAACCCCTGATCTTTCCCAAGAGTTAAGAAGGTGACTGAATTGAACTTGGATGTATAAATATGGAGTGGAGAGATGAGAGAAAACCCAGTAAGTCCGTTAACCATTAAAAATGAATTGCCACATTCTTAGATATACCCATCATGTAAAATTAGACATTTAATTTTCAAATACATGACGTTTTTAAAGTATCATTGATATTAATTTTTTATTTGATATTAATTTCTCATTTAAATGCTTTCTTTGCTATAGTCACCCTTTCAGCTTTGAATTTTATTGAATGGGCTTCCCTGGTGGCTCAGATGGTAAAGAATCTGCCTGTAATACAGGAGACCCAGGTTTGATCCCTGGGCCAGGACAATTCCCTGGGGAAAGGAATGGGTACCCACTCCAGCAGTCTTTCCTGGAGAATTCCATGGACAGAGGAGCCTGGTGGGCTACAGTCCATGGGGTCATAAAGAGTTAGAGACGACTGAGAGACTAACACTAAATGTATATCACTAAAATAACTTTACTGAGACTTACAATGTCTAAGTCAAAGATCTCTCTTGGTAAATGTCACATTCCACTTGAAAATATGTGGATTATTTTCAAATATCTTGATATTGATTTCTAACATAATTCCACAGTGATAAGAGAACAGACTCTGTATGATTTCATTTCTAGACCATTAAATTTTTGCACTTTGTTTTATGTCCCTGGGTATATTCCAGAGTCTCCTAGTTTACAGTCTATGGGAACTTGAATAGAATTTGTATTCTACTGTTGTGTGAAACTGTATAAATCTTAATTATGTTGAATTGGTTCATGGTGCTTTTCAGGTCTACTGTATCTTTCTACTTTTCTATATATTCATTCTATTAATTTTTGAGAGTTTGATATTGAAACACCAACTAAAAATCTTAATTTATCTACTTAAAAAATAATTGTAATATATAGTGGAACTATATGTAACTTTGTTCCGTATTTTCAAAGTCTCCTGTAAATGTGTTATAATACTTTCATAATTAAAAAAAATAAATGAATTTCCACAAAAGACCATCTATGGTTGACTACAAAACTGGTCCCAGTTCTTTACCAACCTGGCGTCAAATGCCTTTCCTTGTAACATTTTTGCTCTCCCACACTGACTTTGAACTTGGCCAGGTAATTTACTTTGGCCAGTGTACATCTTCAGAAAAAATATGACAGCGCCATTTGTCTGTGCACAATGTACAGCAGGACACCGTTCTTCAGTAGGGCTTGTGTTGTAAAGTGACTTTACACTGAACTGCACTGGCTCTGATTCTCTTGAGAAAAACAACACATGGGGTGATTCAGCTCTGCGGTCCATTTTTTCCCTATTTCTTTATATTCCTACCAGATTTGGAAATGCCATTTGTTTGAAACCTTTTTTCTTCTTCTTCAAATCCCTAAAGAATAGTAGTTCACTCCTCTCCCTATTTTTTTTTATTATTTCCCATCTACCGCAGTATGCGTTTATTCAATGCATTTTTTAAAATATTTGAAAGTCAAATAGGACATATATATGTTTATAAATTTTAGAATTTTCATTCTGCTTTTTCAGTTCATTATAAGTAGACAACAACCAATATTTTTCATAGTATCTTTTTTTTTTTTTTTTTAAGAAAAGTGGTCACACGTCACACCCTTTCTCTTTAAGAAGTTTTTTTTTTTTTTTTTAAATTGGAGTACTTTGCAAAATGTTGTGCTAGTTTCTGCTTTACAATGAAGTATCTTTATAAAATCTTAATGACTGGGGTTTTAATATACTATATGACTATATTTAATATACTAGGTGACAAACATTTCACAGGACATCGTGTTTGATGATTTGCCAAATAACAGACTTTGCTTGTGGTTCTAATTCATTCCTGAAGCTGTTTCTCAGTCTCTCACTCAGTACAAGATGCTCACAATGTAACATTTACATTACTGAGCCAATATGAAATTTCCCATACATTTCTTACCAGCTTTGTGAGACACATGTTTTGGCTCATCCCTATAGAATATTTCAGCATGCTAATTTGGGCAAACTATATAATAGGAATCGGATTAGGCAATGGCACCCCACTCCAGTACTCTTGCCTGGCAAATCCCATGGATGGAGGAGCCTGGTCGGCTGCAGTCCATGGGATCGCTAGGAGTCGGACACGACTGAGCGACTTCACTTTCACTTTACACTTTCATGCATTGGAGAAGGAAATGGCAACCCACTCCAGTGTTCTTGCCTGGACAATCCCAGGGATGGGGGAGCCTGGTGGGCTGCCGTCTCTGGGGTTGAACAGAGTCGGACACGACTGAAGCAACTTAGCAGCAGCAGCATATAATAGGAATATTACAAATTTGTACCTTTTGGTTTTACTGTGTACAACTTATTTTCAGTTATGTCTCACAGTCCACCAGGCAGCAACATGTAGTGAGGATTTACAAAGTTTTGATATTTAAGATTAAGAGAACAAGTGAATTCATAAGGATGAAAGATCTATTCTTTCTATTTAGCTCACAGATCTGGTTTGATATGAAGCTGGCCTCCAAAGAAGACAGAGAAACTCACTAGTTGATTCAACCAACAGGCTCATCTTCAGGGTAGACCCAAATACCAGAATGGCTAAATACCAGAACTGATCTGGTAACTTTCAAGATATGGCTTTTAGTCATGTTTCCCAGAATATGTTATTTACACTGGGGCCTCTGTGGAACCAAAATGATCTCTAGTTATCAATGGATCCAGTGAGGAAACATCTATTGAGCTTTCACTATCTCTCAAATTCTGTGCAGACCTGGAGGATATGGAAAAAAGTAAGACTTGGACCCTGATTTCAAAAAATTCTCACTCTAATTAGAATAAATTGACATTTTCCTGAAATTATATCTCATCACTTTCTGTTGCTTATGAAAAGTCTAGAAAAATCAGCAGATGCATAATTTGTCCTTCCTCTGTTTCACATATTATAATATATAATAATTTTGATCAAACCTCTTCCTTGCCATATATAATACTTTTCACTGTCAAATAAAATCTTTCATTAAAAATATTACCATAGTACTTTGTATTTTATAGTTTGGAGAAAAATCTAATCATAGACCACACAGCTCAAGAAGTTCTGACTTATCATTATTCTAAGTAAAGACTTTCCAGTCCAACACCTCAAGCCTTTTCCTTTCAGCTTAGGAACTGTGAGCCACTCTTACTTCCCCTTTCATCATCGCTCCCACTATTCACATCCCAATTTCCACAGCAGTTTCTATTCTTCCAAATTTTCTTATATGCACAACATATCGTTCAGGAAACTGAATGACTCTGGGGAACTTCTGACCACTAAAACATCTAAAAAATCATATAGCCTTCATTTGCAAACTACTGGTAACATTGGAATAACATAATAGGCTATTAACACTAATATTTTTGTTATTAGTCACCACAGATGTTAAGACGGTACCAAAAGTATAATAAATTATGGAGCTATAGATACTACATCCATTTTTGAGCATTCATTTCTAATAATATTTTTTCCTTCCAGTTCTAACATGAAAACATAAGAAAATTTGCTTGGAGAATGAGGTAAATTCTATATAGCTTATCACATAAGGGCATCTAAATACCTAGCAGGAGATGGTCATATTTAATTCTTTGGGCCTGCCTTTCATTCCTTCAATCCGGATTTGCGTGCAACAAAATGCTCCGCTTTACCCCCAAAGTACGGCTCCAACCTGCTCCCTTGGCGTCTTGCAAGGGAGCCCTGTGCGTTTGGGACTTACTTGCTGCTGAGGCAGCGTCTCAGCGAGTAGGAGGCCCCTCCGCCGCAGGTGCGTGAGCACTCGCTCCACGGGCCCCAGGCGTCCCACAGGCCGTCGCGGTCCTCCTCAGAGCGCGCGGTCCTGGAGCTCTGTGAGGAACGAGAGCATGATCAGTATGAGTCCTCAGCGAACCTGGAAACGTGTGTCCTAAACCGCGGGTGGTCTAGCGTGTCTGTACACGATGGCCTTGTTGCGGATGAAGCTGAGCTCAGATTCTCAGATTCTTTCCAATTTAATAATGTACATATGTTTAGGCGGAGGAATATTTGAGTGCAAGGAACCCAGGCTGTGACTGAAAAAGGCAAGGGCCTGCATTAATGGGAGTGAATGGAAAAAGATGGCCAGAAATAGCAGTCTGGGTCAGAGGAAGGTAAACTGCACTGAAGTCAAAAGTTTCGTGAGGCTACTCTTTGCTGCCCTGTGAAGAGAGAAGCTGCACTCAAGAGATGTTTCTGCTCTGAGAAAATGGACATGTGCATACCGTCACAGCTTTCCAAAATTCAATGTTTTATACAATGGACTTTTTTTTTTTTTTTTAAAGAAGCAGCATCATTCTTGGTTTTTAGATTTGTCAATGAGAATAATTGTATGAATTAACTTTAGTAATACAAGGACTAGACAGACAGACTTGCTTGTTATTGACAGACTTCCTAGTGAAATCTGCATTTACTCTAAGGAAAACTGTTATGTGTAGGTATCCATGTAGTGCTTCACATTTCTTAGAAGAGTTAAAGAGAAAATTGGTGCCAGTCTTATAATAGTTAATAGAACAGATTTTGGAGTTAGAAACTGCCTGGGTTTGGATATGGATTCTGTTTTTTAACTAATTATGTGTCGTGCACAAGTAATTTCCCACCTCTCTACATTTCAATTTTCCTTTCTATAAAATGGGGATAATATAACCATGCCACAACATCCACATCTGTCCCTGTGCATGCACGCACGCACACACACACACATACTGTAAAAAGACTAGTTATATAAACTAAACTTAAGACAAGTTTCAGAGTAAATCACAAATAAATATTACTGATTATTATGTTATTATAAATTGAGAACATGTTTTTATGTATGTTCACAGTTGTATTAGTCTGTTCATGCTGCCATAACAAATTATCAGACTAGGTGTCTTAACAGAAATCCAGTTTTTCACAATTCTGGAATCAAAATCCAAGACCAGGATGCCAGCATGGTTGGCTCCCAGTGAAGACTTTCCCCTTAGGTTGCAGATGGCTGCCTGGTCACCATGTGGTCACATGACCTCCACTTTCTGTGAGTAAGAGAGGGAGAGTGAGCTCACTGGTGTCTCTTGTTAGTAGTGCATTAATCACACCATGAGGGCCCCACCTTACAACCTCATCTAAACTAATTCTCTCCTAAAGGCTCTGTCTTCAAATAGCATCACATTGAACATAAGGGTTTCACCATTTGAATTTGGAGAGGCCATAGCTCAGTCCATGGCAAGAGTTCTACAAATAGCTAGTGTAAACTGGCCAAGTTACTTTACTGAATAAACCAGGTGATATCCATATATTAAAGGTGGTATCATTTCATGGCAAAGGTGGTATCATTTCATGTGTTATGAATGTTAATTTTATTTGTTAACACATAACAAATGTTAAAATTTCAAAACTATATTTGGACAAAGCAATTTGTAAAGAAAATGTGTGTGATAGGCAAATGATGGTTTCACGTTCAGGTTTTTTCCTCCAAGGAGACGCATAAGCAGAAAGAGCATGAGATACAAAGGCAACAGGAGGGCAACCTTTTACAAAGCATTGTGAGAACCTGAGATGATGCAGGTAAAGTGACCAGCATGTAGTAGGCTGTATAAAATGGTAGCTCTTATTATTATTATTTTTAAAGACTTTTTCACACCCTATCTAGTTATACTCAAGGCTATATCACCCAATAAGGAGGAGTCCCTGAAAAGGAAAAGAACATTGTATCACCCCTAGAATAGAAAACTATTTTGAAGTAATGGGATTCTTCACAAATGTGTTGCTATGGGACTCATTTGTCAAACTGACTACTCCTTGGAACTTTTACAACCTGTACAAATGAAGTCACAAACTTGGCCTTAGAGTATTATATCAAGGAATGTCTAACTGGTACATATTGTATTTACATTCCTGAATCATTTGAAATAAATAGTGGGATAGATAATGGTTAAAAGCAGAGACATAGACCTACTTGGGCTTCCCTGGTGGCTGAGTGGTAAAGAATGCACCTAGCAATGTGGGGCACATGGGTTTGACCCCTGAGTTGGGAAGGTCCCCTGGAGAAGGAAATAGCAACCTACTCCAGTATTCTTGCCTGGGAAATCACATGGACAGAGGAGTCTGGCAAGCAGTAGTCCATGGGGTCACAAAAGAATTGGACATGACTTGGCGACTAAACAACAAAGACCTACTTAGCCTGCAGTGGAATATTGGCTCCAGAGCCTCCCAGCTGTAATTTACTTATGCTTCAGTGTTCTTATCATAGACTGGGAAGAATAAAGCTATCTATATTCCTGAGATATTGTGAGGATTAGAATATTTAATATATAAAAGGCACACAAGGCAGAAACAACCCAAATGTCCATGGGTAGATGAATGGATAAACAAAACGTGCTGTATTCATAAAATGGAATATTATTCAGCCTTACAATATGACCCAGCCATACCACTAGTGAACACATATCCTGAGAAAACCATAATTCAAAAAGACATCATGCACTTCAGTGTTCATTGCAGCATTATTTACAATAACGAGGACATGGAAGCAACCTAACTGTCCATCAACAGGTGAATGGATAAAGAGTGCTACATATACGCAATGGAATATTACTCATACATAAAGAGGAACGATATTGGGTCATTTGTAATGATGTGGATGGACCTATAATCTGTTATACAAAGTGAAGAAAGTCAGAAAGAGAAAACAAAATATCATATATTAACGCATATATGTGGATTTAGAAAAATGGTACAGATGAACCCTTTTTCAGGGCAGGAATAGAGACACAGGCATAGAGAACAGATGGGTGAACACAGAGTGGAGGTGGTAGAATGAATTTGGAGACTGGAATTGACATATGTGCACTTCCATGTGTAAAACAGATAGCTAGTGGGATCCTGCTGATGAGTGCAGGGAGCTTGCAGTTCAGTGCTCTGAGGTGACCTAGAAGGGTGGAGGTCCAAGAGGGAGAGAATATAGGTATACATATAGCTAACTCACTTTTTTGTACAGAAGAAACTAATACAACAATGTAAAGCAAATATATCCAAATAAAAAATAATAACACTTTTTTAAAAGGCAGGAAATTCTGACATATACTATGACTTGGATAAATGAGGAAATTATGCTAAAAGAAATAAGCTAGATACAAAAGTATGACTATTATATTAATTCACTTACAGGAGGTAGTAGAATAGTCAAATTAATAGAAACAGAAAGTCAAATGGTGATTCCTAGGGACTGAAGGGAGGGAGAGAATGGGGAGCTATTGTTTAACGGACACAGAGTTTCAATTTGAGAAGAAGAAAATAATTCTGGAATTAGATGGTAGTGATAGCCCCACATTACAATGTGACTATACTTAGTGCCATTGAACTGTACACTTAAAAATGAGTAAGACAGTGTATTTTATGTTATATATGCTATATCACAATAAAAAACATATATGCAAATTTTTAAAAACTCATAAGCCCCAAATAATATACTATATAAGCATTTGATACCATTATTATTGATCTAATATTAATTATTATTATCATTTATACACACATATGGGATCTAAAAGGTACTCTGAGAAGGTAACAATGCTTTTTTCTTTTTCTGCTGAGCTTAGTTGAGACACTGCACTCTGTAAGTTTCATCTTTCTTAAAACTTCGACTTTCCCACAGCAAAACCTTTCAGTCACCTGCCACATGACACTGACCTGCTGATATGATCTGCCAGGAGTTTGAGGTTCCTATAAAATGCAGCACAGAATGTGAAAGAGAAACCCACTGATTACCCTCAAATCTGTCCTTTCTAAAGTATTTACTGAGCTCCAAAGCCTGTTTTTTAGGGTTAATAAAACCAATCTCTAATCACGGCCATACAGGATACTCCTTTTCCAAGTTTAATTACCTAGTGAGAGAGAAAAGACACGTTGCCATTGAAATATACATACTGAGTCTCTTGCTCATCCAGTAAGTTCATTCCTCAAATTTGTAAAAAGTTTTTATGCACCTCCTGACTCCATTTTTGTTTGCTCTGTGTGGTTGGAAGATGGTTCTGTTGAGAGTGTATTTGACTGATAGAGCAATTACTTATGTGGCACACGTGCATTGTACAATGCAATTTCCTTTATTTTATTAAAATTCAATCTGAGATGAAAACCAGTGTCACAAATGCTAGCATAGCTTGTATGAAGTAATTAAAATAAACAAAATGAGTGGTTACAAATCATGATACTATCCAGTTACTACAACTGAAAAAAAATTTCACACACAGTATTCACATGTGAACTCTTCTTTCATGTGAGGTAAGAACACATGAATGCCAAATCCTGGAATCATTTCTCCCTGGTGGCTCTCTGGATAAGATATTTAGAAAATAATGTCTGGTTGAAATCTGGCTTTTCTAGAGAAGGAAACCGTTTCAGACTCTGCGCTAAAGTTACTTGATTGTTTTCATGTGCCTGGTAGGGAAATTAAAATGGAGGAAGTCTTGTTCAGCTTTCAGAAGCTGGAGAGCAGGCCTCTTACCTGCTTCTGACCTGGACACTGCCCAGATACCCTGCCTGCCTGCAAGCACAGCAAGTAAGATGGCATTTTAGATAAGAAAGGGAATGGGTCTTGGAATTCTTGAGCCCCTGGAGGTCTGGCTAACCCTCAAGATCTAATGAAATCCTGTGACTCACAAGGTGAAACAAACAGCATTGTAAAAGTTAAAAACACACACACACACACACACACACACACAGCTGCATTTCAACACACAAACTAATAATGATAGTATCAGTTTGTGGCCTGGGATTATAAGTGGGAGCCCCCAAAACTGCACTTTGAAATTTCACCCATGGAGCGGATGCACCACCTAGGACCTTTTTCCAATTAGGACTCCAGATTGCTGTTAACGAGGGACTTCCCAGCACTGTTTAAGTTATGGATGTTGGTTTCAGCCCAATTTGGTGATGCATGTGCTATTACTTTTCTCTACTGTTTCTATTTCTCTTCTTTTAATGACTGCATATTAAAAATAAGCCAAATAATCCTCTATTAAATACTGAAACTGTTGTGTGTGACAAGTGGTTTCTTTTGTTAACAAATTTTTTGAACCTAAAGCCAAAGAAAACTTTCAGCAAAACATAAATTGGCACTCTGAGCAGGGTTCATGAAACAAAATGCCACTCTTTAAAAAGAAAGAGGTTAAGACTAATCAAGTTTTTATTCCCAGATATGATTTGCCTTGCTGCTCATTAGCTACTGAATGGAGCATATCCACTGGATTGTGTAAAAATTAGGATCCCAAATTAAAGTGGGTCAAAGCTTTTGATGTTATTAAATGTTTGCAGCTCATGCCAAATGAGAAAGAATAAGAATGTACCGTGCAGGGTCAGAGAGGCTGGATCTTCCTCTTTGTCTACCGTAAGGTGCATGAGGCTAAATTAAAATTAGTTGAAGGTACGGCAATAGCAGAAGGGAAGCCAGAATTAGAGAAAGAATTATGTGATGTGCAAGGATGACCGTCCATGTTACAATGTCAAAATTATATTTTAGCTGACCAAGTCTCCACTTTCCAGTCGGTAGCCAAAAAAGCTTCTCTGGAGGTTGCACAAGCTAAATTATCGGCAGCAATGCGGCACGGCAAAATTAACAAAAAGAAAGTTCATCTGGCAAAAGCTAAAGCAGGGGTAGACTCAGTCCCCAGTGCTTGGGATGGGGATATCTGGAATGATAGTTGGAACACAGAAGCAGATGATAATGCAGACTAGAGAGCACAACCTAGCTCTATGCAAGCCAAGTTGGAATCAAAACCCATATGCTCAGCCAGCATGGCACTGGAAAATGGAAACAGATGCCTGGGGGAATACCATAAGGAAGGGTACCCTTGAGGATTACACAAAATTAATGACATTTTAACCACATTTACTGAGAGGTCTGGATAGCCCTTATTTCTTGAGTAGTGTGCATATATGACACTGAGGTAGCTGGAATTCTCATAGATGAGGATAACACAGATAAATCTGGTACATCAACAATGATTCTTTTGTGCAACAAGCTTTTAGAAATAAAAGTCAAAGTCCAGAGACTCAAATCTACTAGAAGTGGTGGCTGAAGGCTGTGTTAAGATATAACCTTTAGAATCTACATGACCTGGGAGTGAATGCTCTTGGTATTCTTTACAGGACTGTGTTCAGAGACAAAAGGAGGAGGCTATGAAATGTGGAGCATGAGGATGAGATGTCACAAAGGCCTTTAACAGTACAAACAAGAAAGATCTTTAAAACAGCCCCTCCCAGCTACAAGCATGTCATTTTACCCTTTTGTTAAATGAGATGGGCATTCCCATTAATGAAGTAATTAATAAAGGTCAGCAGCTGGGTGACTTAGGAGAATTGAATTTCCAAAAGACAGAGGATAGATAACTGACTAAAAGCAATAACTGAGTATCTAAAAAGGAGATGGGATTTCCTTAAAGTGGGAGGCCCTAGAGAGAAAACTGATGGACTATTACAGAATTATGGGAAATGTACTATGGGGAGGGATTAGATATAAGAAGGGTTTCCCAGGAGACTGTTATGGATAAGGAACAGGAGGAAGGAAAAAGGGGACCAAAAGGAAATAATACATTTAGGATGATGGAGGTGAAGATGAATCTAAGTACACAGATTTTTTCCCCAATCCAATTTATCCTTGGAAGGAATTGGGGAAAAATAAAATGAAACAATGACTTGTGGCCAAGCTCTGGTAAACTGTTGGGGTAGAAAAGATATGTACCCTCATGTTAAAGTAATGATTTTTTTTTAAGAGCTCACAAATGACTGAGAGCATTAACTGATACTGGAGTAAATGCCTCATAAATATGGAATTCAAAGGATTTTAAAGAACAGAAAATGATAGGAACTGGCCTTGGAGGTAAACAGATAGAAACTATACAAACTAAAATTGATTTAAACATAGGGCAGTTACCTCAAAGAATTTATTCAGTAATGATCATTCCTATTCCAGAATATATAATTATGATTGACAACTTGGTTGGCAGGACTCTACACATGGACATCACCAGATGGTCAACACCAAAATCAGATTGATTATATTCTTTGCAGCCAAAGATGGAGAAGCTCTATACAGTCAGCAAAAATAAGACCGGGAGCTGACTGTGGCTCAGATCATGCACACCTTATTTCCAAATTCAGACTTAAGTTGAAGAAAGTAGGGAAAACCACTAGACCATTCAGGTATGACCTAAATCAAATACTTTACAATTATACAGTGGAAGTGAGAAATAGATTTAGGAGCCTAGATCTGATAGACAGAATGCCTGATGAACTATGGACAGAGGTTTGTGATATTGTACATGAGGCAGGGATCAAGACCATCCCCAAGAAAACAAAATGCAAAAAAAGCAAAATGGTTGTCTGTGGAGGCCTTCCAAATATCTGTGAAAAGAAGAGAAGTGAAAAGCAAAGGAGAAAAGGAAAGTTATACCATTTGAATACAGAGTTCCAAAGAATAGGAAGGAGAGATAAGAAAGCCTTCCTCAGTGATCAATGCAAAGAAATAGAGGAAAATAATAGAATGGGGAAAACTATAGATTGCTTCAAAAAAATTAGAGATACCAAGGGATCATTTCATGCAAAGATGAGCTCAATAAAGGACAGAAAGTGAAGAGGAACTAAAAAGCCTCTTGATGAAAGTGCAAGAAGAGAGTGAAAAAGTTGGCTTAAAACTCTTCAGAAAACTAAGATCATGACATTCAGTCCCATCATATCATGGCAAATAGTTGGGGAAACAGTGGAAACAGTGGCTGACTTTATTTTGGAGGGCTTCAAAATCACTGCAATGGTGATTGCAGCCATGAAAGTAAAAGACATTTACTCCTCGGAAGGAAAGTTATGACCAACCTAGACAGCATATTAAAAAGCAGAGACAATACTTTGCTGACAAAGGTCCATCTAGTCAAGGCTGTGGTTTTTCCAGTAGTCATATATGGATGTGAGAGTTGGACTATAAAGAAAGCTGAGCACCAAATAATTGGTGCTTTTGAACTGTGGTGTTGGAGAAGACTCTTGAGAGTCCCTTGGACTGCAAGGAGATCCAACCAGTCCATCTTAAGGAGATCAGTCCTGGGTGTTCATTGGAAGGACTGATGTTGAAGCTGAAACTCCAATACTTTGACACCTGATGCAAAGAGCTGACTCATTTGAAAAGACCCTGATGCTGGAAAAGAATGAAAGCAGGAGGAGAAGGGGACGACAGAGGATGAGATGGTTAGATGGCATCACTGACTCAATGGACATGAGTTTGAGTAAACAGGAGTTAGTGATGGACAGGGAGGCCTGGCGTGCTGCAGTCCATGGGGTCGCAAGGAGTCGGACATGACTGAGCAACTGAACTGACCTGAACTGATGTCTACTGAATGAAATAACCCTGCATGGCCAGTAAAGAAAAGCCATGGCTCTTGGAGAATGTAGATTACCAGGAAGTAAACAAAGTAACTCCACATCTGACCGCTTCAGTCCCTGATACTATAACTTTAATAGAATGCATACAGAGCAATCTGGGGCAATGGTATGCAGTAAATGACCTGGCCAATGCTTTCTTTACCATACCCACAAAAGAACAATTATGGAATCAATTTGCTTTCTCATGGCAAGGATAACAATATACCTTTACTTGCTTGCCACAAGGTTATGTGCACAGCCCTATTATTTGTCACCAACTTGTAGCTGAGCATTTAGATCACATAAAAATATCTGACATACAAATATCTCATTGTATCAATGATCTTATGATACAAGACCAACCAAGGAAAAAGTGCTAAAAACCCTAAACCAACATGTGTTAATATCTTAAAAAACAAAGGATGAGAGATTAATCCTTCCAAAATTCAGGGACCTGCCCAGCTTTTTTGGAATACAATGGGCTAAAGGACATAGAAAAATTTTACCTAAGGCTAAACAAAAGAGAGGAATATAAAACTCCCCAGAAAAAAGGAAGACTCAGAAATTCATTAGGGCTCTTTGGTTTCTGACAATAGCATACTCCACCTTTGGGGCAGATACTGAGTCTACTTTACAAAATAACGAAGAAGAAATATGACTTTCAATAGGCTTATGAGCAACAACAGGCTTCTGATGCTATTAAATGTGTAATATAGCATGCTTTAGACCTATGCCAGTACAACCCAGTGACATAGAATTGTATGTGTTTATAAGTGATTTGTATGTTAATTGGAGCTTGTGGCAAAAACAGCAAGGCAAAAGAATGCCTTTGAGCCTCTAGAGTCGTAAATTCCCAAAGGCTGGGAGAAATTACACTACCTTTGAAAAACACTTATTGGCTTGTTATTGGGCTTTGACTGACACAGAACAACTGACTGTAGATGATACTCTAATATTGAAACCTCACATGCCAATCATGCAGTGGGTACAAAGTTTGACCAAAACCCACAGGATTGGACAAGCCCAGGAGTCCAGCAAAATAAAACGGAAATGATATGTTCAAAACCAAGCCAAACCTGGGCCACGTGGGGTCGCTGCCTTACATGAAAGGATTTCTGAAATTCCTACTGAAGGCCTTGAACAAGGCTAAAATTAGGTCCAAGATAACCGAGTCGCCTGTAAAATGGAGAAAGCCTTTAACTGCACAAGAAAAACCACATGTATGGTTTATTGATAGAGCAGCTGCATATATAGGATCCACGCACTATTGGAAAGTGGTGGCACATAATCCAGTCCTTGCTGAATTGCTGAGTACTGGCGAAGGTTAAAGTCGCCAGTTTGTTAAGTTACATGCTTTTTATCAGGTATTAAAACAAGATGATTTAACTGAATGCCATATATGCACAGAATCTTGGTTGGTAGCCAAAGGATTGGCCACTTGGCTCCCCAATGGGTAAAGAATAACTGGCAAATTCACTCCAAAGAGCTATGGGTAAAGAATTATGGTCTGACATTCAGGAAACTGCTCAAACCACTAATGTTTCAGTCTTTCATGTAGATGCTCACAGTGTTCCGAATTCTATGGAATGATGGTATAATTCTATCACAGATGAACAAAACTGAATCCAAGCAGTATAAACTGATCCTTACTCCATCAACTTAAAAGGTTTGACTTTGTGGGCACACCAAAAATATGGCCATCTGGGAGAAAAAGCAACACACAGGTGGGCTCAGGACCAAGGTATTTCCTTAACTATGGATCTCATTAAATCTGTTATTTTACAATATCCAATTTGTCAACATATTAAGCATAGAAGTTTGCTGCTGCTGCTAAGTTGCTTCAGTCGTGTCCGACTCTGTGCAACCTCATAGACAGCAGCCCACCAGGCTCCCCCGTCCCTGGGATTCTCCAGGCAAGGACACTGGAGTGGGTTGCCATTTCCTTATCCAATGCATGAAAGTGAAAATTGAAAGTGAAGTCTCTCAGTTGTGTCTGACTCCTAGCGACTCCATGGACTGCAGCCCACCAGGCTCCTCCATCCATGGGATTTGCCAGGCAAGAGTACTGGAGTGGGGTGCCATTGCCTTCTCCATAGAAGTTTGCTATAACTAGTCAAATGACAACTGATATCTGGCAAACTGCCTGGGCAGATATGAGAAATTCATTATATTGGTCCATTAATTTGAGATAAAGAATGCCAATATGTATGTACTGCTGTGGGCACCTATTCTGGATATTTAGTGGCCATTCCTTTTGGAAAAGCCAATCAGACTAATACTATTAGAACTAATTTATAATATGGTGTCCCACTCCAAATTCAGAGTGACAATGGGTCACAATTTACAGGTAAGTTAATACAAGACTTTGGCCAGGAACATAATATACAATGGGTTTTTCCATTGAATAATCCACTTTAACAGCAATTAATTAAACTTGGAGAGGGCTCTTATAAAAATTGGAGAACTAACTTGAATACTGCCCTCAATATTTTAAGTAATAGACCTATAGGAAAATCAGAAATTCCTTTGGTGAGAATGACTATTTCAAACTTACAGTTTCATAAAATAGGCTTCAGTCCTGAAACAACTGAGTATTGATAAATTAGCCCAGGAGCACTAGCTCTTTTCTGAGCTACTCCTAAGGCTGCTGGACTGGATTTGTACTCTATATCTGAATACAGACTTACTAAAAGATTGATATGTGTTATTTCAACCAGTATTAGAATTAAAATGCCCTCCTGGACACTTTGAATTAATCAAAGAATGTTCCAGTTCATTTAGTCGCTCAGTCATGTCTGACTCTTTGCAATCCTATGGACTGTAGCACCCCAGGCCTCCCTGTCCATCACCAACTCCCGGAGTCCACCCAAACTCATGTCCATTGAGTCAGTGATGCCATCCAACCATCTCATCCTCTGTTGTCCCCTTCTTCTCCCACCTTCAATCTTTCCCAGCATCAGGGTCTTTTCAAAGGAGTCAGTTCACATCAGGTGGCCAAAGGATTGGAGTTTCAGCTTCAACATCAGTCCTTCCAATGAACACCCAGGACTGATTTCCCTTAGGATGGACTGGTGGGATCTCCTTGCAGTCCAAGGGACTTTCAAAAGTCTTCTCCAACACCACAGTTCAAAAGCATCAATTCTTCAGCACTCAGCTTTCTTTATAGTCCAACTCTTACATCCATACATGACCACTGGAAAAACCATAGCCTTGACTTTTTTTGGCAAAGTAATGTCTCTGCTTAGAGGGCTCTGTGTCTGTGGGGGAGTTATAGAACCAGACCACCAAGGAGAAATCCAAGTAATTGTACAAAATGAAGGAAAGGATGATTTGTTGATTAATAAATGTGATCAAATTACCCAGTTGCTGGTTTTGCCATGTGCAATTGACAAAATACAAAAACAAGAAGCTCCTACCTTATTTACAGTTAGGGACAATGGAGGATTTGGATACACAGATGAAATACACTAAAGTCTGGGTGAAGCCTAATGGTCCTCCCATATCTTTTGATGTAATTGCACCGAGGAAGGATAATACCATATTAGTGATGATCCTCAGACAGGAAAAATGGAAATATGTGCTATTAACCCACTGTTATTCTCATGAATATTCTTGGAAGCCTGACTGCATCGGGGATTTCCATTCATGCCTCAACCTTCAAGAATATGCTACAATTTAAAAAATATTGGGGAATATTCAGATGAAATAGAAGCCAGACCTGAACTCAGGATAACTTCACCTGCCCTGTAAATGAGGCCTATTCTTCTTAAATTATGACTTTCTATGGACAAAATTTCTATCTGGTCAGGAGTAAGACCTGACAACCTCTGGGACTGAGCTTTTGTACAATCTCCAAACACCTCCTCTTTGATAGTAGAACTAAACCCTCGTGCTTCCATACTGTGTTGTAATATACCAGAAATTTCTTCTTGCCCTACTGAATTGGCCAACAAATGCACAGTATCATAGACTCTTGTAGAAGTGATGCTACTTTGAAACTATATAGTGGACATGACATGGCATTGACATTGAAGTCGCTCAGTTGTGTCCGACTCTTTGCGACCCCATGGACTGTAGCCTACAAGGCTTCTCCGTCCATGGAATTTTCCAGGCAAGACTACTGGAGTGGGTTGGAAGATCTACACAAAATGTATCTTTAGTATAAGTTCCTATGTAGGTACCTGGATAGATGTCCTTACAATTTTGGGGACTCATCTGACAGTTACTCCCCCCTTATTAGAATTTCACAATGTACTCAGGTAGCCCCAAATTATCAGAAACTTGTATTAAATTTTAACATTACCTTTCCAGCCTATCCTAAATGTAGGATTAGGTGAGCATGGTTTAATGCTCTATTAGGAACTACTGGCGCTGGAATGGACCTGATAAATACTACTGATGTAGAAATTTTAGCATCCAGATTACATAATATTAGTAAAGATATAGCTCAAGCCTTGACCATTAATGCTAAATGGATCCCTACAACATTAAACCAACATGAACTTAGCTTAACATATGATGCAGACTTTTTGCAGTTGTTTAATAACTCAGTTATAACTATTTCAGCTTGGGATTCCCAGGTTGCTCAGTGGTAAAGAATCCCCCTGCCAATGCAGGAGATGCAGGTGTGATCTTTGGGTTGGGAAGATCTCTTGGAGAAGGAAATGGCAACCCACTCCAGTATTCTTGCCTGGAAAATCTCAGGGACAGAGGAGCATGGTGGGCTACAGTCCATTGGGTCAAAAAAGAGTTAGACATGACTTAGCAATTAAACAACAAGAACATTTCAGTTACACCAAACTGAATCCTTAACTGACATGTTTCATTGGGCTATTTGTTCCATGCAGCTGTTATATTACCTTGCTGAAAAGTATAAGGCCCAAGGAATTTTAATGTCTACTAATGTATATGCATGGAAAAAATTATTTAGAGAATGGCTTTCTAACAATCACTGGGTATTAATCCCTAAAAGTACTACAAAAGGCACTGATACCTGGTCCTAGGGAACCCTATATAATTATAACATAGGTAACATAAGTATTAGATGCCAATTCCATGTGGTATCCACTGTATTTGGAGAAGAGTATTGGTTGCCACATTTAACTGGGAATTATTTGGACTTTAATAATTGTACCTACTTACTGTAGCAAGGCTACCAAGGGATTGCTATGTGGACCAATGTCTTGCCTTTCGGAACCTGCCTTATTCGAGGTTAACTACCAACATATGTTAAGCTAAGTTCATGTCCTTAACTACTGTGAATGGACTATCTTTCTTAAATGCTATGTTTTTTGAAATAGCCCCTCAACTTGTATGTATTGTAACCAATGATGTAGAAAATACTTATACATATCAGTTAGGAACTCCTTTTTCTGGATGCCTAACACATGTTGATCATTTATATTGGAACAGGACCATCCATTACTTTGCCCCACATGCCTCAGATATTGTGAACTCAGATGTTATTACCTATACTTTCTGTTCCCAACATTAGCTTCCTCTTAGAACATTTATGTAAGATTTTGCAAGGAATCAGTTACAAAATTTCATAGATAAACATTCCTTGATAGAATACTTTTGTTACTACTATTCCTGCCAATAAGTTAATGGATGTGAGAGTTGATGTACAAAAACATACTTCTCATTCATGGTGGGTGTTTTCTTTACTAAATCCCATACTGCTGAACATGGTTTTCTGCATTGTTTGATACATTACTTGTTTCTTTGATCACTTTATTTCTATTGACCATCTGGAATTGTTATTTGACTTATAGATTTAAAAAGACCGCTCATGTTATTTTGCCATATTCTTATGCTTTTCAGCCTAAACAATCCTGAGGCCAACTGTTAGGGAAATTAAAATGGAGAAAGTTTTGTTCAGGTTTCAGAAGAAACAGACCTCTGACCTGCTTCTGACCTGCCTGGACACTGCCTGGATTCCATGCCTGTCTGCAAGCACAAAAGGGATGGTCTTAGAATTCTTGAGCCCCTAGAGGTCTGGCCAACCCGCTATCCCCACCCCGGAATCTAATGAAATGCTGTGACTCACAGGTGAAACAGCATTGTAAAAGTAAAAAAAAAAAAAACAACAAAACAACCCAAAAAACAAAACAGAGCTGCATTTTTCTTGGAAATTGATATCAGTTTATGGCCTGAGCAGGAGTCCCCAAAACTGCAATTTGAGGTCATCACCCATGGGGTGGACACACGACCCAGGACATTTTCCCAACTGGGGCTCCAGACTGCTGTTATCAAGGTACTTCTCGGCACTGTTTAAGTCTGGATTTTTGATTAGCCCAATTTGGTGATGAATGTGCTGTTACCTTTCTCTGTTGCTTCTATTTCTCCTCTTTTAATGATTGCATATTGAAATTAAGTCAAACAACCCTGTATTAAATACTGAAACTGTTTACTGTGTGTGATGAGTGGTTTCTTTTGTTAATGAATCCTTCGAACTTAAAAGTAAAACTTTTGGCAAAACAGTGCCTTGTCTGGAGAGGCACTAAAATGGCTCTAAGGTGAGGGTTCACTGACCAAACATCTTACCTCATCACCGGTTACAAAGTTTCAGCACAACTAGACATATCAGTGTCCATATTTCTTTGAAGGAGGTTGCATGCTAGTCCAGAAGCAAGTCACAGACCTATTCTTCAAACTGGAACAAACTCCAATCTTTTTTTTAACCAGCAGGATAAGCATAATTCATTTCAACTGAATTCATGTTTAACGTCAGAGAAAGTAATTTTCCTCTTCTTTAACTGTGCCACATTTTTACATCTATAACCATAAATGACATTTCAGCAATGCCTTGCAGGTCACTTAAGACCTAGAAGCATTTGCCTATTACAGTTGTTAAGAAAGCTTTTGTGATAAATAACTTTTATGCTTATCCAGGTGAGATTTTTGTTTATTCCTCTCATTGTGGAATGTGCATTCTTCAATTCACAGTAGCATTTTTTAAAAACCGTAAACTCTGAATTGCATCTTGGAAGAAAAACTGAGGCAGAAGAAAACAGGAATAATGAGTTGCCAGCAAGCAATGCTGATTGTTTCTGAAACCGAAAATCTAAGCATTTCCCCCTACATTCCAAGCAATGTTTCTCGATTTTATTTCCGTCACTTGAACCTAATATTTTAATGGCAGTGTCTCAGAAACAAGGCCATGAATGCTATGGAAACAGAGTAATCAAGAGATTATTCTTGACCACTGCTGGAAATTTCAGTGACAGTATCAGGTGAAAGGATGATCTTTAGCTACTGATTGACAGAAAACTAAAGAGCAGCCATTAAATTCTATACGTAAGCCAAGGTTTTACCAATAGATTTATCAGGAAAGGTCAAAACTGCATCTGATATTGAACTTGAGGGGAAAGTCTATTATAAATCTCCTTCTTAGTGTAGCACTTATTTTTCTATATAGGCATTAGATGGTTAGAATGAATAATTGGTACCTGACATTTCAGAAACCTAGTGAACACTGAGAGGAGAAAGGCCTGAGTCTTGGGTCTATAATCCTATAGAAATTGAATACTTCCCTTGAGTTATTCAATTTAGACAAAGTCTAGCTATTTCTAGATCTTTAGTGCTACATGATGACCTTTTAATGTAGCACTGTTGATGACTCTTAAATCAACTACAGTCGATCATTTAACACTCAGAGGTGAAGGGTGCCAGCCCTGCACTCAATCAAAAATCTAGTATAATTTATGGCTAGCACTCTCTCCTTGCAGTTCCTCCACATTCACAGGCCATGTAGTACTATACTATTTACTATTTTCAACATAAGTGGACCTGTGCAGTTCAAACCTGTGTTGTTTAAGGGTCAACTGTACTTTCTTGTTAGAAAACCAGCCATCAGCTTCCTAGTTCCATCCATCCTTGTTCCTGGTCAGTTAAGTGTCTCCAAGCCTCTATACATGCCAAATCCATGGAATATAGTCTGTAACTGATACCATTATATACCTCCTAGCTATTTCAAATCCTAAAAGATGATGCTGTGAAAGTGTTGCACTCAATATGCCAGCAAATTTGGAAAACTCAGCAGTGGCCACGGGACTGGAAAAAGTCAGTTTCATTCCAATCCCAAAGAAAGGCAATGCCAAAGAATGCTCAAACTACCACACATTTGCACTCATCTCACACACTAGCAAAGTAATGTTCAAAATCCTCCAAGCCAGGCTTCAACAGTACACTAACTATGAACTTCCAGATGTTCAAGCTGGATTTAGAAAAGGCAGAGGAACCAGAGATCAAATTGCCAACATCCACTGGATCATTGAAAAAGCAAGAGAGTTCCAGAAATACATCTATTTCTGCTTTACTGACTGTGCCAAAGCCTTTGACTGTGTGGATCACAGGAAACTGTGAAAAATTCTTAAAGAGATGGGAATACCAGACCATCTGATCTGCCTCTTGAGAAATTTGTATGCAGGTCAGGAAGCAACAGTTAGAACTAGACATAAAGCAATAGACTGGTTCCAAATTTGGAAAGGAGTATGTCAAGGCTGTACACTGTCACCCTGCTTATTTAACTTGTATGCAGGGTACATCATGAGAAATGCTGGACTGGATGAAGCACAAGCTGGAATCAAGATTGCCAGGAGAAATATCAATAACCTCAGATATACAGATGATACCACTCTTATGGCAGAAAGTGAAGAACTAAAGAGCCTCTTGATGAAAGTGAAAGAAGAGAGTGAAAAAGTTGGCTTAAAACTCAACATTCAGAAAACTAAGATCATGGCATCTGGTCCCATCACTTCATGAAAAATAGATAGGGAAACAGTGGAAACAGTAACAGACTTTATTTTGGGGGCTCCAAAATCACTGCAGATCGTGATTGCAGCCATAAAATTAAGACACTTGCTCCTTGGAAGAAAAGTTATGACCAAGCTAGACAGCATATTAAAAAGCAGAGACATCACTTTGCCAACAAAGTTCCATCTAGTCAAAACTATGGTTTTTCCAGTAGTCATGTATGGATGTGAGAGCTATACTATAAAGCTGAGTCCTGAAGAATTGATGCTTTGAACTGTAGTATTGGAGAAGATTCTTGAGAGTCCCTTGGACAGCAAGGAAATTGAGTCCATCCTAAAGGAAATCAGCCCTGAATATTCATTGGAAGGACTGATGTTGAAGCTGAAACGCCAATACTTTGGCCACCTGATGTGAAGAACTGACTCATTTGAAAAGACTCTGATGCTGGGAAAGATTGAAGGCAGGAGGAGAAGGGAACGACAGAGAATGAGATGATTAGATGGCATCAGTGACTCGATGGACATGAGTTTGAGTAAACTCCAGGAGTTGGTGATGGACAGGGAGGCCTGGCGTGCCACAGTCCATGGGGTCACAAAGAGTCAGACACAACTGAGCAACTGAATTGAACTGAACTGAAGGAATATTCAAAGGTTAGAAGAACATCTCTAAATCCATCAACCTCAGAATGGTGTCATTTTCTCGCCATCAGTGACTTATCTAAACATGGTTTTCATCTGATAATTTTGTGCCTAATTTCAGAGGCAACTGCAACATCCCAGTCTCAGGTGAACAAGTTTAAATGTGACAGCTACAAGTAGTTATACACTTAGAGTAATCTCACGAAGAAATAGTTTCCATGTACCTCATAGTCCAATAGACATTACCTTCTATGTACCTCCTTATCCAGAACCTTCCTCTACTGGAACCTGAACAGGTTCAAGGACTTAGGAAAGGTATTGTAGGATGAAGCACAAATTAGCAATAAGAAGACTTAAGAGTTATATTTGCTCTGAGACACACACACATATAGATGTGGTATTTGGAAAATATTTTTTCCAAATGTTTTAAGAAGAGGTCAAGCTATACAGAACAAAATGAAAACAAAAGTAGGTGCTGAGGAAATGGATGATAGGTTTTTTGTAAAATTGAAGTCATATAACAGATGAAGTTATATTATAAGCAAAGGGTTTTTCAGACACCAACAGAGTCTCAAAAGTAGCAAAGTGGGTAACAGGACCAATTGGAAGAGTGGTTCTTACTCTTTCAAGATCAGTGAGGAACCACCTGAATGTCTGGTTTTCCTCTTCTCCCAGACAGAGAGCATTTAGCTTAAGCCATCTGGATCTGTGTATGTGACTGTACTAAATGGATGTCACACACCTCAAAATTAAAAAGGGGGGGCGACTCCTCCAGTGATGAGAGAACCATTTCTCCTGCAGTGTGCCCATGCAAAGTGGAGCAATCTATACACAGGAATGTCCCGTTCATGTACCAAGCTTTGGAAACAAATCTGCAGACTTCATTTTTAGCTCCCCCTCCATTAGGTTCCTATAAATCTTATCTAATCCTTGGCTTCTTTAACAACTTGGAATACGCGTTCTGCTGCCAACTGTACGTAGTCAGGGTTGTGATGCTCTGCTCCTGAGAGCTTACAGACGCTAAGCAGTAACTGGGCTCTTGTAAAAGTCCATTAGCTTTTTGATGTACTTTCTTAAAGAGCAGCATGTATGGATGGATACTGAGGCATGCACCTTCCCAGATATTTGCTGCTGGCTTTGCTGAGGAAATTCAGATCATCTGGTTCTTATCACAGCTGCACTGCTGGGGGATATGATGAACTGCCAGTGACACAGTGCATGATCTTTCAGAGGCCACTGCATGAAGCCTGTCCCTTGCTACTGAGGAGAAAAGTCCGTTCTATAACAGGGTGGAAAAGCTATCCAGGCCACAGCAGGACTTCTGGGTACCTCTCCTTTTCCTTTCACTGGGTCCAGGCATGCACACACAGAGGCACCCCTTTCATACTGCTGCAAAGCACCTAACTGCACCTACACCTGGGTAGGGGCTGGAAGGGAGAAATGCTGGGGTTTAGCAAGTCTCTATGTGCTGGGAAGTATGCTAGAATTTATGCAAATTATCATATTTAATCTTCACGAAGAGCCATGTCAAGTTGGAACATTTTTCCTATTTTACCGATAAAAAAATTGAGAGTCAGAGAAGTTGAGCAATTTGAATCATGGAGCAGGAGAAACAGCCCAGGCTTGGGTGTGGGACAGACCTACCTAGTCATGGATGTCAACTTGACTAGAGCCCTTTTCAGATGTCTTTGAGTCTCAGTTTGACCCATCTGTGAAATGGGAATATTAATGCTGTTCTTCCAAGGATGATGTTGAAAATTAACTGGGAAATCATATGTAAGGTGCCTAGTGTGGTTTCTAGCATGTTGGTATTAATTATTTCATCTTTCCAGTCAGGCTACAACTATCTGCTATTCCTCACCGCCCCTCACCCCACTCCCTTCTCCCCTTGTCAAGTCACACAGCTAGTACTTGGTGGCATCAGGTTTTATACCCATAATATGACCATCTTTTGTGCTGCCTGGCTTCAAATGTTGACCCTCCTTTCCATCTTAAACAGTATTTATCAGTACATGAGTTTTAAAAATTGAATGACAAGAACTACTGAACTACTGTTGCTGCGTGTCTTGTTAAAAAAAATGAATTTGTCCTCAGCATCCATTTCCAATCTAGAAATAACAACTTGGAGGTGAAATTAAGACAGCTTCATTACTTTTTAGGAAATGAGAGCCTGCCTTTGCTCAATGTCAAATGCTTCAGGAAGATTTCCATTTCAGAATGAGAGTAAGTTGATTTGTTTGTATTCCATCCAAGGCCCAGGCTAGATTACAGCTCCTCTCAGACACTGCTGAGAAACCTCTGAGCGCTTTGGGAGGCTCAACCAGAACACAATTTCACAGCCAGCCGAATTCAAATCAATACTTGCTGATGTGAGCAAAGATTAGCATTCAGGATATTTGTGACTGGTCTTGGAACATTTTGAGTCAGCTTATCTCAAGGAACGACCTGGTAAAATATCCTATCACTATCAGCTTCTACTACTTTAAAAGCATAAACTTTACAAACAGAAAGACTGTTTTGTTGTAATGTTGATAGAACATTAACACAAATATTAATATACCTTTTTTTTCTGAGAGATTTCAAATGTTTGGATGAAAACCTAAATATATATATGTGCGTATATTGGCATATACATACAAACATATGTATATTATGTACATACACAGATACATATATATGTATGCATGTATATATACATATACATACATATATATATGTATGTGTATATATATGTATGTGTATGTATATGAATCTTCCAGGCAGACACTCTGAGAGAAAGTCTGGAAGATTTAAAGAGATTTTCTACTAGAAAGAGTCTGTCAGTCTGGTTTCTTTTTTCCACTGTAATAATTTTCTTTTTAATAACAACTGTGGCAGCCAAACTCCTAAACCTAGGGGCTGCTCAATTAGGAGTAGAAGGCTGAAACTGGTAATTCCATTTCTTTCACAAAGGAAAATTGGACAATAGGAGGATTGTATGCTGTAGAAACTGCAGTAATTTACAAAAAAATTCATCTGTTCCCCTGTTTGTGCTGACTGTTGCAACCTCCTTGGCCTTTGCACTGTAGGGATATTTTGAAGCCTTTCTTTTATTTTACCTCAAGTGTGAAACTTAAGCCTTTTACCTGGAGTTCTAAAAAATGAAACTGCTCTTCTTGGTTGCTATTTTTTCTATACTTAGGAAGGAAAAATCTCCAGTGGAAAATAATCTAAAGCCAAGCACCAAGGAAAACAATGACAAGTTATCTCCTGGGGCGTCCACACCCGTCCACTCCGCAAAATAGACATATATGAAACACTCTGTCAAATGCAATTCCTTCTCTGTTCTTTTTGTGAATTCCTGACTTCCTGGTGAGCCAGTCAGAAGTTTCAGTTTCCATTTCCATCTCATCTAACCTGCGCTCCATCCAAGCTGAGACTCCCATTAGCCACAACTACTTTCTGCAGCACTGGCAAATTTTGCTGAAACGCATTTACAAAACATCTGTAGAACGAACGAAACATCAACGACTCTGGAAAGCACATGTTTGGGGTTTGGAATCATGGCAAAAGAATTCCTGACAGAGAAAAAGCTCATTTTGTGACTCCTTGAAGAAACTGGAATGTTAATAAATTAATATGGCTTCAAGTTTGCTGAACAAAAACCCCGAACTACAATTGATAATAGAGAAGCTGGAAGAAATGACTAGTTCACTTCTTGCCACAATCAAGCCTTTGGTTTTAGGAGAACTTCCCTAACTCTTCCTTGGTCAACCATGGTACCATCTGAGCCAAGAAAGGAAATTTGCTGAAATGGTTCTGAAGGAAGCTCCAGAGGACTCTGGGTGTGTAATTTATGCTCCTTTCCAAAGCTCGTGATTTGGTGCTTTCTCTCTCAAGTGCCATTCAGGTATTGCGGGATGAACGTTTGGAATTGAAATCTAAAGCATTCTCTCTGATGCAATTTTATGTTTTCTTCTTTTCTACATTCTTTTTCTATACTTCTGCTCATATTAAATTCCCTTTATCCAGAAAAATATTAGAATGATAGGTTCTTACTATCTCAATTTTATTTAATCTGCAATTATTTGATGTTCCTTCCTGGCATTATCAATTTGTAAGAATTAGTATAGGATATATGAAACTGAAAATAAGGCTTTGTAGCTCTTTAGGATGATCATTTTACATAACAATGATCTTCCCAGTTAGAGTGTAAACTCCCTGAAGGTGGGATTTATGCTTTCTATTTTTGAGCTACCTATAGTTAGCTTTGACTGTGTGGATCACAATAAACTGTGGGAAATTCTGAAAGAGATGGGAATACCAGACCACCTGACCTGCCTCTTGAGAAATCTGTATGCAGGTCAGGAAGCAACAGTTAGAACTGCACATGGAACAACAGACTGGTTCCAAATAGGAAAAGGGGTACGTCAAGGCTGTATATTGTCACCCTGCTTATTTAACTTATATGCAGAGTACATCATGAGAAACGCTGGACTGGAAGAAACACAAGCTGGAATAAAGATTGCTGGGAGAAATGTCAATAACCTCAGATATGCAGATGACACCACCCTTATGGCACAAAGTGAAGAGGAACTCAAAAGCCTCTTGATGAAAGTGAAAGAGGAGAGTGAAAAAGTTGGCTTAAAGCTCAACATTCAGAAAACGAAGATCATGGCATCCAGTCCCATCACTTCATGGCAAATAGATGGGAAAACAGTGGAAACAGTGTCAGACTTTATTTTTCTGGGCTCCAATATCACTGCAGATGGTGACTGCAGCCATGAAATTAGAAGACGCTTGCTCCTTGGAAGGAAAGTTATGACCAACCTAGATAGCATATTCAAAAGCAGAGACATTACTTTGCCAACAAAGGTTCATCTAGTCAAGGCTATGGTTTTTCCAGTGGTCATGTATGGATGTGAGAGTTGGACTGTGAAGAAAGCTGAGCACCGAAGAATTGATGCTTTTGAACTGTGGAGTTGGAGAAGACTCTTGAGAGTCCCTTGGACTGCAAGGAGATCCAACCAGTCCATTCTGAAGGAGATCAGCCCTGGGATTTCTTTGGAAGGACTGATGCTGAAGCTGAAACTCCAGTATTTTGGCCACCTCATGCAAAGAGTTGACTCATTGGAAAAGACCATGATGCTGGGAGGGACTGGGGGCAGGAGGAGAAAGGGATGACAGAGGATGAGATGGCTGGATGGCATCACTGACTCGATGGACGTGAGTCTGAGTGAACTCCGGGAGTTGGTGATGGACAGGGAGGCCTGGCGTGCTGAGATTCATGGGGTCACAAAGAGTAGGACACGACTGAGTGACTAAACTGAACTGAACTGATAGTTAGCTTTGCAATAATTCTGATCATGCCATTTAGATTGAAAGCAAAAGGAGAAGAGGGCTGCAGAGGATGATGTGGTTTGATTGAATCACCGACTCAATGGACAGGAGTTTGAGCAAACCCTGGGAAATAGTGAAAGACAGGGAAGCCTGACATGCTCCAGTCCCTGGGGTCACAGAGAATCAGACACAACTTAGCCAGGGAACAAAAAATGCTTTTTAGAAGAAAATGTTACAGATGTGGACAAATAATTAAGAGAGGATAAAAGGCTTTGGAAGTATGTCTTGTTTTAAATACGAGACTGCTTGTTTACTTGTCATGTTTCTTAAAAACATAACATAGGATATGCGATAAGCACAGGAGTGGGGTGGGGTAGGGGTAGAAAGAGAGACATTTCTAATTACTTAAAATTTCATAGTAGTTTCAAGTTCTGGGACTTTATTCTTTTCTCCAGTTCAGATATATGCCACTACCCACCCTCCTCCACACTGGGAGATACATTTTGTCAAAAACACTACACCTACAACAAAGATCACATTTTTAAAAGCAACAGCTCTCTGTCAATTATCACATCTCCATAACTTCAACATTTACCTCTAGTTGTAACTTGTAGCTGTAGCTATAGGTAGCATCTTGAATTGAAGGAGGAAACAGACAGAACAGGCTCCATCCTGAAAGCAGGACTCCATCTTGGGCCGGACTGTGACTTTATACATCAATAGACCCGGCCAGAGGCTGCTAGGTCTCAGACGGTGATAAATGCAGCCTTTGTGTCTCTAGCCTACCCTGAAAATGTCAGATAGGGGGACACCAAGTGACTCATGATTTTTTATACATCCCTGAATGCCCAGTACCTTTGTTAGGAAGAGACTTGCTGTCTAAACTGGGACACAAGTGCCCCCATGTGGGTTTTCTCCCCCACGAAAGACCCACTGTTCGAGTGGGTCCAACCACCTATTCACTCTTTCTCTCAGTAAATCCTCAAGATGAGTGGAGGTTGCACAATCTCCCGGCAAGGAAACCGGACAGGCTAAACAGTCAAGAGAGAGAGTTAACTCAACAATTCCCTGAGGTCTGGGCGGAAGACACGCCCCCCCCCCCCCCACCCGCCCCCACCGAACACCAGGCATGCAAAACTAGTCCCACTGGTAATAGAACTCAAAGCCGGTACAATTACGTCAGCACCCGCCTTGGGCTTGCCAGACCTTGCTTAGCCATTTACTCTTTACTTGACTGAAAAGGATAAGGTGGCTATGGGAGTGTTGTCCTAGATTACAGGGACATGGGACAGACCAATGACTTATCTCTAATAAGCTGGACAATGTTGCCACTGGGTGGCTGGGATGCTTATGGGCAGTTGCTGCAGTTGCCTTACTGGTCCGGGAGGCAACCAAGCTGACCTTGGGCCAAGATTTGTTTGTAAAAGTCCCACATGAGGTCAACACTCTCCTGCGAGGGAACCCCCATAAATGGCTATCAACATCCCGGATTACTCAATACCAGGGACTGTTATGTGAGAACCCCCATGTTACTACTGAGCCTTGTCAGGCCCTGAATCTGGACACTCTCTTTCTTGTGGGAGAAGGTGGGCCCTCACATGATTGCAAGGAAATATGCCAGCAGCCCTGACTTGAGAGACCAGCCAGTCCTGGACCCAGATTTGGTCCTGTATACCAATGGCACCAGCCTGGTGAAACAAGGACAGTGATTGTCGAGATATGCAGTAGTCATGGAAGAAACCATCGCTGAGGCTAGCTCTCTGCCATCACACTGGTCTGCTCAACAGGCCGAACTATGTGCTCTAATCCAGGCCTTCCAGCTGTCAAAAGGTAAGAAGACAAACATTGACACAGACTCCAGGTATGCTTTTGCCACACTACAGGGCTCTGTATAAGGAGAGAGGCCTTTGACAGCTAGTGAAAAAGATATTAAAAATAAGGAAGAAATTAAGACCCTATTAGATGCTGGCTGGGAACCAGAAAGGGTTGCAGTCATACACTGCTGAGGACGTCAAAAAGACGATACCCCCTGGGCTCAGGGAACAGACTGGCAGATAAGACTGCTAAACAAGCAGCTGAGGGCTTGGGGGTGAAAAGTGAAGCCCCTATTAAAGCTCTCATATTGGCGGAGCTACCTGAGCTAACGCTAGACTCTCCAAAATACACCAAAGCCCAAAACCAACTAGCCAAAGCAGAAGGGGCCATCAAGACTGAAAAGGGATGGTGGGAATTTCCAAGTGGCAAATTAATGGTACCAGAGGAGCCAGCACCACTCTGGTAAGCCAAACACACCAAGCGATCCATCTAGGCCATGAGAAACTGGAAGAGCTAATTGGAAAATATTTCTTGGTTCCCCACCTCTCTTCCCTATGCAGGACAAAATCTCAGAACTGCACTGCCTGCTCACAGGTCAATGCTGCCTCTCGGCACAGACAGAAACCTCCAGGGATTCAGGTAAAAGGCACGCTGCCCTTTGAACACCTGGGAGTGGACTTCACTGAAATGAAACCTCACCGACACTACCATTACCTTCTGGTCATAGTATGTACATTCTCGGGATGGGTAGAAGCTTTTCCTACCCGGACTGAAAGAGCATCAAAAGTAGCCTGGTGCCTGCTTAGGGAGATAGTTCCCAGATTTGGATTTCCTACCAGCATTGGATCGGACAATGGCCCGGCTTTCATAGCTGATTTAGTATAACAAGGAAGCAAAACTTTAAACATCAAGTGGAAATTACATACAGCATATAGGCCCCAAAGTCCTGGGATGGTGGAAGGAACCAACCAGACACTTAAAGAGACATTCTCCAAGTGGATCTTAGAGACTGACTGTTTCTGGGTGGACTTGCTTCCAATGGCTCTGCTCAGACTCAGGATGACCCCACAGTCCCAAGGCTCTTCTCCGTACAAAACTGAGTATGGGGGCCCCCCCTCCCATAATAAAACAGGTGTCAACAAATTTGCCTCAGGTAAGGGGAGATGAGATTTCACAGCAGATGGAACAACTGGGTAAGGTAATAAATCAGGTAACTAAGTTTGTATAAGAAAGGGTGCCATTCCCCCTTGGGGAACAGACTCACGAGTTTGTGCCCCAGGATCAGGTGTGGTCAAGGACTGGAAACACGACTCCTTGGCCCCACATTGGAACATTCCATATACTGTTGTTCTAAGCAGCCCTGCTGCAGTTAAGGTTGCAGGTGTCACCCCCTGGATCCTCCACATGAGGGTGAAGAGAGCGTACCACGCAGACCCGGAGGAGGCCGAGCGGACTACACAACAGGACCCCACTGATCCCCGTGAAGCCAAGGTCATCTTAAAGAAGAAAGAGAGATGAAGCTCTACAATCAACTGCTGCTACAAGGACTTGCTGGTATCATCTTGAGACTAACCACAGTTTCAGTACCAAGAGGGACCTGTGCTATAATTAAAGTTGAATGTTGTGTATATATTCCTGGTTTATCTGGCTATGTATCAGACACCCTAGATGACATGAAAGGTCAGGTAAAAGTTATGTCTGATGATAATCTTCCTTTTTGGACTTCGGTCCTATCTTGGGTGAAGGGTGATTGGTGGAAAGTTATATTTACCATTGTTATAGTTGCCTTGATAGTTCTGCTTTGTGGACCCTTTATTTTACAATGTATTATGAACTTTGTAACCCAAAGGTTGATGTTGTTCTCCCAAATTGGAGGTCGGAGAGTCAGGGTGCAATATATCCCTATGAATGACGCTCATACTATGAGTTAAGAGCATCAAGAGGTGGGAATGAAGGAGGAAACAGACAGAACAGGCTCCATCTTGAAAGCAGGACTCCATCTTGGGCTGGACTGTGGACTTTGAGCTATATGCCCAGTATCTATGGAAACGACATTCCAACTGGAAAACCAGGCTCCCTGGATGGAAGAGCCCCAGGGCTCATGCCTCAACTCTCTGTTGCCTAAAAGAATACCCTAATTATCTGTGTAACCAAATAGAATCATAAATTCTATTATGCTTATTGGGGTATGACCACAGGACTATTGATAATTGTCCACTGTTAACTACCTAGGCTTAAGGCATATGAATCATGGGTTGACTTTGATTGTATCTTTCTTTTCCTTTGTTCAGACTAGTTTCAGGGAATTTGGGGAGGTGGGTTTGGGCAGGTACACTTAGGGTATATAAGGTTTTCATAAAACCTGGTCAGGGTCCTTGGCTAAGAGGAGACTCTGCCTTGGGCCCGCCAGTGTGATAAACTGCACTCCACTATCTGCACTGTCCTTCTGAGTAAGTTTGTTTCCCAGAACGCGTGGCTACAACAGAATAACTGGCAGAGTTTCCCGAGTCTCGCAGTTTGGCAGTAAATCATTTTGAGGATCTACTTTATGGTCCTGATGATACTTTTCCATCATCAATGTAAAGCAAATCAACCAGGTATCCCAGAAATCCAGAAGCATCATAACTTCTTCTTGTAGATTCATGCCTTCAGGTCAATGCCTGACTCAATGCTCTGTGCCAGTAAGGCACAAGTGGCAACCAGCAAGTTGACTTGTTGCTTTGAAATGATTGTCTCCCATCCATGAGTACCATTTTCACAGCTCCCTGTTTGGTTCTCAGTGTTGACCAGTAACTATTAGCAGAGCCCACTACTCCTTAGCCCTCTGCCTCATGGCCCACAAAGGGACCTGTTGCTTTCATATGACTCTTAAATTCTAATCCTGAATGCCTAAGTTTCTGCTTCTCCTGACTCTCTGGAGTCCAGCTTGGTGCACAACACCATTTAGAGGCTTTCTAATCTAGTGAGGAAGTGAGATAAAAATAAACAACAACAAAACATTTGACAGTTCTCCACTGTCTGCACTTGATCAGGCACTTGTACTTCTGAGTTGTCTCTTCTGTTTACCTCCTCTCCAACCCTTACTCTCACTGCCTTAATTATGGTGTCAACATTTCATGCTGGTATTTCACAATAGGCTTCCCATCTGATATTTTTTAGGTTCAGCCTCTCCACCCACCAGCTTGTCCTCCACACTGCTGCCAGTTACCTTTTCAGAATGCAAAGCTAAACTGTATCCTCCCTAAGAGGGTTCTGTGGTTCCACTGCCTGCCTAGAGCTGGTGGCATCCAGTAATGGGTTCCAGATGGGCTGTGAGGACTCAGAAACTGTACGTGACATTTTGGGTGAATATGTATTATTATCATCCTTCTGGAGAGAGGATTCATAACTTCTATCACGGTCACCAAAGGTAGAAGATAAAGTCCAAACTATTTGGGTGTCACATAAACTCTTTCTAACCTGACCCTAAACCAACGGTCTAGACTTATTTTTGCTGCTCTTGATCATGAATGCCAACGCTCCAGTGACAAGGCACTGTTGCAATCAGACATGCTGCCTGGGCATCTCTGATATTCTGTTCATGAGCCTGCTGTTGCCTCAATTGCCTTCCTCTCCATATTCCTTGCATTTTTTTCTTTGACTTGTGTACTTCTGCTCCTGTGCCTCCCATGTCATCTTCTGGTGAAATGTCCTCTCATCTCCAGGTAGAATCAATCACTGTCTCTACTATCTACTCTGAACATATTGCTAGGACTTGATACCCATGGCTATTTTAGTATTTGTCAGCCACTGTACTGTATTTATTTATATATACACACTGTATTGTATTTATTTATTTATTACTTATTTATATATCTATCCTGAAGAATGGGCAGTGTGTTTCATAAGGGAAAAATGAATACGCCTTTGTACCCCCAGTGCCTCCTAGAAAACTCCGGATATGTAATTCGCCTCAGTGCATATTCATTGAATGAATAATTAATGCAAGGCAGGCCAGGACAAGTTGTAGTTGAGTGCTTAATTTATAACGGCTGTCAGCTTTTGCTCTCATTTATATACATTCAGATTCTCTAAAGACAGAGGAGGTAAAATATATAAGCAGAAGCTGCAGATAAGGGAATGGAAGAGGAATAAAATGAATCTGACTCATGAAAGAAAAAGATGACCACATTTCTGCTTCTTCACATGTCTTTCTATGCCAACTTTAAATCTACCCAAAATGTTAAAAGCTGAAAGATGATTAACCTGTTACATCTTGCCTTAATCTAGTCTAATTCAACTCCCAGATGTCTATCTGCTAGAGTGTCCTCATCACTGAGCAAACAACAGTCAGTCCATCTGCAACACTTGGGAACTGTGCTTTGTGGATGACGAGGGAATGAAGATGGGTGGATGAGGGAGTCCTGCCTTGATTAAAGGCACAGGCTTCTACCAGTAAAAAAGTAAGAAAGATCAATTGAATTGTATTTTCACTAATGGAAGAATGAGTATAGTATATATAACCATAGATGATGGAAAAATTCAATGTTTAGCTAAATTAGGAAAAATGATTTGATAGAAGCCAATTTTGATACAAGTTTTCAGGTAAGGTTTCTGGACTGAGGAGAATAGATTTCCATCAGATTCCATGTAAAATAATTCTAAAAAGCCAAATCACAGAGAAATTAAAAGAAATTAATGGAGGCAAAATACTGATACGAGTTTTTGAAGATAAGGGCTATGTGATATTCAGCTTGACACCCCTAATTTCTTTGGTTACACCATGGGCATGCAGAATCTTAGTTTGATCTCCAACCAGGGACTGAACCCATACCCCCTGGAGTGGAGGGGAAGTCCTAGCAACTGGGTAGCCAGAGAATTCCCTTTGATACCCCTAATTTCTAACATAGGGCTTGATACAGAGATCAATGTTCAATGGATGTGTACAGTTTAAATGATATTTTTGTGAGCAACTTTAGTTTTAAAATGTTTCAGAGAACACTTATGGATAATACTGATGGCAAAACTTCTAAATAGGGACACAAGCTGGAGGTCAGGACTTGGCCATTGTGGGATTTTTGGCCAGATACTTTCTGAAACATCCTTAGCCATAAAAATGTCTACAATTCTAAATGAGTTTATCT
Source organism: Bubalus kerabau (assembly GCF_029407905.1). NCBI lineage: Eukaryota > Metazoa > Chordata > Mammalia > Artiodactyla > Bovidae > Bubalus > Bubalus kerabau. The sequence continues at coordinate 91,326,451 of NC_073627.1, forward strand.
CAAGCATATTTACAAATCAATTTTCTAACCTGGTCATAAGACACGAATATTTGCTCTATTTAACTCAGGGTTGATATAAAATTTACTTAAAAAATAAAAGCTCTAAAATATGAAAATGTTCACAGAACCAAATTGGTAAGTGAAATTCAAGTAGAGATGATCAGCTGCAACAATCATTCTAAGTAATTTTTGAAATAACCACTAACGAGGACTCTTCCTTTATAATACAATTATCAGCATCCAAAACTTCTATCAAATCCGTGATTCCTGAATAATAAAATATGCTAAATTACATCCTAAATTTTTGTTGATAAATATGTACTACTTAATTCTTTAAAAATCAGTAAGAACTTGTAAGCAAAAATTTCCCAAATCGTGAGATAAAAGTTGGCTTTATATGATGATTTTCATTATTGACTTATTTCCTATCCAAGTGTTAAAGAATAATGATTTTTCATTTTGTGTTGTTTCTACTAATGACTACGTGAATAATTTTCATGACCATTTATTTTGTATCAAAACAGAAATTGCTACTGTGGTTGTCTAGGGGTATAAATTCTAGTGGTTATTTTTAAAAACATTGATTTCTTGATACATTTTCAACATATTATTAAGTCCTTTATCAGTAACAGTTGAGAGTCCCAGTTGCCTTCGTTTTTGTCTTAACTACAGCCGAGTAGACATACTTTAGTGAAATAAGGTATTTCACAAATAGCCTACAATTTTTCTTTAATATTGTACAAAGTAGACTCTAGAATAAGTCCTTTATTTTAAATCACTGCAAGAAAGACTGAGGGTTTCTAAAAGGACTTGTCTTACTTGGTCAATTATAATTTGTCATAATTATTTGTAAACAAAACAGATCTACTTACACTGAGATGGAATATAATATTGATTATTAAAGGCATATATTCCAGCTATCTGGGGAAGGCAATGGCACCCCACTCCAGTACTCTTGCCTGGACAATCCCATGGACGGAGGAGCCTGGTGGGCTGCAGTCCATGGGGTCGCTAAGAGTTGGACACAACTGAGCGGCTTCACTTTGACTTTTCACTTTCATGCATTGGAGAAGGAAATGGCAACCCACTCCAGTGTTCTTGCCTAGAGAATCCCGGGGATGGGGGAGCCTGGTGGGCTGCCGTCTATGGGGTCGCAGAGAGTCGGACACTACTGAAGCGACTTAGCAGCAGCAGCATACCAGCTATCCCTATCTACCAGTCAAGTTCATGAAAAGTATTTATGTTTTTAAGCTGGCTAAATTCCCTATACTGATAGCATTTTGAAATCATAGTCAAAAAATATCATTCAATATTGTATATATGGGAAGAAATACAGTCTTTAATTCATTTGTAAATTAAATGACAATGTCAAGGAGCCATTAGTGAAACCTTTTCTTAAATGTTTATTAGTATATGAAACATAATATGGTTTTTGTGATTCTTATGAGCATGTCTCTGACCCTCAATGCTTGATTAAGTAAAAGCAAATACGGCTTCTCCGAGAATTCATAAAGCTTAACTTTTGCTTTCAATGTGCAAGTGTTTTGACTATGTCATTGTTTGGTGTTCAGGAAGAGGAATTCTTTTTCCCTTAGCATCATTTAATGTTATTTAATGGTAGGGATAGTATTTATATTCATTGCATTAACCATGGTTAGTAATGTGAAAAATTAATGAGCTGATACTTCAAGTAATGTTATAATCACTAAAATGCCTCAGGAATATATTAAAATGGATCTTGGCCACAGACAAGATTGCTGAGATGCACCACAGGCATCTTTTTAAAGCCTGTCTTGTAATAAGCAGAGAAAGTGAAGGTGCTAAATCATGGTTTACTACCCCATTGGCCTCATAGCCTCTCTGTCTCTGGTGCTGGGCCTCAGAAATCAATTTCACACACGGCCGCAATCAGCATTCTTTGAGCTATTAAGACGAAATACAGAAAGCACTTTCTCCTCTTTTTATTAAAACAAGCTCACTTTTATCTCACCAGCTTTGTGCTGTCCTGCCTTGACTTTCCACTTTGTTAGTGGTGAGAGCTAAATTGTCTTCTGCCTCCTTTTCTTTCACTTCTAAACTTCTCAAAAGGCTAAACCACGCCCACAGCACCCACTTACTCAATACCCCCAAATTCTTTAACACTTCATCATCTGGCTGCAGCCCTGCCACTTGAGTGACATGGCTCCTCTGAAATTCATCAGGATCCTGTAACTTACCACATCCAAGGACCTTCCCCCCGACCTTCTTGTGTGACATGCTCCTTTGGCTTCTTTGGCAGCGACTCCTGACCAGTTCCTCCCTGCCCTTTCTCACTCATCCTGACTAGTAAATGCCGGAATCCCCAGGGTTCTTTGCTTGGGCCCCTGCTCTTCCTTCTACCCTCTGTTGATCTCACCCACTTTCCCTAGCTTGCAAACTTCTCTTTTGTAGATGAGAGACAAATACATATCTACCTCAATCTCCAAGCTTCTGTTTCCACTCAACTGGATGCCTCCTTAATACCTGAAACTCAACAAGTCCAAAACCAAACACAACATTTGGGTCCCAATCCGTCCTTTAGCAATCCTTCTTAATCCAGTTACAAATACATCAGCTTTTCTATAAAACATCTCCCTTCAGCTTCTCCATCCTCCATCTCACCCCAGCCCAAGCCATCTATCCATACACACAAATCCAAACAACTGCCTGTACCCTATACCAATAATTTACTTTTATGATGTGTCTCCTTTCCATCCCTGCTTTTCCATTCTACTTGCTGGTGCCCTAAACTGGACTCTTCTTACTATCAGCTATATAAGACACAATTGGTACTTCAGTCTGCTTCTAGTCTGGCAGATCGGTTCCTCTGTTTAGAATTCTCTGTTTAGATTCTCTGTTTAGAATCTCTTCGTGCTTAGTCATTCAGTTGTATCCGACTGTTTGTGACCACATGGACTATAGCCTGCCAGGCTCCTCTGTCTATAGGATTCTCCAGGCAAGAATACTGGAGTGGGTTGCCATGCCCGCCTCCAGGGAATCTTCCTAACTCAGGGATTGAACCCAGGTCTCCCGCACTGCAGGTGGATTCTTCACTGACTGAGCCACCAGGGAAGCCCTTAGAATCCCTTTACGGCTAATTAAATAAGTGGGGAGAACAGTGAATAAGAGTAAGTCAGTCAACTGAACAGATATTAAATTTGGCTGTTTGAGGAAAGCTGGGAGATGTAAGACTGAATACTTAATCAATTACAGTGGCCATCCAGAAAAAACATAGAGAAAAGTTTAGTTGACTAGTATAGGCAGAAGACTGGATACCTTCAGAGTATCTGTTTTGTTTTATTTTGTTTCTTCATATCAGGCTCAGAAAGGTTCTAATTTCTATCTTGTACAAAATGTGTATGGTTCCTATTTTCAAATAAAAAGTTTATGCATTCAAATGGCTGATAGATTAGACTTCAGATTATACCACATCCTATTAACTGGAAGAGTTCCAGGCCTCTTTGTGCATGCTACCTAACATAATAGGAAAATTGTCTTCTCATTATGCATCACAATCCTCCCTTTCTGTTTTTGTCTCTCTCTCACATACACACACATGTTGTTGTGCAGTTGTTCAATTGTGTCCAACTCTTTGCGACCCCATGGACTGCAGCAAACCAGGCTTTCCTGTCCATCACCAACTCCTGGAGTTTACTCAAACTCATGTCCATTGAGACAGAGATGCCATCCAATCATCTCGACCTCTTCTCGTCCCCTTCTCCTTCTGCCTTCAATCCTTCCCAGAATCAGGGTCGTTTCTGAGCTGGCTCTTTGCATCAAGTGGCCAAAGCGCATTCACAATTTAAAAAGTGCATTCACATCAACTATATGAGTTATTGGAACTGGTACAATGTATTTTGGGCTCCTAAGTTTTCTTCTTTTTTTTTTTTTTTTTTTGAGGTGGAGAGGGTTCTGTATCTTTAACTAAGAGACAATCCCCTAACAGGTGAGAGGTGTTTAGAATCTTTTAAATATTCAATTGGATAAGTGGCTATCAATTGATTGCATATTCAAATCACCTGGGAGTTCAAGAAAACTTGCCATGTCTGGACCTGAACTCAGACCACCTGATGTGAATCTCCTGTGGCTAGGAGATAGAGGGTGCCCAGACATTTTTAGTTCTCAGTTCCTAGGTGATTTGGTTGTAGGAGAGGGATGCTGCTGCTGCTGCTGCTAAGTCACTTCAGTCATGTCCAACTGTGTGACCCCATAGACGTCAGCCCACGAGGCTCTCCTGCCTCTGGGATTCTCCAGGCGAGAAGACTGGAGTGGGCTGCCATTTCCTTCTCCAACGCATGAAAGTGAAAAAGTGCAAGTGAAGTCACTCAGTCTTAGCAACCCCATGGACTGCAGCCTACCAGGCTCCTCCATCCATGGGATTTTCCAGGCAAGAGTACTGGAGTGGGGTGCCATTGCCTTCTCCCAGGAGAGGGATAGAACCCTGAATTATAATCCTCCTGATAAGCATTTACAAGTGAACTCACAGTTTGGATTTTTTGAACCAAACTTTATCCTTGTTCTGTTTTATATTCCCTGGTTTCAACAGACTCCATACCTCCTCTTGTTCATTAAAAAGAAATCCTAGCTTTCCTTCTCAGCCCCTTTCTTTGAGATTGCATGGGAGGACTCAAGTTACCAGGTAAAGCGGTCAGTGGCTTTGAATCCAGGAAAAGATAAAAGATCATTTTCTCAGAAAGAGATAGAAAACTTCAGCCTTGTAGGAAGGGAGTATTGATACCTTCTGATGTTTATTGGACACTTGCTACATGTGTTAGGTATTAGCTAAGTAGGTTGCATGGGTCATTTGATTAAATTTCACAGTAATCTTTTGAGGTGATGCTATCATTGGTCCTTGTTTCACAGATATGGAAACTGAGACACAAAATAATAGAAAGGTTGCACTGGAGGAGCCAGGATTTGAGTCCAAGCAGGCAATTGGCCTCAACACTACACCAGTGAGTTTCACACTCATGTTTATCAGAATCACCTGGAGAGCTAAAAATACATAGAGGCTCAGGTCCACTGAAGTAGGAGTAGCCTGGGCCTTCTGAATTTTAACAAGTGCTCAGCTGATTCTGATATTGAGCAAAGATTAGCAGCCACTGCATTATACTAATACTATATTGCTTACAGATAAGAAAACTGAGGTACATTTAGATGAAGAAGAAAAGAGATCTTCAGTAAGAGGGCTCTGACCTTTTTACAGGCTAGAAGTTGAGTTGAGTTCAGGGTACAAACTCTCAGTGTCTCAGACTAGCACGCAAAGACCGGAGCCATCTGCCTCGGAAGACTGCGACCAGGAAGGGGGTGGGGTCTGTAATTCTATTTCTGTAACTGAATCTCAAGCTTCGCTCCCATCAATGAGATACTGGAAAGACCCTGGTCCACTGAACCACTGATTCCAAAGACACCACAGATTGAAGTCACACTATTTTATGCACCATTAAGAAGAAAAAGACAAACCCATTAAACTGTGACCTGCTATCAAAAATAAGATGCAAAGTTTCTGAAATCAGAAAAAGTGGTGTTATCTTAGGGTTGATGAAATACGGTACAAGCGGTGAACTCGAATAAACTTGGTGCTGAAACCATGGAAATCACTCAGCAAGTTGGGGAGGTTCCTGCTGACAGAGTCCAAATAACATAGTTCCAACAACAGGGAAAAGAGTCTGTGCTGCATATTTTAATATAATTTGTTTGCTATAAGAATTGAGTCCACGTACACTACAAGTAGAGGAATTCAGACTACCATTTAGGTTTTAGTGCTCAGTTTTCTTATCTATAAAAGAGGTGGTAAGACATATCTGAGATGACATATAGAAACAAGTAGCAGAGTGCCTGGCACATGGAAAAACAGTGAAAAATCACATTTCCCCCCTTTGCTAAGCAAGACAAGACTTCTGGGCTGTTTGCATTCAAGTTGGGGGAAGGAGGAAAGAACTTAAAAGTAGTAAATGTCGAAAATTAGAATTAAAGTCAGAAGGACCATATGATTTAAAACATAAATACCTGTTTGATGCTGTTCCAAAGCAAATCTACTTTATGAGGTGAGGCCAAACTATAATCAATTGTGTACCAATGCTGAGTAAATTGGAGACTATTCCTAATTATGAGAAGAAGAAATGATATACCCACAGAATTCCAATGCCTGATGAAAAATCTGACACCTTAGCAACTGTATTCATAAAGAAAAAATAGAATATAATTATGTGACATTTGACTCACACTTTCTTTAATAAAACTTGTGGGTTTTTTTTTTTTCAGTCATATTACAAAATGATGAATTGATGAATTTCAGATATGGTTTGATTTTTTTTTTTCTGAAGACTACAATTATTATTCCATCAGGGCAGTTAACTTAAATTTAGACCCTGAAAGTAACATCTTTTACTGGCGTTTCAGTTGCTTGCAAAGGGAACTACGTATGTGAGCCTATTTTAGATCATGCGGAGCACTGCGAGAAAGGGGAAAGAGAGATTCGCTGGCTTGCCGTGGGAAGATTCATGACTGTGACATGAATCTGAAGAGCTGAATGAGGCACCGTTCGGTGAGAAAATAGATAAATAACCACACACGGGACAACACTGCCATCTCGGACGACAATAATTACCCCGAAGTACAAAAATGACTCCCCATGATGACCTTTGTGTTACACAAGGGAGGATCATAAAGCTTTCCAAGAAGTGCAGGAGTGCTCCTTTGAAATAGCCTCTGGAACAAAGCTCCTGGGCATGGCATGCAAGTCCTTGCAGGAGCCAGCTGTGTTTCAGCCACTGGGATTCACTCACTGCTCCTTAGACTCAACTTCCTTTTTCCATCCACTGTGCCTCCGCCCACGCAGGTCCCTCTGTCTAATGCCCCTTTCTCTCTCTTGTCTACCTGGGGAACTTCTATTGATCTCCTAAGACTTTCTTTAGTAGCTTTTTTGTTTCTGTTTGTTTGGCTGTACCTTGGGGCATGTGGGATCTTAGTTCCCTGACCAGAGATTGGACCTGCACCCCCTGCAATGGAAGCAGGGAGTCAGTGAACCACAAGGGAAGTCCCATCCCACATCTCACTTTAAATGTCTTTTAAGTCACTCTCACTGATCTACTTCAAGTCAGAGTGATTTTCTGCCTAGCACACAGACTGGAGCACTGCAGACTATAAATGCCAGATCCCCGCTCCCATAGCATCTTTTATCCTCCACTCAGCCTCAGTCTGTTATCCTTTTAAAACTTTGTTTAGCATCTGTGAGCTTCCTGTGTCTCATTCATCTCTGTGTTCCAAAAAAGCATCTGGCTTAGAGCAGGACAGTCTAATGAAGTTTTTCACTGGCATGAAAAATAAGGAGAGCGATAAGGGCCCTGGTTAGATTTCCATAGGACTAAATGTGTTTAGTTTCTCTTCTGCAATTATATACTTGGAACTTTGGGCTTATTCAAATAACCTTTTTCCCCTGATGATGACACAAAATGGTATTGTTAGGACAAGAGTGAACTGTCCCTGTGTTTGAAGCTGCACTCTGCCACTGATAGCTGAGTGACCTAAAGCAAGTTACTTAACCTCTCTGTGCCTTAGTTTCCTCATCTGCAAAATGGGAAAAGTAACTGTAGTGACTTCCTAATGTTGTTATGACAATTAGATAACTTAATATATGAAAAGTACATCTCACACTAAAGCAAGCATTCTCTGCAGTAGTAACTATTATTTAACTTATGAAATTTAGCTGCCAGAACTTTGTTTTATTAATGTCCTTACTTAATTTAAACATTAGAAACTTTATTTTCCATATTTCCTGCCTACTTGCAAACATAATTTTATTTCCTTTTGAAATTTTAATGGCCTATGACATCCACAATCTGGAAATCAGTTCTTTAAATTATCTAGACCTCTAAATCAGACACAGAGGACTGGGTTTGAGTCCCAGCACTGTCAAATTGAAGTTACCAATTAGCAAACAACCAGGGGCAAGAAGGCCACTCTTGGATTATGGCAGGTTGGGGCTGGTCATAGGGACATGGCAGTTAAGTTCAGTTCACTCATTTAGTGGTGTCCAACTCTTTGCGACCTCATAGACTGCAGCATGCCAGGCTTCCCTGTCAATCAACTCCCAGAGCTTACTCAACCTCATGTCCATCGAGTCAGTGATGCCATCCAACCATCTCATCCTCTGTCATCCCCTTCTCCTCCCACCTTCAGTCTTTCCCAGCATCAGGGTCTTATCAAATGAGTCAGTTCTTCACATCAGGTGGTTAAAGTACTGGAGTTTCAGCTTCAGCATCAGTCCTTCCAATAAATATTCAGGACTGATTTCCTTTAGGATGGACTGGTTGGATCTCCTTGCAGTCCAAAGGACTCTCAAGAGTCTTTTCCAATACCACAGTTCAAAAGCATCAATTCTTTGGCGCTCAGCTTTTCATATAGTCCAACTCTCACATCCATACGTGACTACTGGAAAAACCATAGCTTTGACTAGATGGACCTTTGTTGGCAAAGTAATGTCTCTGCTGTCTAGGTTGGTCATAGCTTTTCTTCCAAAGAGCAAGCATCTTTTAATTTAATGACTGCTGTCACCTTCTGCAGTGATTTTGGAGCCCCCCAAAATGGTCTCTCACTATTTCCATTGTTTCCCCATCTATTTGCCATGAAGTGACAGGACCAGATGCCATGATCTTCGTTTTCTGAATGTTGAGCTTTAAGCCAACTTTTTCACTCTTCTCTTTCACTTTCATCAAGAGGTTCTTTAGTTCTTCTTCCCTTTCTGCCATAAGGGTGGTGTCATCTGCATATCTGAGGTTACTGATATTTTTCCTGGCAGTCTTGATTCCAGCTTGTGCTTCATCCAGCCCAGCATTTTGCATGATGTACTCTGCATATAAGTTAAATAAGCAGGGACAATATACAGCCTTGACATACTCCTTTCCCAATTTGGAGCCAGTCTGTTGTTCCGTGTCCAGTTCTAACTGTTGCTTATTGACCTGCATACAGCTTTTTCAGAAGGGAGGTCAGGTTGTCTAGTATTCCCATCTCTTTAAGAATTTTCCACAGTTTATTGTGATCCACACAGTCAAAGGCTTTGGCCTAGTCAATAAAGCAGAAGTAGATATTTTTCTGGAACTCTCTTGCTTTTTCTATGACCCAGTGGATGTTGGCAATTTGATCTTTGGTTCCTCTGCGTTTTCTAAATCCAGCTTGAACATCCGGAAGTTCATGGTTCATGTCCTCTTGAAGCCTGGCTTGGAGGATTTTGAGCATTACTTTGCTAGTGTGTGAGATGAGTGCAATTGTGCAGTAGTTGAACATTTTTTGGCATTGCCTTTCTTTGGGGTTGGAATGAAAACTGACCTTTTCCAGTCCTGTGGCCACTGCTGAGTTTTCCAAATTTGCTGGCATACTGAGTGCAAAACTTTCACAGCATCATCTTTCAGGATTTGAAATAGAAATTCCAGCTCAACTGGAATTCCATCACCTCCACTAGCTTTGTTAGTAGTTATGCTTCCTAAGAGCCACTTGACTTTGCATTCCAGGATGTCTGGGTCTAGGTGAGTGATCACACCATTGTGGTTATCTGGGTCATGAAGATCTTTTTGTATAGTTCTGTGTATTCTTGCCACCTCTTCTTAATATCTTTTGCTTCTGTTCGGTCCATACCATTTCTGTCCTTTATTGTACCTATCTTTGCATGAAATATTCCCTTGGTATCTGTAATTGTCTTGAAGTGATCTCTAGCCTTTCCCATTCTATTGTTTTCCTTTATTTCTTTGCATTGATCACTGAGGAAGGCTTTCTTATCTCTCCTTGCTATTCTTTGGAATTCTGGATTCAATTGGGTATATCTTTCCCTTTCTCCTTTGTCTTTCACTTCTCTTCTTTTCTCAACTATTTTTAAGCCCTCCTCAGACAGCCATTTTGGCTTTTTTCATTTCTTTTTCTTGGAGATGGTCTTTATCTTTGCCTCCTGTACAATGTCATGAACCTCTGTCCATAGTTCTTCAGGTACTCTGTGTATCAGATCTAATCCCTTGAATCGTAAGAGATATGATTTAGGTCATACCTGAATGGTCTAGTGGTTTTCCCTACTTTCTTCAATTTGAGTCTAAATTTGGCAATTAGGAATTCATGATCTGAGTGACAGTCAGCTCCTGGTCTTGGCAGAGGTACTAGAAAATCAGAACCCCTACTAACAGAGAGCTGAGAACATGCTGGGTGGTCACCAGGTGATGCTCAAAGATTTCTAAAGGTCTTTCACACTAACAGTTTCCACAGAGCAAGCTAAACCTTTTGAGGAAAGAAATATATTGTCATTAGTGCTCTAAATGCTGTGATTGGCCTTTTATTCACTTGAATGATGGGCTGGTATAAAGGTTTCCCTCCTTAAGCATATTTCTAAGATGGAAAAGACAGGTGTTTATGGATCACATAAACAAAGACAAAGCCATACACTCATTAAGTTTTGGTTTCAGTATGACTGAAAAAGAGGATGGCAGCAAAAAAAAAGGCGGGGGCAGAAGGCACAACTCAAGAAGTGACCTTAAATACACATTTTTAGAGTTTTAGAGTTTTTTTTTTTAACACATTCTTCTTGGGATAACTATAAATAATGAATTGATGTGTCTATTTCTTTAGGCAGAGACTTCCTTACATCAACAATAGTTAAATATACAGTTTAAAGAAAATAATACCATGATAGCAACATAAAACCAATGGAATGTACTGGCCAATTAATTCCTGTCCTCCTTCCCAATCTCAAATCCTTTCTGATACTACATGTAAGTAAATGCATCTTTAGAACCATGTCTGTTTTGTTCAAGACAATATACCCTGTGCCCAGCATAGTCAGACATATACAGCAGGCTCTCAATGAATATAATATTTTGCACTGAGGGATGGGAAGAGAGCTAAAACTTCTTGGAGACCTTCTATGTGCAAGGTCCCCCAAGAAGTTATTTTCACATATACATCACCATTGTGTATTTCACATTCACATTGTTCATTAATACGAAAAAAAAAAAAAAGAGAGAAATGAATCTTATTGATATTGGGTTGGCCAAAAAGTTCATTTGGGTTTTCTGTGAGATGATATGGAAAAACCTGAATGAAATTTTTGGCCAACCCAGTATGTTGTACAACTAGGGCAAGAAATAAACTTCAGTCCCCTCTTCTCACCAGGTCACCCCAACATATATAAACCAACAATAATCCTTGAGTTTTCACTCAAAATTCTTTTCCATCAGCTTCATCCTTCTTTGGCTTCTATTGCACCTCACATCTACTGAGGTGGCATTTCAACACCTCAACTTCTCTACCTAGGCTGGCTCAGCTGACTTATATGAAGGTCATCTAGCATCATATGGTATAATAGAGACTGAGCTCTTTCTCAAATGAGTATGGACTCAAAGGAAAGAAATCCAGATTTCAGGCTCTGGATTCTACCTACTAGGTGTTCCTGGCAAGTAAGTCTCCAATCTCTTTGCAAATATTTATATTTTAAATTCAATTCTGTGAAATCAAAGGGCTGGAATAGGTGATTAATTCATTTATTCAAACAGCAGACTTACACTGAACACCTTGTGTATGTCAAACTCTTTGTCTCACACTAGGGATATAAAGATATCCAAGACATAATAAAACCAAAGTCCTGCCTTCAAAGAGATCCCAGTCAACTGAGGTCAAATTTTATGCTACCTCAAAAATTCTTTTTAACTTGAAAACACAATAAATCTATGTCCTGGGAATCCAAATGTCAGTTAAATTCACTCTGTAACAGTAATTTCAAAGCATGTTTGTTATCTTAGACTGGGTACAAGCCCCAAAGTAAAAGTAAAAATATATGTGGTACCTAGTCTCAATGCCAAATGGTTATAATAAGTAGAACGAAAAAAAAAAAAAAAGATAAAGAAAACCAGACTATTTCTAAAAAAGTTTTCCTCTAAATCTCACTTCAGCACCTGAACAGTAGGAGTTCTTATTGTTTCCATTTCCCTTTTTCACTTCTGGTTCTATCAATGATGTACAATGTTTGAACAACACTCTGGTGGACTTCAAATGGTGGTGCAGGCTGAGAAATCAGACAACCTACCATACCTTACTAAGGGAACAAAGTGAGGTATATTTATTTTATTGGACAGTTTGAATTTATTATAGGTTGCTCGTAATTTCCTGTCTCATTTCGTTAGCGCTCTTGGGATTTATGCCAGGATGTCTTAGGTTATCGCACTCCTTCCCTCCTTCATTGCAACACTTCATTGCCAACAGACTGACTTGACTTAGAGAAAGTCCCCGGACGAAAATTGAAGGAGAAAATACCCAAAGGTTTAGTAGGAGAATGGCAGAAGCTTTGGGAAAAAATCTGAAAAAGCAATGAAGATGAAAATGGAAACTCTGTGAAAATTAATGTAGTGTAGAATTGGCAAACATACCACTTATTTCTTTAAACAAATAGAAGAAAGAACCCGCTTATGAGGGTGCACCCAAATAATTCACAGGTGGTGAAACTATTAGAGTCCTGCAATTTCTTGCCTCAGAAGTGGAATAAATCTTCACAATTATAAATGGCATATGCTCACACGTGACTTCTCTGCTATTCCCTTTCTCTGAACTATCCACCGCCCCCCTTCTATGCACGAGGCCTTTTGGATTTTGTTGTAATCACCTTATTTTAATAGGAACTTTAGATAAAAATCTAGGGAGCTAGGGAGATGCAACCTACTATACTAATTGTACTTACAGAAATATAATTCCAAATGGAATATGCTTATTTTTGCCTGGATTTTGGTTACTATAAAATAAGCACAATGGAGTGGAAACTACATAAGAATGAAGTCTGTCATCATGATGCCCCAATGATAGTGGGCAGATGACAACTCTTTAGATATTGGTCACACTTAATTATTGATAATTTCACAATGATAAAAATTTACTTTGAGAGAAGTTTTTTTCCCAGGGAATTTATCGTAACTGACACTATTATGTGTGTACTGCTACACAAGTACATATTCTGAACTACAGAAATTGGACAAAAATTTTTTATGTTTGAAGTCAAATACTGACTGCTAATATTCATAAGATAATACATTGATAATCTGTGGGAAGCCATTTACATCTAAGATAATACACTGATAATCTATGGGAAGTCATAATTCACATTTACCCAGATGAGGGGATTAAACAGCCAGTGTCTAAGTAGGGAGAGGAGTGCAAAATGAACCATCTTGAGGGGTAACTGAAAATCATTATATCCATAACAAAGCTTTTGCTTACAGAAGAGTTTTTTGAAAATTAGAAAAAAAAAACAAACTCTGACAACAGAATGTCCAACACACTACCAAGCTCCTCATTACAAGGACTGCCTTAAATTATCTTCCATGGAAACTGGCTCTGTGTTGGGCATATAGCTGATGATAGATAAGATTTTCACATGAATGAAAGTAACCACCTGAAATTTTATATTACTTTGGAGACGACAAAAACACTTCATCCAATGCTCCATTTTCCTCTCACAGTGTCCTAGAGAGTTAGGTGGAATGGACTCTTTCATGACACTTAGACAGTTTCTAGAAAAATGTATCAAAGTAGGTTGACACTAGGTATACTCAAGAAGCGTGTTTCCCTTTATGTTACTGTGTGAAACGGCTGTGTGTGTGTGTGTGTGTGTGTGAGGCAGTTCCCCTTTCGGTCCTCGTCTACTCCTTTATTTCCTGACCTCTCTCTGTGGAGCTCACCAGCCGTGCCTCGGTCTTTGCCTTCGCCTTGCATCTGTGAGGGTCGGTGTTGTCAGGTTGCGTGATCCTGTTCTGTTCCATGAGATTACAACTGTTTACTGCAGTCGTGCCTTCCCCTCACCCCTTATTTCTTACTGCTCAATTTGCTCCTGTTTGAAGAAGGACATGGAGGACTTTCCTGGTGGTCCAGTGGTTGGGAGGCTACCTGCCAGTGAAAGGGACACAGGTTCGATCTCTGGACTGGAAAGCTCCCACATGCTGTGGAGCAACAAAGCCCAGGAGCCACAACTACTGAGCCTGTGTTCGAGAGCCTGTGTGCTGCACCTACTGAAGCCTGAGTGCCACGACTACTGAACCCCACCCTAGAGCTTGTGCTCCACAACAAGAGAAGTCACCACAAGGAGAAGCCCACATGCTGCAACAAAAGTAACCCCCACTTGGCACAACGAGATAAAGCCCACATGCAGCAAGAAAGATCCAATGAAGCCAAAAATAATTAAATTAAAGAAAAAAGACATGGACCCATTTTCCTATTTTACCACATACCCTCAAGTATTTTAGAGCACTCTAAGTACATAATAAGTCACAAACCACACAGATTAAACCACTATCAGGGTGATATGGCATCTCCTTATTTTAATTTTCCCATATAAAAAAGCTGGAAAGTGATATTAGTACTATTTGTAAGCATGCATGCCATCTAAATGTAAAGCATATGGTATTTAAGAAGGTTATCAGTATAACAAACAAGACATTCCCCCAAATCTCAGTGTTTAAAACAACAAAGGTTTATTGTTTGCTCAAGGTTAAATGAACATTCACAAATGCAGTTCTGTGAGAGTGGCACTGTAGGGCTCTACCACATGCAGTCATTCAGGGATGAGGCCTTACGTTTGCTGCCTTTACTGTTTTCTAGAGTCTTGAAGTTTTTGCTTGATTCTCTGCATCCAGCAGGTGTATAAAGAGAGTTCTTACTTATTTGGAGGACTACGTGGATGACATCAGGCCGAGAAGTGCCATATATCACTTCGAATGACATTCCATTGACTAGAACTCAATCATGATAGAACAACTAATTACAGACAAAGCTGGGAAAGAAAGTTTATCTTTGTGCCCAGCAGTAAAAAGAAATGAATTTTGGTGATTCCAAAATATTATCTCTGTTGCTGCTGCTGCTGCTGCTGCTAAGTTGCTTCAGTCATGGCCGACTCTGTGCGATCCCATAGATGGCAGCCCATCAGGCTCCCCCATCCCTGGGATTCTCCAGGCAAGAACACTGGAGTGGGTTGCCATTTCCTTCTCCAATGCATGAAAGTGAAAAGTGAAAGTGAACTCACTCAGTCGTGTCCGACCCTTAGTGACCCCGTGGACTGCAGCCTACCAGGGTCCTCTGTCCGTGGGATTTTCCAGGCAAGAGTACTGGAGTGGGGTGCCATTGCCTTCTCCATTATCTCTCCTACAATGAGCAATTATAACTACTTCTGGTTTTATAAAACTGTGGCTAATGTGTCATTTTTTTCCTTGAGAACTAAATGGATTACAAAAAGATATGAAAGGTGCAAATTTCATTTTAAAAACACTAAAAAGGACTGTCATTCAATTGCTTTTTATTGGGTGAAGAGAAAGAAAGCAAAATATTTAACTTCTCTTTTGAATGTATTAGGTTTATTGATTTGGTCTTACTAAAACCAGTATTGATGAAATTCCCTCATGTGAAATGGACGTTCACATGTTCCCCTTGCTACTTGTACTGTATGCTTTTCTCATATTTTCTTACCAAATTATTCTTATTCATCCATTTACTCACTCATTCAACAACATTTACTGAGACCAGGTATTCTGATAAAGGTAGGAGGAACAAGTCACTTCTGATGTCCTCCACAACTTTGTTGATGAAGATGGAAACATAAGTACAATATAAGAAGTCAATGGCAGAAATAAATACAAGGAAGCACAAGACTAGAAGAAATTACATTTTAAAACACTATTGAGAATACAGTGAGTTACGTATGCCTCTGACAATTACTAAATGCTGACTATACATTGATGGAATTTAGGGTGGGGTAGTCAAACAAAAAATATAGAGGCTGGGATGAATCGAGAGAGTAGCATTGACATATATACACCACCCTGTATACAATAGATAGCGAATGGGAAGCTGCTATAAAGCACAGGAAGCTCAACTCACCTTTCTCTAAAGCAATGGGATGAGGGGGTGTGGGAGGGAGGCTCAAGGGGGAGAGGATACATACAAACACACACACACACATACACACACATACTTATGGCTGATTCGCATTGTTGTATAGCAGAAATCAACACAATATTATAAAGAAATCATCCTCCAATTAAAAAAAAAATACTCGAGAGAAACACTGGAATCTTCAACTTTAAAAAAGAAATGATGGTTTTTCTTCAAATGAAGATTACAGGGGTTTTTGAGATAAGATATATCTCTATGACTGGAAGAGAGACTCTTAACAAGCATAGGAAAATATTCTAATTGATTTATAAATACTGAGCTTCTGGAAATACAACAAACAAAAAGCCAGAGGTCACTGTTGGCTGCAGACTACTTCCATTGAGACATCTTCTTGACATGGCCAGAAGACTGCTCGACATGCTGGGTGCTCCCAGTTAGCTATTCGATGTAGTTTTTCATCTTGAAGTCTAGGAATTGGGGAGATTTAGTCATTTATTTTTGAGCTCATGGAAAGAAGGGGTTGATAGCAACAGCTTACCCAGTTAACAGGCAGGCTCCCCACACAGCTGTGCTGGCCTATTTCAATTAGATCCTTTCGAACTTACATCACCTCTGCTATGCCTAAGCATAGTCCTAAGCTGCTCATGAGCTTGTCCTGCCAATCAAGCCAAAATTCAACCACATGGTATGGCTTTTATGATGCTGACAGAAGATGAACTTGTCTCACTCTGTGAAAACACAAAGTTTGAAGCCAGCTCTCTAGATGAAGAAAATCAGTACAAACAGCAAGACTCTCAAACTGGAGTTAGACACATTTTCCTGTGATTATCTCAACATGCTTCACCAGTAGGTTATACTCAAAGAATGCTTTCACTCAAGAAAACGCTATGGTCCTCTAGCTACGAAGAGGTTACTTCTGAGTCACTCTACTCAGGAGACCGCAAGAAACAATAGAACGTGCACAATGAGAGAAGGGCAGAAAGAAACTTATTGCCAGTGAGACTTGGAACCTGAAATAGACAAAATAAAAGCAGAGCAGTCAGTTCACCAAAGAAACTGGACAACATATATGAAGTTAGGAAACCCTTGAATATATTGAGAATCAGGGAGAACTGTATGAGTCTCTCTGTATCCTTTGCTCTCTGAATTTAGTTCATAAACAGTTATGATGCCTGTACTATCCAAGATATTCTAGTAGGTACTGTAGGAGATGCAGAAATTCCCAGGACACTGCATTTTTTTCTCAAAGCGTTTAAAACTATATTTTGATTAAGCCATAATAAAGGGGAGAACCAAAATAGCAGACCATGTCTCATGCAAACATAAATCCTGTGCAAAATGTGCCAACAAAACGGGCTTAAAAATGAATAGCAAGAACAGGGGTTATCTACACTTTACTGATTAAAACTACATATACCCTGATTTTAATTTTGTTTTAAAGATATAAGAATGAACTCTGTACACTCCTAAGTTTGAGTAATTGCCTCTCCCATGGTCTGCTAGAGATTCACTTTCCATTTTACCCACACATATATGTAAAGAGGAATCAACATATAGGTAAGGAGTATTCAACACTCTGATGAATGCACAAATACATTTATTTATTCATTCTCTCTCTTTCAAAAGTCTTTAAAATATCTGCAGTCTTTCAAGGAAAACCTTGTCTGGAGTAAAATGATTCTTTTTTAGTTCACTAGTGACTACTATTGAACACACTTCCCTCAACTTATATGAAGCTCTAGAACTGGTTCACATGAAAATAATAATGGAGACTGGAAAGAGGCTCTGAAACAGATTGAAATGCTAAACAGGAGAAAACAAAAATGAAGCTGACTATGTCTAGATAAGAAACAGCTCAAAAACATGAAGTAAATAATGTCTAAAGAAACGCCTCGTTACATTCTCCAGGTTACTTGAAATATCCTTGAGTTTGATGTAAGGACAATGTAGGCATCAGAGTAAGAAATAGATGTAAATAGTTATAGAAAGGTGCTTGTGCATGCATGTGCACACACATACACACTATTGGAGCAGGCCACAGTCTGCTATAAATAAGGGACTTAACATTCATTCCACAAGCTAATGGTGCTATCACCATCCAAGATAGATCCACTTAGATAATAGTGGAGGAGAGTGCCAGACCGACGGAAGGGAATGGGCTATTGTGTTTGACTAGTTTCCATGTATAAATTAGCACAGAGAAAAAAAAGAAATTCAACAGAAAAACACATGTACTTTATTATAATTCTGAGTGTTACCCTTGCAACTCCCACAATAGCAGGCGAAACAGCTTAAAACCACTTAAAAGAAACAAAAAGCAAATGCAAATTTGATTAAATGCCTTTCTGACAAGAAGAGATTTGACTTCAAGTTTGGATGGACACATATGTCAATGGCCGGTCATGGTTTTCCCCCACATTCCTTTTGAACTAAACAATTGGGACAAAGGAGGGAGCAGGGAAAAGGGGAGCAGGGTGGGGAGATGGGGAACGTGGGGTTTTGTGGCTTAATTTGACCTGAATGTCAGAATAAAATGCCTTTCCCAGCACTACTGTCCTACTGTGTGCATAGTACAATAGCAGTCTATGATGTCTGAGCTTTGCATGCAAAGTGAGTGGTAACTAAAGATAGATATAAAAGACACAGGGACTTCATTGTGTTTTGAAGTAGAAACTGGGCTTTGCCACTAAACAGACTATTTTCCGTTAAGTAAAAAGTGAGCTTTAAAAATTGCTTAAATTAATTCTAAGATTAGACAGACTCTTAAAACGTATCAAACAGTTATAAGAAAAATAAGCCACCCAGTTCCATTTCTAGATCTTGACTGAAGGTTGAGCTGAAAATGTCACACTTCCGGTTCAACTCCTGATCACATTTCAGGTCACTTTCTCTAGGGCCAATAACTTACTTTTGGCTCCAAAGCTACATGGGACAGTGAATGAGCAAGTGTGACAAGTGCTCATAATGTTGCACACATCTTTAGTGGCCAAGATGAAGCAAAAAGCCTATATACCTCCAATAAAGACTAGAGACCAACCTATGTCATTGCTTCCATCATTATTAAACATTTTGTGACCATAGTACAAACCAAACAAGTCATTTTCTCTCCATTATTTCCCCGTTGAGTTCAAATATAAGCTTGCTTCCTTATCTGCAGAATGGGTTTAACAATGCCTTATTTGCAAGATTATTGTGAGAATTCACTGCAATGCTTTTCAAACAACTGACCTTGTGTTTGACACATTCAGACACACAATATATGGCAGGCACTACTAACATTGTTACTCTGTACAGGGATATATCTTGGCACTCACCAGACAGTTCTTTCTTTTCTGGCCTAACTTTCAGAATCCCAATTGATTTAAATATAGGCATAAAACAAGCCTGGGTTTTATTTCCTTTTATCCTCACAGTATAATTATTGTAATTTAACCAAAGATGTTGTATGCTGCAAATCTGAAATAAGCAAATGCTCCTTTTTTATCCACATAAGTGTCATTATACGCTCAAACACATATATGAATATTAAAAATATCAAAGAGAAATATACTGCACTTACCAAGTGGGCAGTGAAAACAATCTATTCCTGAATGGGCAAGTTTTTCCAAAGTATAATGAGATCATACCTCTATACAAAGATATCAAAAAAGTACTGTGTACTGGTAATTTTGCTTCATGATGTAATTAAATGCGAAAATAACCCATGCTTTCAAAAATTCACAAAGAAGGAAAGACGAGGCAAACTAATGGTGTGTATATAAGTAACACGTCCCATATGGAAAAAATGAGACACCTTTCATAAATTGCTTGCCCCACTAGTCATAAAGCACACCTAAACATTCTGCTTTTTATATTCCTCAGAACAGCCCAAAACTTACAGTCCATTCATGCTTAAAATTCAGTTTGCCTTTACATTTCTATGAGCACTTGAAAATATATTTCTGTATTTACAGCTTTTGCAACATAGTATTATGACTTCTTGGCTATAATGCTGCAAATAAGAAGTGGGAATGTTAACATATTTAATCACTGTCTGATGAGCTGATGAGCCTTCCTGGAGTTTTAAAATTTATGCTAAATAGCTTGCTTCCCTCCTTCAAAATTACAGTGCAGATCAAATTTTTCAGAGTCTAATCAGAACAAACATTCCTTCATCTTCGATGAATCAATGTGACCTATACGTGTGGTGTGTTACAATTTCCCCCTTTTCCCTTCTTGCCTGGTTACCTTCTGAGGAAGGGCTGGCTCTCCAGAAATGTGACAGGGAGAGCTACAATCACGTTTGTTTGGACTCGGTGTGTGCAAATTTTGGAATCAAACCTTCAGATGAGGTTTACAAAGCTGCCTGCCCAGAACACTCTGGTTTAAAAAAATGTGCATTGCTATTAATATTTTGAGTGTAGATTTTTTTTGGACAGTAAAGGTTCATTTTCTGCCCATAAAACCAAGTATGAGTCACAACGGAACATTTACTTCTAGTCAAAAATGCAGTGTGTGCTGACGTTCCAGAGCAGAGCATCTTATCACTGTGACTATGGAAAGCAGCCGAAACTAAAGTCAGCATTTTCTTCTTCAAAAGAAGATCTGAGATCAAAGACCATAATCCTCAATTCATAAATACTAGCATTAACTTGTATCCATAGATGACTTGCCATAATTATGAACTATAATCTGGGTTGGCCACAGAGAGGCTTTCCTTCCCTCTTTTACCTGATTCCTTAGCACATGTGCATAGAGGAAGGAGGACTCATAACAGGCAGTGGAGGAAAGCCCCTCACAGCCCATCCTTCAGAAAAATTACAGGAACACCACAGTGAATGAGTTGGATTTCAGGACGTCTGTTACCTAAATTCCAAGCATGCACACCACCATTTATACAGCCCTCAGCACACAAACTCCATGCTGTAGATCCCAAAGTTTAAGTCTCAGTATCCTATATACCTCTAGCTATTCCCACACAGTCTTGAAGACTTCTGTTTGGGAAAGTTGGGGTTAGCTTTCTGCAAAAAGTTTTCATTTTTTTAAAGCCATGTAAATTACTTTACCTGGCATTTGAAGAGAAAGATACAGTCACACACACTCACACACGTCCACATCACCCCAACAGCACCCAGACTAAATGGCCACTAAGGATGTATTGAAATGAAAAGGCATTTACCAGGAGCAGGAAAGCCAGCAAGAGGAACGGTGTGCCAGGAGTTGCCCGACGGCAGCATTCCATGCTTGGATTCTTGCCGGAATCCGAATCGGACACTGAATAAGCTGCAAAGTGCTCCTCTGCTTGCTGTCACATCCAGGACTGGTGCTTACACTCCAGCCCTGCCTATCAGCTTCCATCAGACCCGCTCATATTTCCTGACCAAGGGGTGGGTGGGTGGGTGGATGGGTGGGGGGTAAGCTGAATGGAATCTCTCTCGGAGCAGGCAGCCAGCCAATCAGGCTCCTGCTAATCAGACATGCTGAATAACAAAGCCGAGGGGACAGAGAAAGTGTAACAGTGCGAGCGAGAAGGTGGGGGGGTGGGGGGGCCCGCCGGGGAAGGGGGAAAGGGCGAAAAAGAAAGGAGCTCGGAGGAGCCCGCGGCAGAGCCAGGAGAGAAATGCAAAAGATGCGGACTTGCGAAAGATGAAGCAGAGCCCGGTGCTCTTAACTAACTTGGTTAGTTTGTGAGATACTGTGAGATACGTTTGTTTCTATTTGCTATTTGCCTGTGAGGGTGCCTGTGCTTTGTAAAGTACAGTAGCTCCCTGTGACTCTGTATTGTTCCATTCAGGAGAGAAACTTAATCCCTGTCAATATATAACATATGCCATAAAGGGAAAGAACCACAGACAAAAACTGACTTAATGTGCCCCTTAAACGTGTTCTGTACAACTGCTTTATGCCTCTTCCATAAAGTTCCTCTTTATTTCCCTCCTTGACTTAGACTGTATAAAATTTGGAAAGGTCCTTACTAAGCCTAAACAGAGGCATGTTACTTTGTGTAGTCATGACTTGATGTGAAGAAGATGAAGAAGGAAAAAAAAAATCAGCAGGTTATTTCTTTGTAAAGTGACAATTTAAAGTAGCCCAGGTTTACTAAAGCTCAAGGCACAAGTGGAAATTTAGATTCCCTGTTTAAAAAGAAGCCCTTAACAAAGACTCTGACATGTGTGGAGCTGAAATTCGGGTTGAGAAACAGCCTGGTTTTGATACTGTGCCAACTCTCAACTATCTGCTTTAGCAGGGGAAGAGAAAGAAAGGGTGAATTAAATCCTCAATTAATCCCAAAACCTTTTAAGCAACAGTTTCAGCCTTTTCCTTATCCATGTCCTTTATCGGAGCCACTACAATTTAGCAGAGAGGGCTGAAGGGAGTTTCACCTCCTCTTCCTTCTACTGTTCTAAGAGTGTTGGGCGAGGAGGTGACCTTTCCTGTCCACTGAAGCCCTGGAGGAAGTACTGATGACTGCTGACACGATGACAGGGGCAGGCCAGCAATAGCAAAGAGACGGTCAGGAAGTTTCTGGTCTGGTGAAACCAACAAGAAGCAAGATTGATTTCTAATAGAGGGGGATTTTATTACAGTTTTAGAAAAGTGTCAGATGTCAAACAAGGACTCCTTTCACCTTATCTGTTAAGGAAATCATTGAATTTTTGAAAGAATGAAATAGCAAACTTGACCTTACATTTCCATAGGTGTGTCACCAGGAAGTTCTTCCAGTGTAGATTTCCTGATAGCCCTGATAGGAATATAGGTGCTGGAGGTAGAAGACTTTTATTTTTTTTTTTTTTTTTGAACTGGATCTTTTTTTTTTTTTTTGGATTTATTTATTTTATTTTTTTTCACATATTTTTTTTATTTTATTTATTTATTTTTTAAATTTTATTTTTAAACTTAACATAACTGTATTAGATTTGCCAAATAGAAGACTTTTAGAATTGATGTTCTTTCCTTTCATTAGTAAAAAAAAATACTGACAAGAGGCATCAAACACACAAATATGGAAAATCTGATCAAGCTGTAATAGGCATGTGATTACAGGCGGGTCTTCTTCTATACATACCTGTAGTGTTGCTTTTCACAAAGGTGGAGAAAAGCAGGTTATTCCACTTCAGATTACTTATTTCATATGGAATATCAATGAAAGACAGAAGAGCTTTAAAAAATCCCATTGTCAACCTATTAGGAAAGTCAGGGCATACAAGGATCCATCACTTAGGAAAATGGATAGTATGAGTCCACAACAAAGAGGTCTATTCTTGAAGTATGCTTTTCCCATTCAGAAAGATTAGTTTTACAAATCTCTCAAAAACTAGCTAATGCTCAGAAGCTAAAGAGTATTCACAAAGAGATGTAAAAATGCTTGACTGGCATTATCTGAAATCCTCATCATATTAAAGATGGCTTGATTGAAATAAACATTCACTCATAGAGCTGTGTGATATATCTCTCTAGCATTGGAGCTTTCTGCTATAGGTATTTTTTTCTGTCAGTGTCATGCCTTAAAGAAATTCAGCTCATTCTAAAAAATGGAATATTCTATCTAATACCACTTCCTCCCTTTCTACACATAAACATCACTCATCAGGAAGATTGAAAGGGAAGAACAGGTGGTGGGAAAAGGAAGAGTAGCAAGAATGATTATGATAAAATACCATTTGTAGAAGAACAGATTTAAAAAATTGCCATGGTCAATGGATAGTCAGTAGCCACTTGTATGCTAGTCTAGATTCCTTTGTGCTTTAGACATAAATGCTGGTTAGATATTTTGAGTCAGAGATTTCTGCCTCAGAGTTTTGATGAACATGTCTATGTCCAGCAAGATGGTCACAATGAAGTCACTGAATAGTATGATTATTTTTAATTTAAGCCCTCAGTCATGTGTTGAAATCCCTGAGGATGCCTGCCACAAAGTATCATGATTCTGGTCCCTTTGTGAGTACATTTCCTTTCCCACTGTGGCTGCTCAGAGAAAACAGGAAAAGCAAACATACAGTCAAGCATTATACCCTGCAGGACAAACAACCAGCTAACTATAATTTCAGAAAAAGAACAAAATCAAGTTGGATTAGGATAATTAGGTTTGGGGGATGAGGTCATTCTGATAATTAATAAGGTTTATGTGCTATCTTCAAAGTTCAAAAAAATGATTTTATACTCAAAATCTCATTTGACTTTTTTTAAAATATAAATTTATTTATTTTAGTTGGAGGCTAATTACTTTACAATATTGTATTGGTTTTGCTATACATTGACATGAATCCACCACAGGTGTACATGTGCTCCCCATCCTGAACCCCCCTCCTACCTCCTCCTCATACCATCCCTCTGGGTCATCCCAGTGCACCAGCCCCGAGCATCCTGTATCATGCATTGAACCTGGACTGGTGATTTGTTTCACATGTGATAATATACAGGTTTCAATGCCATTCTCCCAAATCATCCCACCCTCACCCTCTCCCAGAGTCCAAAGGACTGTTCTATACATCTGTGTCTCTTTTGCTGTCTTGCATACAGGGTTATTGTTACCATCTTTCTTTTTTTTTTTTTTGTTACCATCTTTCTAAATTCCATATATATGTGTTATTATACTGTATTGGTGTTTTTCTTTCTGGCTTACTTCACTCTGTATAATAGGCTCCAGTTTCATCCACCTCCTTAGAACTGATTCAAACGTATTCTTTTTAATGGCTGAGTAATACTCCATTGTGTATATGTACCACAGCTTTCTTATCCATTCATCTGCTGATGGGCATCTAGGTTGCTTCCATGTCCTGGCTATTATAAACAGTGCTGCGATGAACATTGGGGTACATGTGTCTCTTTCAATTCTGGTTTCCTCAGTGTGTATGCCCAGCAGTGGGATTGCTGGGTCATAAGGCAGTTCTATTTCCAGTTTTTTAAGGAATCTCCACACTGTTCTCCATAGTGGCTGTACTAGTTTGCATTCCCACCAGCAGTGTAAGAGGGTTCCCTTTTCTCCACACCCTCTCCAGCATTTATTGCTTGTAGACTTTTGGATAGCAGCCATTCTGACTGGCGTGAAATGGTACCTCATTGTGGTTTTAATTTGCATTTCTCTGATAATGAGTGATGTTGCACATCTTTTCATGTGTTTTTTAGCCATCTGCATGTCTTCTTTGGAGAAATGTCTATTTAGTTCTTTGGCCCATTTTCTGATTGGAGCGTTTATTTTTCTGGAATTGAGCTGCAGGAGTTGCTTGTATATTTTTGAGATTAATTCTTTGTCCATTGCTTCATTTGTTATTATCTTCTCCCATTCTGAAGGCTGTCTTTTCACCTTGCTTATAGTTTCCTTTGTTGTGCAGAAGATTTTGATTTTAATTAGGTCCCATTTGTTTATATTTGCTTTTATTTCCAGTATTCTGGGAAGTGGATCATAGAGGATCCTGCTGTGATTTATGTTGGAGAGTGTTTTGCCTATGTTCTCCTCTAGGAATTTTATAGTTTCTGGTCTTACATTTAGATCTTTAATCCATTTTGAGTTTATTTTTGTGTATGGTGTTAGAAAGTGTTCTAGTTTCATTATTTTACAAGTGGTTGACCAGTTTTCCCAGCACCACTTGTTAAAAAGATTGTCTTTCCTCCCTTGTATATTCTTGCCTCCTTTGTCAAAGATAAGGTGTCCAGAGGTGCGTGGATTTATCTCTGGGCTTTCTATTTTGTTCCATTGATCAGTATTTCTGTCTTTGTGCCAGTACCATACTGTCTTGATGACTGTGGCTTTGTAGTAGAGCCTAGAGTCAGGCAGGTTGATTCCTCCAGTTCCATTCTTCTTTCTCAAGATTGCTTTGGCTATTCGAGGTTTCCATACAAATTGTGAAATTACTTGTTCTAGCTCTGTGGAACATACCGTTGGTAGCTTGATAGGGATTGCATTGAATCTATGGATTACTTTGGGTAGTATACTCATTTTCACTATATTGAATCTTCTGATCCACGAACACGGTATATTTCTCCATCTATTAGGGTCCGCTTTGATTTCTTTCACCAGTGTTTTATAGTTTTCTATATATATGTCTTTTGTTTCTTTAGGTAGATATATTCCTAAGTATTTTATTCTTTTCATTGCAATGGTGAATGGAATTGTTTCCTTAATTTCTCTTTCTGTTTTCTCATTATTAGTGTATAGGAATGCAAGGATTTCTGTGTGTTGATTTTATATCCTGCAACTTTACTATATTCATTGATTAGCTCTAGTAATTTTCTGTGGAGTCTTTAGGGTTTTCTATGTAGAGGATCATGTCATCTGCAAATTGTGAGAGTTTTACTTCTTCTTTTCCAATTTGGATTCCTTTTATTTCTTTTTCTGCTCTGATTGCTATGGCCAAAACTTCCAAAACTATGTTGAATAGTAGTGGTGAGAGTGGGCACCCTTGTCTTGTTCCTGACTTTACAGGAAATGCTTTCAATTTTTCACCATTGAGGATAATGTTTGCTGTGGGTTTGTCATATATAGCTTTTATTATGTTGAGGTATGTTCCTTCTATTCCTGCTTTCTGGAGAGTTTTTATCATAAATGATGTCAAAGGCTTTCTCTGCATCTATTGAGATAATCATATGGCTTTTATTTTTCAATTTGTTAGTGTGGTGTATTACATTGATTTATTTGCAGATATTGAATCCTTGCATTCCTGGGATAAAGCCCACTTGGTCATGGTGTATGATCTTTTTAATATGTTGTTGGATTCTGTTTGCTGGAATTTTGTTAAGGATTTTTGCATCTATGTTCATCAGTGATATTGGCCTGTAGCTTTCTTTTTGGGGGGCATCTTTGTCAGGTTTTGGTATTAGGGTAATGGTGGCCTCATAGAATGAGTTTGGAAGTTTACCTTCCTCTGCAATTTTCTGGAAGAGTTTAAGTAGGATAGGTGTTACCTCTTCTCTAAATTTCTGGTAGAATTCAGCTGTGAAGCTGTCTGGACATGGGCTTTTGTTTGCTAGAAGATTTCTGATTACAGTTTCAATTTCCATGCTTGTGATGGGTTTGTTAAGATTTTCTATTTCTTCCTGGTTCAGTTTTGGAAAGTTGTACTTTTCTAAGAATTTGTCCATTTCTTCCAAGTTGTCCATTTTATTGGCATATAATTGCTGATAGTAGTCTCTTATGATCCTTTGTATTTCTGTGTTGTCTGTTGTGATTTCTCCATTTTCATTTCTGATTTTATTGATTTGATTTTTCTCCCTTTGTTTCTTGATGAGTCTGGCTAATGGTTTGTCAATTTTATTTATCTTCTCAAAGAACCAGCTTTTGGCTTTGCTGATTTTTGATATGGTCTCTTTTGTTTCTTTTGCATTTATTTCTGTCCTAATTTTTAAGATTTCTTTCCTTCTACTAACCCTGGGGTTCTTCATTTCTTCCTTTTCTAGTTACTGTAGGTGTATAGTTAGGTTATTTATTTGACTTTTTTCTTGTTTCTTGAGGTGTGCCTGTACTGCTATGAACCTTCCCCTTAGCACTGCTTTTACAGTGTCCCACAGGTTTTGGGTTGTTGTGTTTTCGTTTTCATTCATTTCTATGCATATTTTAATTTCTTTTTTTGATTTCTTCTGTGATTTGTTGGTTATTCAGCAGCATGTTGTTCAGCCTCCATATGTTGGAATTTTTAATAGTTTTTCTCCTTGTGTGTTATTTGTTGTTTTTCCCTTGCTGCTTTTAATATTTGTTGTTTGTGTTTGATCTGTGTTAATTTGATTAATATGTGTCTTGGGGTGTTTCACCTTGGATTTATCCTGTTTGGGACTTTCTGGGTTTCTTGGACTTGGGTGATTATTTCCTTCCGCATTTTAGGGAAGTTTTCAACTATTAGCTCCTCAAGTATTTTCTCATGGTCTTTCTTTTTGTCTTCTTCTTCTGGGACTCCTATGATTCAAATGTTGGGGCATTTAACATTGTCCCAGGGGTCTCTGAGATTGTCCTCATTTCTTGTAATTCGTTTTTCTTTTTCCCTCTCTGCTTCATTTATTTCTACAATTCTATCTTCTACCTCACTTATCCTATTTTCTGCCTCAGTTATTCTACTGTTGGTTCCCTGCAGAGTGTTTTTGATCTCATTTATTGCATTATCCATTATATATTGACTATTTTTAATTTCTTCTAGGTCCTTGTTAAACCTTTCTTGCATCTTCTCAATCCTTGTCTCCAGACTATTTATCTGTAACTCCATTTTGTTTTCAAGATTTTGGATCATTTTCACTATCATTATTAGGAATTCTTTATCAGGTAGATTCCCTATCTCTTCCTCTTTGGTTTGGTTTGGTGGGCATTTATCCTGTTCCTTTGCCTGCTGGGTATTTCTCTGCCTCTTCATCTTGTTTATATTGCTGTGTTTGGGGTGGCCTTTCCGTATTCTGGCAGTTTGTGGAGTTCTCTTTACTGTGGAGTTTCCTCGCTGTGGGTGGGGTTGGATGGGTGGCTTGTCAAGGTTTCCTGGTTAGGGAAGCTTGTGTCGGTGTTCTGGTGGGTGGAGCTGGATTTCTTCTCTCTGAAGTGCAATGAAGTGTCCAGTAATGAATTATGAGATGTCAATGGGTTTGGAGTGGCTTTGGGCAGCCTGTATATTGAAGCTCAGGGCTATGTTCCTGTGTTGCTGGAGAATTTGCGTGGTATGTCTTGCTCTGGAACTTCTTGGCCCTTGGGTGGTGCTTGGTTTCAGTGTAGATATGGAGGTGTTTGATGAGCTCCTATGGATTAATGTTCCCTGGAGTCAGGAGTTCTCTGGTGTTCTCAGGATTTGGACTTAAGCCTCCTGCCTCTGGTTTTCAGTCTTATTCTTACAGTAGCCTCAATACTTCTCCATCTGTCACTTCGAAGGTGGTTCCCTCTGTTTTAGCTTTTTCTTCAGTGTCTAATTTCTGCCCTGACACAAGGGGGCGGTGGTGGACACATTTTTAGGCTCACTTGTTCAGTCATGCTGTGCAGAGGGAGGCATGCTGTAAACAAGTATCACTGGCGTCTGTGGGGAGTGCTCGCGGTGTTTCGGCAACAATGGGTTTGCCCCCGCTCATGGAGTGTGTGCTTTCCCTGTCTACACTGCACAGGCTCTAGGTTGCTCTGCCGGGAACTGTCTGAGGCCGGCCCTGGGTTGTATGCACTTCCCAGGTCTGAGCTGCTCAGGTTCAACTACTTGGGTAGTCCTCAGAGGTGCAGACTTGGTTGGGCCTGCATTTTGTGCCCTTCCCAGGTCTGAGCCACTCAGGTGACCAGGTGTTTGGCGAGCATGGTTGCTGCGACTTATTGCCTCCTCCATCTCTGCCACTCAGTTTTCTGCGTGTACAACCGGTGCACCTTCTCAGGTGGATGTTGACTGTCCAGAGTCCCAAGAAGTCTTGGTTAGCAACTAAGCCTGCTTGCAGTTTGGTAGATGATGCCGTCTCTGGGGCCACGATTGCCCACTTCCAGCTCTGGCTGCCCTCGCTTGCCTATCTCCAGTGGTGGATGGGCCAGTCGGCAGCCAGAAAGTTAGTTCCCTCAGATTGCCCTCGGGGCATTCAGGCCCGGTTCTTACTGTAAGCAATGCAGCCTGCGCCTCCCTGTCCAGCCCGTGCTTGCTAGTGGGGGATGCGGGCATCTGGGCTGCTTCTCCGCTGGGAGTTACCATTGGGCAGGTAATCTGTGGGTTTTAATTATTTATTTATTTTTCATCCCGGTTATGTTGCCCTCTGAAGTTCCAAGGCTTGCCACAGACTTGCCAGTGAGAGTGTTTCTTGGTGTTTGGAAACTTCTCTCTTTTTTAAGACTCCCTTCCTGGGACGGATCTCCATCCCTACCTCTTTTGTCTCACTTTTTATCATTTCTATTTTTTCCTACCTCCTTTTGAAGACAATGGGCTGCTTTTCTGGGTGCTTGATGTCCTCTGCCGGCATTCAGAAGTTGTTTTGTGGAATTTACTCAGCGTTCAAATGTTCTTTTGATGAATTTGTGGGGGAGAAAGTGGTCTCCCTGTCCTATTCCTCCGCCATCTTAGGACCACCCCCTCATTTGACTTTTTGACTCCTCACAAAATTGGTTAAGACACCCCATTTTGTATATTTGAAAATTGAGGCTCAGAAAACTTAAGTGACTTACCTTGGGCTCCACCCATTAGAACTAGCTTTTGAACAGGGTCTTCTGACTCTAAATCACTTCCATTTCGTATACATATATGTAAATATATAGGTGTGCATGCTTGCTAAGTTGCCTCAATTGTGTCCGACTCTTTGCGACCCTATGGACCGAGGAGCCCACCAGGCTCCTCGGTCCATAGGATTCTCCAGGCAAGACTACCAGAGTGGGTTGCCATGTCTTCCTTCAAGGGATCTTCCTGACCCAGGGATCAAACTCATGTCTCTTATGTCTCCTGCACTGTATGTAGGCATGTATGTATACGTGTGTGTGTGTGTGTACAGATGTCAGCAGTGGTATCCTACTGGTTAGAGATGGACATTTGCAGTGGAGGCAAAAGAACAGAAGGCAGGCTCCCCAGGTTTGATGGTGGGTATATATTACCTGACAGTGGAGAGGCCCTTATTTTAGTCTACAACTCCTCGGTCTCTCATCTTTGTCATTTCTAAAAATTTTCTCAGTGCTGAAGGAAAATAACATAAAACCCCAGGTAACTTAGATCCATACTAGCAGCAGCCTGGGAAAAGCCTCTCACGGCATCTGAGCAGGGCGTTGGCT
This sequence comes from Bubalus kerabau, assembly GCF_029407905.1. Lineage (NCBI taxonomy): Eukaryota > Metazoa > Chordata > Mammalia > Artiodactyla > Bovidae > Bubalus > Bubalus kerabau. The sequence continues at coordinate 91,357,040 of NC_073627.1, forward strand.
GCATTCCTTTTTTCCTCTCCAGGTATCTAAATGAAAGCCATCTGCCAGCGTCTGAGCACCAGCAGCCGCCGCAGCAGCAGAGGCGGCAGCCCCAGCTGCTGTAATACTGGTTACGGGCCCCCTGCACAATATATTAGGTGAAATGAAAGCAGAAGCAAGAGAGAGAGAGAGTGTCAGAGCTGTCTGAAGCATCATTCCAAATGGTATGGATTTAACAATACTTAATTTAAAAAACACCAGCTTGGACAGGAGCAAGCTGTTAACATTCAATGTGCTTTATGGCAGGAAAGAGTGAGCTCAACTCTCGGAATTTCTCCCCCTGGGGAAACTGCCTTACAGTGCTCACTCCGAAGCCACCTGTCTCTCTCTGAGGCTGGGCCTCCTCCATTGGCCCTCTAGTTGCTGTGACTGTTGTCAAGACAGGGCAGGGGATCTTCTGGAAAGAACTCAGGGGTGGGAAGTGATGGTGGGCTCTGTAGAGCCTCATCTCTCCCCTTGAAGGAAGTGGTTATGGCAGTGCCCAAGTCTTACTGTCTTCATGGGCATGTGTCCAAGTGGTTTGATTCCCCTGGCTAGATCTGAAGATTAAAGGGAAGAAAAAAACATGGGGATGTGTTACAGAAATTAAAATGGAGGAAGTCTTGTTCAGGCTTCATAAGCAGGAGAGCCTCTGACCTGCTTCTAATTTGGTGGGCACTGCCTGGGTTCCACATCTGTCTGTAAGCACAGCGAGGCAAGTGGCACCTTAGATAAGAAAAAGAGTGGGTCTTGGGATTCTTGAACCCCTGGAGGTCTGACCAGTGCCCCACCCCCCTTCCCCAGAGGTCACAAAAACCTGTGGCTCACAGGTGAAACAAACAACACTGTAAAAGTTAAAAAACAAAACAAAACAAAAACCAGAGCTGCATTTTTGTGCACAAACTGATGATGTCAATTCATGGCCTGGGATTATAAGCGAGAGCCCCCAAAACTGCAATTTGAAGTCTCACCTGTGGGGTGGACACACTACCCAGCATCTTTTCCCGAGTGGGATCCCAAATGCTGTTAACAAGGGACCATCCTAGTACTTTTTAAGTCTGGATGTTGGTCGGTCCAATTTGGTGATGTATGTATATGCTGTTCCTTTTCTCTATTGTTTCTATTTCTCTTGTTTTAAAGACTGTTTATTGAAATTAAGTCAAATAATCCTCTATTAAATATTGAAGTTGTTTATCGTGTGTGACAAGTAGTTGTTACACACAATTTGCTAATGAATTCTTTGAACCTAAAATCAAAGTAAATGAGATAAAGCTACCACAAGCCAACTGCTAGTCTCAGAGGGTAGAACTGGATTTGAGCAGAAATATGTATGATTCACTTAATATCCATTTAACATCCAAGCAACTGGAGCATTTGCTACGATTTTCAAATCACCTTTCATATGTGACTTAATGTGATATAAACAGAAATTTTATCAGGTAGAGAATGAATACTATCCTCAATTTATATATGGGGAAACCGGTACCCCTCATGATAAGTGGATTCATCGCAGTTACCTATTTGTAGGTGGAAAATTAGAGTTATAACTAAGGTGGTTTGACTTTTCCTTAGATAATTTTCTGAGAAGTTGATGATGAAAATAGTTACATTAGTAACATGAGGGCCCCCATGTGCCAGGCATGTGCCAAGTACTTTCTATTTATGATTTCAATATAATCATCACAACAACTCTATGAATAGGTACACATTACCCTAATATGGATGTTATTTCTGGCAGATTAGCCATCAAAATTCATCAACCAGTGCCTTCTTGAAATGCAGAGGCCTAAAACTTACAGACTATATTTCCCAGACTCAAGATCTGAACCCAGGTCATCTGTGTCTCTAGTCACTACACAGCACTGCCTTTTTGCAGGCAAAGGACCACAGGGGTTCAGAGAAGGGAGAGGTCATTACAGGTTTCAGGACTCAGTGAGGAGTAAGTATCCAAATGGAAAAAAATGGAAACTGAAAAAGACCTTGAGATATAAGGAGACTTTCAGGGATGCAAAGAAAAAACGCTTTGCAAGTGATGAGAACCAATTACTTGGAGACAAAGCAGGAACACATGACACCCAGACTTGACTCACTCTGATCCACTATTTTAGGCTGCTTATAGGGGAAAGATATATTTTTAAAATTGTTTGTTCCATAGTCTCAGATCTCATACTCAGTGATCTCTCCCTACAAAATGTCAAGCACTGCACGTTACAAATGAAAGGAATGCAACAAAATTTAAAATTTGATTTGACTCATCTCTAGCTTCCTGAAGCACTAGAAGTCTCTGCTTCCATCTCTACAAGACTTAATTCAGGACTTCTCACACTGCAGGGACATGTGGAGTCTGTGATCCTGGCCAGTAGCAGAGAATTCAAGTGGCTACTCGGTGGAGGGGAAAGAACCCAGATTTTTGAACCAGACAGTCCCAGCTGTCCTAGTTCCTACAGAAGCACTCTAAGGAAATAAACTGCTAAAAGTTCCTGAGCTCACTTTTTTGTTGTTGTTGTTTGGTTTTTATTCTGAGCTGTTAGATGAGACTACAGCTCTAGACTGCAGGGCTCTTGTGGGCAGTGGAGAGAGGGGTTTGCAGAGTCTGGCTCAGAGCTTGGTACTAAACAGGAAATCAATACATTTTTACCATGTTCAGTGCTATGTATATAAGTGTCCATTGTACATATCTTTCAAATATTCTGTGTGCTTGAAAATTCTAATAAAATTCTGGGATAAAATCATTCTATTTGAGGACATTCTCCCCCCCTGAAAAAACAAATAAACATACAAGCAAGCATTGGGAGGATAAAATTGTTGATCACTTTCAAACTGGTGGTTCTTGATCCTCCTTTCTCTACATTGCTGGGGTTCATGTCATGGATCTCAGGGACTTGTTACTGAATTAGTTTCAACAAAACACATACTAAGGACCTACTGTGTGCAAGTCATGATAAATAGAGAATTCTAGCAACAAAATGTCTTTTGTAGCCTTTTTTAACAAAAGGAGATACCAGTTTAATCTTCAAGATTTGAATTATGGTTGTAATATTCACATATTAAACCCAAGTGTAATATATAAATCCAAGGTCCTTGATTCTTAGTTTAGTACTATTTCCATGACATCATCCTCTGCAGATAAAATAATTATCCCAGAGCCAGACAATAAGGTGAAGGGGTGTGAACAGATTTATAGTCAATATAGAGAAAGCAGGATTAAAATGCAAAAGCCAAATTCCTCAGCATGGCATTCAAGGACCTCCCTGATCTGCTTCCTGTCCCAGGATAATAGAAACTCATGTTCCAGCCCAATTGAAATACCTGCTTTACTCCAATTCTCCAAATCCTCCTGCTTCTGTATATTTGTTCATTCTGCCCCTTTTGCCTAGAAGTTCCTTCTTCCCACCTCTGCTTCCCTAAAAATCCTTTTTATTCCTAAAGGTGTAGACAATGTTAGCTCTTCCACAAAGCCTTGTACATAATAGGCATCAGATAAATATCTGTAAAATTAATACAGACACTAATTAACATTATGCTTTGTTTAAAGATAAAATAGCAGGAAAAAATAAAAACAAGAGGAAGAAAAACAAGCAGAGAAATTACAAAAGAAAAGAAAATATAGTCTCCAAACATTAAGAGAAAATGTAGATGACATGACATTTGAAATAAAATTTGAACTTCAGAACAGCAGTTAAACCATGGAAAATCATAGAACCCTTCCTCTAAAATAGATCATTGTGTAGCCTTCCATTTTATTTCTGTTACAGGCTGGTTATATTTGCTAACACTAGCTAGATGAACAGTTTCTCTGTTAAGTTACAAAGATTATCTCTTATCACAAATATGATAAATACTGTCAAAGACATAGTAAAATACTAAAACTCAGCTTCTCACTGAAAATAATAATTTATAATAGCTTATTTTCTAAGTTTTTGAAAAGGACATGAGGTTTGTAGTTAAAAGTATTTGCTTTATCTTTCCTACTTGAAAATGTGGTGGGCCTTTCTTTGGAATATGGAACTTGGTGAGCATGGCCAAAGGAAAATAAAAAGGGATAACAATATATAGAATTGAAAATAAGCCAACAACAACAAAAATATGACTAAAATGCAGGCGTCCTGAGGGAAAAATAAGAGGTGTGATTGGAAGAAACAAGTAAAAAACTTCAGAGATTTATCTTTTTTCATGTGCATTTCCTAGAAGTTAAAATCCAATATTGGTTTCTCAGCACAGAAACTAGTAGTTATAGGGTTCCAAGGATAAAGCGGAAAACCCCTGCTCCTTAGATATGATTGTAGAGTGGGAGCCAATCACGGAAGCCTTTGGAAGCATCTGGAAGGGACACAAGTTCTAGCCTGAAGGTTTCTTGCATTTAATGCCAGCAAGAGAAGGGAAATTTGCTACATGTCACTTGAGAGCACTGTGAGGAGGAACAGCAAGGGGGCACATTTTGGGTGTGCAAAGAGGCCCCAAGGTCCAAGGCACATGACCATAAGGTTTGGTCATGGTCTACTCTAGAGTTGTTGCATGCTCAGTCGTGTCTGACTCTGAGACCACATGGACTGTAGCCTACTAGGCTCCTCTGTCTATGGGATTTTCTAGGCAAGAGCACTGGCATGAGTTACCATTTCCTACTCCAGGGGATCTTCCCGACCCAGGAATGGAACCTGGGTCTCCTGCATCCGCAGGCACATTCTTGACCACTGTGCCACCTGGGAAGCCTGTATTCTAAACAGGTATATTCTAGTCAAAATGGCCACACAGTCTTAAGTTTCTTGTTTTGGTATTTTGTTATATGTCTTTCCTTTGTCCCCTCGCCCACTTCTTCTTTGCCCCGCCACTTTCTATCACTTGTACTAAGATAGAAAAGCTCTTGTCAGTAGCATCGTAAATAGAATGCCTTTGTAAGCAGAATAGTTAACGGTAATCCTACGCATTTACTTCCTGTTCGCATCAGCTTGGCTTTTAAACGACCCTGCATTTAAAGGGAAAGGATATTTTAAATAACCTATCTGTGGCAGAAATATCACCTGTCTCCTAATATCTGCCATTCTCTTTTCTGCTTTGATAATGAACATACATCATCGCCCAGAAAAGTGGCATTTCTGAGCCTCTCATGCAGCTCTCTGGGACCATGACAACATTCTCATTAAAGAGATGGAAGTGGAAGTCATGGGTACAATTCCAAGTAATGTCCTTAAAGAAAAGCACATTTCCTGCTTCACTCTTTCCTCCTTTTTGTTGTTGGAATGATAATGTGAAGGCTGGAACAGCCATCTAGGACTAAGACAACCTTGAAGTGGATACGATAGACACGAGAAAGGGCCCTGGCTGCCTGACACTCTGTAATATTACAATGCTCCTGGACTGCCTACTTCCAAACTCTATGAGAGAATGTGTTTAATACAACATGTATGTTCTTACATAATTTATGGGTTGCAGGACTATGCAAAACTATCAAATAAACATAGACCAAGCTATATAGTCCTCTGTCAGCTTAGACCATCAGAAATCTACAAGCCTGGTCCATTTCATACTGGCCTCTTGCAGAAGTGCCTTAAGATTTCTGAATAAGCATTATGCCCCTGGCTTTGAAAAATGGTCAACATAGAAATGTGTGTTTGCAAAATGCTCTTGAGATCTTGTAAAATTAACTAGGACAATTTTGCTTTGTAGCTCAATTATATAAGAGTTCCTATGGCAAATTCTCAGCACATAAGTCAAATACAAAAAGCATGTCTCTGACAGGCTGGTAGGTTTTATTTTTTAGATAACAAGAGTTATATAACTCCCTGAATTTCCATCTTTGCTTTAGCTACTAGGAAGCTGAAAATAAAAATTTGAGCTTAGGGGCTAAATCTTTACTCAGATTTTTTTTTTAAACCCCCTCTTTTTCCCTTGATTTTCCTACTTTCTAATATTTTATGTAAGCAGTTTGGTGTTTTTCTCTTTGCACTGAAATTTTACTCTAAGCAACTTTTCAATGTGTTTAGAAGAAGGTTGGGTATAAACATACAAAATAAAGCTCATGCAGCACTCTGAAGGAGATGGTGGAATAAGAGTGATTTTGTGCAGATAAAAACACTGTTTTCCTTACCCTTAAGGTGAATAAACTCATTTTTGTTACTGACATGAGCTTTTAGGCTTTCAAGCCTCTCTTACCTTTGCTAAAGTCTAACTTTTGTTATCTTTGTTATTTGGAGCAACTTTAAAGTTGTATAAGAAAACTTATTCAAACTGGATTATTCTTTCTTATATGTTACTTCCATTAGTATAATGCCATTCAATGGAAAAAATAGTTGCCCCAAATCAAATTTAATACCTTAGTAGAATAAATGAAACAGTACTACAATTTCATTTGTGCAGGTTCTATTAATCAAATTTTGGATTTAGCTGAACTGATTTTCTCTTCAAGCTACTTATTACAGATAATGTATATAGGGGAATTGTTGGCTAGGTTCCAAATCACCTGATTTATTGGGTGATGTACTGTTTGCATCTGGCTCAGGTTGACTCAGTTGCTCAGAGCCTCAAGTTAGTGAAGCTTGGAGTCACGAGGGTAGTCTTGCTAAACACTGTACAAATATATTACCAGTTCAAGATGACCAGGAGAGATTCAATGAGTCAACTGAAAATCATCATCACCATCAAAAGAAAGGACAAAAAATTACTCAAACATTAGACTGTAAGCCTTGAAAGCAATGTCTGTGTCATCATAGTTCATTCCCAACTTCAGTATGGCTACTTGGCACACAGGAAGAGTCAAAAAAAACTTTGCTGAATGTATGAATTCAAAAGGCACAAGTTTGATTCCTCAAAAACGTAAACACAGATTTACTATAAGATTCAGCAATTCTATTTCCAGATATATATCCAAAAGAAGTGAACACAGAGACTCAAACACTTATACACACACCTATGTTTACAGCAGTCTTATTCACAATAGGTTAAGAAGTAGAAGCAACCCAGGATAAATGGATGAATGAAATGTTCTATTCACTGCATCTACATACATACAAGACTGAGCAACTAAACTGAACTGAACTGAACATACGTGCATACTATCTACATACAATGAAATATTATGCAGCTTTAAAAATGAAGAAAATTTGACACAAGCTACAAAAAGGACGACAGTTGAGAACATGTATGATTCCACTTGTATGAGGTACGTGGAGTAGTCAAATTCACAAAGCTGAATGGTGGTTGCTGGGAGGAGGGGAGGTGGTGGATGAAGTGGGGAAATTAATATTGTATGATGGTATAGAGTTTCCGTTGCAGAAAATTAAAAACTTTCTGGAGATGAATGGTGGTGACAGTTGTGTAATAATTTGAATGTACTTAATGCTACAGGAGGGCTTCCTTGGTGGTTCAATAGTAAAGAATTTGCCTATAATGCAGGACATGCAGGCTCAACCTCTGGGTCAGGAAGATCCGCTCTAGAAGGAAATGGCAATTACTCCAATATTCTTGCCTGGGAAATCCCATGGACAGAGGAGCCTGGTGGGCTATGGTCCATAGGGTTGCAGAAGAGTGGGACAATAACAAAAACAAATGCTACAGGACTGTGCTTTTAAAAATGTCTACAATGGTGAATTTTAGGCAATATATATTTACCACAATAAATATTTTTTAAGAAGAGAAAAAAGAATATAAAAAGTAATTTACCTGTGTGAAAGCAATCCCAATTAAAGCTCTGATGTAAATACCAAATCCTTGTGCCAAATGATGTTGTTATGTCATGTCTAATTCTTTGCAACCCCATGGGCTGTAGCCCACCAGGCTCCTCTGTCCATGGAATTCTCCAGGCAAGAATACTGGAGATCTTCCTGACCTCCAGGAGATCTTCCTGACCCAGGGATTGAATCCAGGTTTCCAGCATTGCTGGCAGATTCTTTACCACTGAGCCACCAGGGAAGCCTTGTGCCAAATAACTGGAGCTCAATGTGATAATGGTTATGGTAAAGCATGCCTGATGATTAAATTTCCTAGGAGTTCAAAAAACAAAGCAAGCACAAAGTTTACAAAGCTATTTCAAAATGTCACCCTCACTATAAAGGAAAGCAAATGTTAGGGAAGTAGTCTCTGGTCTAAGTGTTCACATTGCTTAGATTTGGTTCTGTTGGTTTAAATGTAAATGAGGCTGGGCTCCCAGGGCACTCTTCCTGCTGCTTCTTGAATGCCTCATTTTCATCTTAAAAGTTCCACAGAGAGGCCTTCCTATATCTATCCATCTAAATTGGCTCTTCTTGCTTCTTACACAGCATCTATCATAGTTCACAGTTATTTATTTATAGTTATATTTATTTGTGTGATTACAATTTGAATGTCTTTCTCTTCCTTATAAGATTGTAAGCCCCATAAGGGCAGGAACCTTGCTGGTTTTGTTAACACCATATCCTAGTATCTAGTACAGGGTCTAGCACATAATAAGAGTTCAATAAGTACTTGTTGAATAAATAAATGTATTCAGTTCAGTTCAGTCACTCAGTCGTGTCCCACTCTTTGCAACCCCATGAATCGCAGCACGCCAGGCCTCCCTGTCCATCACCAACTCCCGGAGTTTACCCAAACTCATGTCCATCGAATGGGTGATGCCATCCAGCCATCTCATCCTCTGTTGTCCCCTTCTCCTCCTGCCCCCAATCCCTCCCAGCATCAGAGTCTTTTCCAATGAGTCAACTCTTCGCATGAGGTGGCCAAAGTACTGGAGTTTCAGCTTTAGCATCATTCCTTCCAAAGAAATCCCAGGGCTGATCTCCTTCAGAATGGACTGGTTGGATCTCCTTGCAGTCCAAGGGACTCTCAAGAGTCTTCTCCAACACCACAGTTCAAAAGCATCAATTCTTCGGTGCTCAGCCTTCTTCACAGTCCGACTCTCACATCCATACATGAACACAGGAAAAACCATAGCCTTGACTAGACAGACCTTTGTTGGCAAAGTAATGTCTCTGCTTTTGAATATGCTATCTAGGTTGATCATAACTTTCCTTCCAAGGAGTAAGTGTCTTTTAATTTCATGGCTGCAATCACCATCTGCAGTGATTTTGGAGCCCCCCAAAATAAAATCTGACACTATTTCCACTGTTTCCCCATCTATTTCCCATTAAGTGATGGGACCGGATGCCATGATCTTCATTTTCTGAATGTTGAGCTTTAAGCCAACTTTTTCACTCTCCTTTTTCACTTTCATCAAGAGGCTTTTGAGTTCCTCTTCACTTTCTGCCATAAGGGTGGTGTCATCGGCATATCTGAGGTTATTGATATTTCTCCTGGCAATCGTGATTCCAGCTTGTGTTTCTTCCAGCCCAGCATTTCTCATGATGTACTCTGCATATAGGTTAAATAAGCAGGGTGACAATATACAGCCTTGACGTACTCTTTTTCCTATTTGGAACCAGTCTGTTGTTCCATGTCCACTTCTAACTGTTGCTTCCTGACCTGCATATAGGTTTCTCAAAAGGCAGGTCAGGTGGTCTGGTATTCCCATCTCTTTCAGAATTGTCCACAGTTTATTGTGATCCACACAGTCAAAGGCTTTGGCATAGTCAATAAAGCAGAAATAGATGTTTTTCTGGAACTCTCTTGCTTTTTCCATGATCCAGAGGATGTTGGCAATTTGATCTCTGGTTCCTCTGCCTTTTCTAAAATCAGCTTGAACATCTGGAAGTTCATGGTTCACGTATTGCTGAAACCTGGCTTGGAGAATTTTGAGTATTACTTTACTAGTGTGTGAGATGAGTGCAATTGTGTGGTAGTTTGAGCATTCTTTGTTATTGCCTTTCTGTGGGGTTGGAATGAAAACTGACCTTTTCCAGTCCTGTGGCCACTGCTGAGTTTTCCAAATTTGCTGGCATATTGAGTGCAGCACTTTTCAGCATCATCTTTCAGGATTTGAAATAGCTCAACTGGAATTCCATCACCTCCACTCGCTTTGTTCATAGTGATGCTTTCTAAGGCCCACTTGGCTTCACATTCCAGGATGTCTGGCTCTAGGTGGGTGATCACACCATCATGATTATCTGGGTCATTTTTTTTGTACAGTTCTTCTGTGTATTCTTGACACTTCTTCTTAATATATTCTGCTTCTGTTATTTCCCTACCATGTCTGTCCTTTATCAAGCCCACCTTTGCATGAAATGTTCCCTTGGTATCTCTAATTTTCTTGAAGAGATCTCTAGTCTTTCCCATTCTGTTGTTTTACTTTATTTCTTTGCATTGATTGCTGAGGAAGGCTTTCTTATCTCTCCTTGCTATTCTTTGGAGTTCTGCATTCGGATGCTTATATCTTTCCTTTTCTCCTTTGCTTTTTGCTTCTCTTCTTTTCACAGCTATTTGTAAGGCCTCCTCAGACAGCCATTTTGCTTTTTTTGCATTTCTTTTCCATGGGGATGGTCTTGATCCCTGTCTCCTGTACAATGTCACGAACCTCCGTCCGTAGTTCGTCAGGCACTCTGTCTATCAGATCTAGTCCCTTAAATCTATTTCTCACTTCCACTATATAATCATAAGGGATTTGATTTAGGTCATACCTGAATGGTCTAGTGGTTTTCCCCACTTTCTTCAATTTAAGTCTGAATTTGGCAATGAGTTCAAAAATGTATTCAACAAAACCATAATTCAAAGTGACATGTGCATCCCAATATTCATTCCAGCACTATTTACAATAGACAGGACATGGAAGCAACCTAAATGTTCATCGACAGATGAAGGGATAAAGATGTGGTACACAAAGACTATGGAATATTACTCAGCCATAAAAAGCAATGATTCTCAGTCATTTGTAGAGACAAGGATGAGCTCAGAATCTGTCATACGGAGTGAAGTCAGTCAGAAAGAGAAAAACAAATATCATATATTAATGCATATATGTGGAATCTAGGAAAACGGTACAGATGACCTATGCGCAGGGCAGGAGAGAGACGCAGATGTAGAGAATGGACACATGGACGTGAGGAGTGGGAAGGGGGCGTGTGATGAATTGGGAAACTAGGCTTGACATATATACATGACCATATGTAAAATAGACAGCAAACAGGAACCTACAGGGAGCTTGGCTCAGTGCTGTGTGGGAACCCAGATAGGTGGGATGATGGTGGGGAGGGAGTCCAGAGGGAGGGGTATATTTATACATACAGCTGATTTACTTTGTTGTATAGTAAAAACTAACACATTGTAAAGTATCTGTACCCCAATTAAATATATATATATATATATATATATTTAAGACTATTATTGTGTTCCACACCTTGCTCTATTTCTCCCTCCTCTCAAGCCTGAGGTCTGTGTTTGACAGGTTAAGATAAACAGCTCATTGTTTTGCAAATACATACAATTTCTTCTTTAAACTTCATTTTAGGAAACCAGATTAATAATTACAGTGATTTGGTAGGTTAATAAAAATGCAAGGGAAATTAATCTACATCTTACTTTGTGTGTGTGTGTTAGTCACTCAGTCGTGTCTGACTCTGTGCAACCCCATGGACTGTAGCTCTTTAGGCTCCTCTGTCCATGGAATTCTCCAGGTAAGAATACTGGAGTGAGTTGCCATTTCCTTCTCCAGGGGATCTTCCCAACTCAGGGATTGAACTCAAGTGTCCTGCATTGCAGGAAGATTCTTTACTGTCTGAACCACCAGGGATGTCCTTCAGATCAGATCAGATCAGATCAGTCGCTCAGTCGTGTCCGACTCTTTGCAACCCCATGAATCGGAGCACGCCAGGCCTTCCTATTCATCACCAGCTCCTGGAGTTTACTCAGAATCACGTCCATCGAGTCAGTGATGCCATCCAGCCATCTCATCCTCTGGCGTCCCCTTCTCCTCCTGCCCCCAATCCCTCCCAGCATCAGAGTCTTTTCCAATGAGTCAACTCTTCGCATGAGGTGGCCAAAGTACTGGAGTTTCAGCTTTAGCATCATTCCTTCCAAAGAAATCCCAGGGCTGATCTCCTTCAGAATGGACTGGTTGGATCTCCTTGCAGTCCAAGGGACTCTCAAGAATCTTCTCCAACACCACAGTTCAAAAGCATCAATTCTTCGGCGCTCAGCCTTCTTCACAGTCCAACTCTCACATCCATACATGACCACAGGAAAAACCATAGCCTTGACTAGACGGACCTTTGTTGGCAAAGTAATGTCTCTGCTTTTGAATATGCTATCTAGGTTGATCATAACTTTCCTTCCAAGGAGTAAGTGTCTTTTAATTTCATGGCTGCAATCACCATCTGCAGTGGTTTTGGAGCCCAGAAAAATAAAGTCTGACGCTGTTTCCACTGTTTCCCCATCTATTTCCCATTAAGTGATGGGACCAGATGCTGTGATCTTCGTTTTCTGAATGTTGAGCTTTAAGCCAACTTTTTCACTCTCCTCTTTCACTTTCATCAAGAGGCTTTTGAGTTCCTCTTCACTTTGTGCCATAAGGGTGGTGTCATCTGCATATCTGAGGTTCTTGATATTTCTCCCGGCAATCGTGATTCCAGCTTGTGTTTCTTACAGTCCAGCGTTTCTCATGATGTACTCTGCATATAGGTTAAATAAACAGGGTGACAATATACAGCCTTGACATACTCCTTTTCCTATTTGGAACCAGTCTGTTGTTCCATGTCCAGTTCTAACTGTTGCTTGGGATGTCCTTGCATATGAACAAATATGATACACTAAACACATCTACAGTAATGGTATAAGAACCAAGACTTCTCAGGTGGCATAGTGGAAAAGAATCTGCCTGTCAATGCAGGAGAAACAAGCAACATGAGTTTGATCCCTGGATTGGGAAGAAATGGCAACCTACTCCAGTATTCTTGCCTGGAGAATCCCATGGACAGAGGAGCCTGGGGGGTTACAGTCCAGATGGGTCACAAAGAGTGGGACACCATTGAGCACACACTGAGTGATAAGATACAAAATGACATAATTTGCTCTTCAAATTAAAGAGAAAATTATTTTTATCAATAATAATATATTTTAATATAGGTTAAAATCTTATAGTTAACAAAATTTGATGCCACTACTACTTACTAAACCTGTACATTCATGTATTATCTTTCTTAGCAAAAACATTTAGTTTGCTTGCTATGCCATTTTTTGGAAAATACAGGAAAATAAAATATTTCAAAAGTCATACTTACTAAAAATTAGAGTGAAAACAAGTATTTCATTCTCATTGCAAAATGACAATGTTTGAAATATTTAAATGGCCAATATACCACTCATGGGCCAATACCAAATTTTTAGGAGCAACTGGCAAAAGTGATCTGTGTTGCCATTAACTTTAGGATTCTGTATTTATTTCTCCTTTTGGAGGGTAATTGCCATTGAAATGTGAGTTTGTTCATCATGCTAAGGATGAAACCCACCATGTGTCTTATAGCTGAATAGGTTCCCTGTTGAGATTTCAAAGTGTTATTCTGCAGACTTTTGTGGATGATCCAATGCAGTATTTTCACAGGTCTTTTTAAGGAAGAGTTTACTTTTGCAAAGAATGAAAGCCACGAAGAGAAGCTTGGGGTAGCGTTAGTACCCTGGTATAAAACCTGCATGTACACCTAGTAAAATTTGGAAATTGAATTCACTCTGCTTCAGATTTCATTTTTCCCCCTATTAAATCAAAGTACGACACAGGCATCACAAAATCTGCCATAAATAATTCTTCACAACCGTCTGCTTCACTTTGCCCTGGACTCTCTCCAGCCATAAAACCTGGATCTACTTTTACCACTAAATAGGAGAGTCTCCCCTTGGTTAGGGCTGAAGAAGTTAAAACTGAAAAGGAGCTTATTTTTGAAGCAGTGACTCTGCGTGCTACATCTTATACACCAAACAAACAGAGGTTTCGTCAGGGAGCTAGGCAAGTCCTTGAAAATCTTCACAAAATTTACAAATAAGATACGGTGTTTATTTATTATTTTTAAAACTTTCCATTGTGCTATCCTTGTAATGTAATATGATGTATATTTTTGCCAAGAATAGGGTGTGGTTGCTCCACGGCTTAGTCAATCATGAAATGTCATGCTTAAGACTTGAGTCAGAACATCAAAACAATGCAATTCTAGAAGGAGAGTGCCAGCAGTCTTCCCACTTCTGCTAGATCCAACTCTATCCGAGTTGGGAGCTTTAGTAGGTTTCCTTGTTACTATGTCTAGTCATGACTCCAAAAATATTCTTGGCAAAGCTGGAATATGATATTTGCTTGCTTTTTCATTCTCAGAATGTCTTCTTCCCCTACAGCCTGATGTCCTCCCACATTCCTTCTAGCCCTCTCTTCCATCCTTTTGTTTCTTTGTCAATTACTGTTGGTTAATACTATCATTCTTTTAGGGGTTAAAATCAAACAGAGAGACTCATATACAGGGCTTGCTCTTCAAAACATCCAGCAATGTGGGCTAATGAGCTCACAACTTTTTAGATAACCCAATGAACTCAATTTCTTAAATATTCGTCTCCTTAGTTCTGTTGGACATCTGGGAATTTAAAAAAAAAAAAACTGAGGCAATTCAGTACTTTTCTAAAGAGTCTGATGAATTAAGTCAGATATGGGGGATGAGGGGGATTTCTCTACTCATCATGGGCCCCCCACCTCTGGTATGTAAATTCTCTGAGTGCAAAGACTTGGTTTTTCCTATTGACTTCTGCAACTTCAGTGTTTAGAATATGCTTGACAGATCTAAGGTAGTCAACACATACTTATTGACTCAATGAATAAAACAGCTAGTGAAGTAGGATCCAAAGTGCAACAGAGGACTTAAAGTCAAAAGGTGTTAAGTCCATGCCAAGAAACAAGGATCCAGAGTAGTAGAGCAAATACGTCCAATAAAACACTAATAAAGTCTGACCAACGAAGTACAAAGGATACATTGTTTATGATGTCTGAATTCTTGGATAACATAATTCGTATTGTAGAAAACAAGCATTTTGTATTTCATGATAATATAAGCTGCTTGAGTTCAGATACTACATTCTCAAATAATATTTGTTGAATGTCTAAATAACAGAAAATCCAGGCCCAGAAGATTACTGTCTCAAGTATGTGAGAGTAAGGCCTCTACAGTTCAGTGATTATTTCTAGTATTTCTATAATACCAAAACAGTTTAGTCCTTTGTTTTCTTAAAACGTAAAAAGTCTATTTGCTTAAAATATATCTGCTCATGTCAGTAAATAGCTGTTTTTTAAAAATATTGTTGATAAGGGAATGAGACTCATGCTCTGAACTTCTCAGAATGGGCATGGGAAAAGTTTTAGTCCTAATATCAAAAGGTTGGACTAGATTTGCTAAAGTCTCTTCCAGCTCTAAAATTTTATGACTCTAAAATTTTAGGATTAAAGGAAAAAAAAAAAAAACACCCATGGGGAAGCAGTGTCTTTGTAATTCACTCAGAATTTCCATTGTCATTGGATGAAGACTGATTTGGCATATTCTGGCTCAAGTCTTGTTCATAGGATATTAAGCCTTGATAAAGTCTTTTTCTTTTAAGGATGCTCTGGAAATCTTCTGAAATAAGCTGAGGAGAGCCTAACACGAACCGTCACTGAGTTCGGGAATTGATGCCCCAGTAAAAGAAGACACCAAGTGTCATGAAAGGTTAAGGCCAAAGCATGTAAAGTGACCGGATCTCATGTTACCCTTACTGCAGAATGGGGAAAGCAGGAGTTTTCAACTGGAGGTAGTGGCACACTAATAAGTCATGAAATCAATTTAGTGTGTAACAACTAGCATTAAAAAGAAAAGGCAAAAAGAAGTAGATCAAAGTGGAATGGAAAATATTGAGTACATCTCGTGTACTAAGGGTAAGCGTTACTTGGTGAAACTTTAATTTCAGAGGGCTGTGTGTGTGCAGGTTTCAGTGTAGACATATGCATACTAGGTGACCATGTACAGTGTATTTCTTCCGGTAGGACACATTGAAAGTAGTTTGGAAACTATGGAAATGGAAACAGCCTTTTGAAGTCCCTTCATACTCTATATAATTACTTTCAGGAAATCCTGAAGATCTCATGGGCGTCACTGGCAATCATGGAAAAGAGGCAGGGTTTGCACAGAAGGATTTCTCTCCTCAGAGGAAAGAAGCACCCAACTGACCCACTGATTTTAAACACTAGAAGCCAAGGCCACAGACCAACATCTTCCATCTAAAGGATCTGACTGGAGACACAGACACATCCTCTGTTTTGGCCCTGGTGGATGGTGGATGTTGGTTATGTAATTAAGGCAGGGAATAGGTCAGCCAAAGGATTTTTTAAAACAATTTGATGGAAGTATAACATTCATACAGAAAAGTGAAAATAGGAATTTGTTCTCCGTCCTGAGGGGAAAGGAGAGGCACTATAGCTTTCTCCCACTCCTCCCCCTCCTTTGGTGCTCTGTATTTTTGTCTAAAGGATTCCTCAGAACCCACCGCAGCTTCTGGTGGGCAGGGAGGGGTATTCTAGCAGAGGAGATGCCTCATCTAGAAATTCCTCTTTTTTTCTAGGTGTATGTCTATCAAAATTTGTTTTCATGTAATCTTATTTTAAGTAATGAGTCAGTATTCCCATCTCCTTTTATCAAAACATTTTTTGCCGTTTTTTAAAAAAGTAAAACCTCAAAGTGAGCTCAATAACTGGATGGCCACAGCACTCTAAAATAATAAGTAATTATGTACATAAAGTATGTGGAAAAATAAAGATTTTTCACAAGGACCTGGCGTTTAAAGATTGTGAAGTGTGATAAATAGGGGATGAGACAGTTTATATTAAAAACCACCCAAAATACATGTTTATTGGAGGTGCAGGGTATGTCAGGGACTGTTTCAGATACTACAGGATGAATGAGACAGCCAAATAAGATGCCTGATTTTCAGTGCCTACTCTAGTCAGGGGGATAGGTATGAAAAAATATTAAGCAAATAAAGGAACAGGATAATGCCAGATAGTGATAATTGCTATGATAAAGAAAAAGCAGAAGTGACCTCATGGTGAAGTTGGGGTGCAGACTTCAGAATTTCACTGATCACTTACTGACCTTTGAACCAATATCTCAGTGGACAAGGAGGTAGTGAAGAGTTTCCAGGGAGATTAAAGCAAGCAGGTGTGAGCACTGATACTTAGTAAGCCATTATTTTAAAAATATTTTGAATGGAAAAGAAAGTGAAACAGAGATGTATTAACTGAAGAAAAGAAATCTAGGTAGTAAAAGTTGTTCAGAGTTGCTCATTTTAAATGGATCCATTAGTATTCAGGGAAGGGCCTCTACTTACCACTGCACAAGCTGTCAATGATGCCCCTGGAGTTCTGGAAATGGCATGCCTGAACAGCGCAGCTTGCCTGATGAAGAGATATCATGTATCCCAAAAGGGAAATCTAGCCGACTGAGCAATTGAGTATCACGGATGAAATTTGCAGCAACTTGTTAAGGTGGGATTTCCAACATGGCAGGAAAAGCATGCACCCACCAAACTCAGGATAGTGGGTTTGTTAAGCACAAAGGCCTCTTAGGTAGATCTTTGCTACAGTCTGAGAATAGGTATAGGCTCAGTAATCTCAGGGGAGTATGGAAAACTTGAAGACTATTCAGAGGAAGTCAACAAAGATGATTAAGAATTGAATAATGAGGCCTCTGAGAAAAGGTATAGCCAAACTGGAATTGCTTAGCTGAGATTATTTATCTTGGTGAAGACATATCCAAGGTGCGGCTTAATATGGCCTTCAAGAGTATGAAAGGTAACGGTGACTAACCATTCTTTATGACCTTTATGAAGAGAACAAGTTGAAATGGGAGGGCTTTTAGTTAGAGATAAGAATTTTTGGATTATAAACTATCCAAAACAGAGTGAGTTACCTAGCAAGAATGTTGGGTCTCTTTCTTTAAAATAGGGGCTATTTTGTTTTGTTTTGTTTTTAATTTTATTTTATTTTTAAACTTTACATAATTGTATTAGTTTTGCCAAATATCAAAATTGATCCCTTTCACATGGATGGGTTTGGTGATCCTTGCCAAGTTCAGTGTAAAGTGCTGTGGGTATATGTGCACAGATGTATATTTTTTGTTCTGGGAAGAGGATTCATAACTTTTACTAAATTGTGTTCATGCCTAAAAATGCTTAAAAATCACTGCTTTAAAAAATCAATTATATTCTCATCTGCTTGGATCAGCTGAAGAACAATTTGTCTGAAGAAGGAGAGTAGACCAGATGCCTGTTCAGGTTTGCCTAGCATCTTATAAGCTGCTAAAGAGACTTTGAGACCTGTATGTATGACTGCTCTATAGATTTTTCTTAAATTAGGAGTTTAATGTTCAGTTTTAAAAATTACATTTAAGTGAAGAATACATTTATGAATATATATAGGGATACTTGTCATAAAACTGGAGAGTTAGTGGTATGTCTCAGGAATAGTACTAGCTTAAAAAAAGTTTGCAACATAGGAACAAATGGGAGAAAGGTATTCTGTGGAATATTTAAAACATATGGTTTTTGTTTGTATTTCTTCCAAATGTTTGAGAAAAGTGAACAACTTGTACCTGTATACAATCGTGACTATGAATGCACTATTCTGTTTTAACAAAAAATGTTTTTATAAGCAAGCAGTAAAACACTGAAAGAAATCATAATGTTATAAGTAGGAGGCTATCAGGTTCCATATTAAATTTCTCATACCTAAAGCTTACTTTGCAAAGAACAGTCATTTTAACTTGATGAATTAAACAGTTTTCAATATAGTATAAATTTCACAGATCCATAAGCAGTGATTAATAAAAATCCTAATCAATCAGGCATAGAGATAACACACACACACACACACACACTCCTATGAATTATATAAAAGGAAAAATGGCAGCATCACTGAAACAGGTAAAACACAAAATTCCACTTTGTTCTTATGTCCATGTTTGAAACAATAATAAAAGGTAGAAAGCTTATGAGGTCCAAAAAAGCTCATAGCTATCTTTAAAGTCAATGTGGTTGATTTTGCATAAATTTGCCATTGGTTTTTCTTATTTGCTCATCAGTAATCATTTCATTTTTTATATAAATCAATTATTTTATGAAAACACAATGAAGTCTTAAATTCTCTTTTGTTCTGACTCCATTTTTTAAAAAATGGAGAATAGTATACAAACTAGTAGAAAAACCAGAACCAGAAATAATGAGAGAGAAGACTGAACTAGAGCTCTGTGCTCTGGATTCTTGAACTGGGACATAACGTGTGAGCCTGAGTTGACAGAGTGAAAACAGAGTGATGGGTGCATACGTCCAGGGCGTACTTGAGATTTACATCAAATCTTTGGCCTCCAGCCTCTTCAGACTTGATGGAGAATTACATGCAATAAAATGAAAAGTTCAGATACAGTAAATTAATACCACATGGAGCTGAAAATTATAAGGTTTCATTTCTGGGGTAGCAAGATAAACAAATACATTTACACAAGAGCTGTTTGAGTCATATGAATTTTAAGCTAGTACTTATGTAAGTGGCAAAACTTTTCTTAAAGTTGCTCAAATAATGATTTCAGTAACATAACTCCTCTTTCCTACCCATTCATATCACCATAATGTAGGTACACATAAAAAGCCTCATTTAGACAGTATTTAATCTTACAGGTGTAAAATCAAATAGGAAATTACAGACATAAAACCATCTCTAAACTGATGGTGAGCTAGGTTAAAAAGATATATATATATATGAAATGAGAGCAGATTCTCTTGCCATAAAAACTGATGCACTAGTATGATCTTTATACTGAGTATGCATGAGGGCACCCAAAGCCTTTCCAAGGAATACACAAACATGGTTGTTTTAAGAGGAGGACTCTCCATATTCTTAACTTGTATATAGTTTTTTTTTTCCTAAAATTGAAACTTCGGGACACTGCACACACAGTTGCGGTGTTCTGATGGCTTTCTATCCCAGTCTCCAATTTGAAATCATGTTATTTGGCTTTTCAAAAGTACCTGAAACTTACACTGGCCTAGTATTCCAAAACTAGGGGCACTGAATGAAACAGTGATTCAAAATATTGGTTTCAGTGAAGCCTCCTTTAATTAAGACATTATCAACCCACAATAGAGTTCCTGTCTTCCTCTGTTTTATGCAATTTTCTGTAAAGACAAAGCATGGCTTTAGGAACAGAATATTTGGGTCTATGTAAAACCATTCTGAATCCAGATAGGGTGGGCAATGGGACAGATAACAACTTTCATTCAATTATTACTGCCTCTTCCATTCTCCAACTATTATCAAAGAATGAATCATCTCAGAGGGCATGCATGAGAGCAACACAGAGAGACTCGGGTAAGGAATATTAACGGGACATTGACTTGTTTTGTCCAGGTCACAGGAAGCTCTTTACCATATGCTTGTATATATGTATCTATGTATGAATATATGTATGACTCTGTCCTCTTAGAATTAAAAAGTGATATCATTTTCATGCAATTAAGTATTAACATATCCATTTTCATTAAAAATGAAGTAAGCTCTTTTCTATTTTGCTTATTAAGGTACATGACAAATATTTTCCCCATTAATTGAGGGCATGAAATCTGCAGCTACAAAATGTGTTTTTTTAAACATCAGGTTTATTGAGGTATAATTTGTATATAGTAAAATCCATCTATTTTAGGTATACAGTTCTATGAGTTTAGACAAATATATACAGTTGCCTAAACACCATGACAATCAGATTATTTCCATCACCCCATCCCTTTGTAGTTAATCTTCTCCCTACTTTATTTTGCTGACTATACATCCATTGTATGAATGTACTATAGTTTGCTTATCTATTCACTGGTTGTTGACCATTTGGGTTGTTTTCAGTATTTAGTGATTATGAATAAAGCTGCTACAAATATCCCTATAATTCATTTCTCATGTAACTGCCTAGGAAGGAGATTGTTGCATTTTATGGTAAGTTCGTGTTATTAATATAAGCAACTGCCAAACTATTGTCCAAAGTGGTGGTCCCTTTTTGCATTCCCACAATATAAGAGTTTCAGTTTCTCTGCATGCTGTAGCATTTGGTATTGTCAAATTTAAGATGTTAGTCATTCCGCAGGGTATTAAGTAGTAGATCATTATGCTTTTAATATGCTTTTCCCCAATGACGAACGATACTGAACATCTTTCCATGTGACAACTTGCCACTTTTCCCCATTCTTTAGTGAAATGTCTGTTTAGAGCATTTGTCCACCTTTGGTGGCGGGAGGGTGTTTCTCACTGAGTTGTGAGAGGGTCTTATATTGATACATTCCAGACATAAGTTCTTTATCAGATGTATTTCATAATTTCAAGTTTTTGACAAAAATCTATTTAAAATATGGGATGTGATAATACCATTTTATCAAGACATATTGGCAAAGGTACAGTAAGTTGGGGCTTCTCAGGTGGTGCTAGTGATAAAGAACCCACCTGCCAATGCAGGAGACATAGAAACCTGTGTTTGAAACCTGGGTTGGGAAGATCCACTGAAGGAGGGCATGGCAACCTACTTCAGTATTCTTGCTTGGAGAATCCCATGGACAGAGGAGCCTGGCAGGCTACAGTCCATAGGGTCATAAAGAGTTGGACATGACTGAAGCAACTTTGCATGCACTCATGCACAGTTAATTGGCTATATTTCAATGTTCCCAATTTTTCCTGAATATATTAAATTAAACAAAGTGCCTCAAAGAGAAAGAGCAGCAGGTATGGTTAATTGATACATCTTGGTTAACCAGAAACAGAGAAGGTAAGTGGCTCTAATGATTGCATTACAAATCATTTTGCTGGTCAAGCCATTTATAATTTTTTGCTTTTAAGTGATATAGCTCAGCTATTATTAATAATTGATAATTATTAAATAGAAATTTTGATGAGTAATCACTAAGTGATTTTTGGCATGTAACTCAGAAGGAGTTCAAAGAACTGAGTTACATTATTAAAAAATTTGTTCCTTCAACCCTCAAATTCATTCCCTTTATGTAATTAATGCTTTTTAGCATTTATATGAATAACTGTGAAATTAGAAATATGATTTCTTGCCCTCCTATTCTTATTGCCTTTTAATCCTCCATCCTTCTATTCTAGCCCCACTGGCCTCCTTGTTTTGGCCTCTTATTCATGAAACCTGCTAGAAAATGGTACCACCTCAAGCTTTTGTACTTGCTTTTCATTCTGCCTAAAAAGATCACGTGCCTGCATCCTCCCCACTTCCCATCATGTCCTTCCCCAACTCCCCCAATCAACACATGGCTTGATCATTCTGTTTTAGGTCTTTGCTCCAGTGTTACCTTCCTAGTCCGAACCTCCCCACGACCGTATTTAGAATACTGTAGCTTTCCCTCCACTCAGCTCTTGGCAATTAATATACTTCTGCTCCGTTATTCCATAGCAGTTCTCATCATCTCATGTGATACATAGTTTTGCTTACTTAGTTTTGTTATTCTCTGCCACCCTTCACTAGAATGTGAGCCCAGAAAGGGATTATTATCTGTTTTGTTCACACTTGTATCCCCCCACAGCTTAGAAGAGTTACTGGTAGACACTTAATAAGTTTTAAATATATAAATATATACTGATATACTTTTTTAAAAAAGGAAATAGGATTTATGAGTAACCCTGTCTCATCCTGGCAATAAATAATGTTTATCCCCTGACAGACTACTTAGGAAACAAAAAAAGAATCATATATCTATAGAAGTATTTTTAATAAAGCACATTACTTATCAAAATTTATATTATGTGTATTATCGTTTGAACACTGATAATAACTGAAATAATATAACCCAGAAAGACATTTTTCAAACCTAGAGACTTGTGGACATAGAAAATTCAACAAAAATTGTTTCATTTTATACACCTTTTTTTTTTTTTTCTTATTTTTCCTTTTTCTGGTGATCATAATTTGGTTCAATTTTAAAATGTTAAAGGAGGAAAACTTTCAATCATAAAATGTATTAAGGTAACATGAACTCGAATGTCCAGTACATATTTGTAATGGCTAATTATGTGTCTAATTGGTATAGTGTTAAGATTCCAGTAGAAATGGCTACAATTGACAATATTTATCATTCTCTAGATGGACAGCCTTTGCAACTATTTTAACTTACAGTGACAAATGTTCAATATTACTTTAAAAATATGCCTCTGGTAGGCAATTTTTCTCAATTCTTTTAGGGAGTTTGAAAGTAAAAATTTTGAAAGGTAGGTCATGACCTTTATAATTCTTTCCCTTTTCTCCCTGGCAGTTGTGACATTTGGCCCTGATCTCATTGTTCTAGTTTTTAAGCTTCTCAATGTGCGATTACAATGGCAATAATTTTCCCTGGACACTGAGTGGATGACGGCCTCACCCAGTACCCGTGTCCTTCCCACGCTGGCTGGCAGCAGACTGTTAGTGGTCGCTGCCAAGCGCCTTTCTCCAGAGCTCAGCCTTGACATTCTTTCTGCGAAGCTCAACAAAAGCATCATAAAAGAACTAAACATTCAAAGTGATTCTTAACTGGGTATTCAGAAATTTCTAAAAGGATTTATTATTGAGGCTTGAGGTTTTGTTTATTAATTGGTTTTTGTTCTCTCTTGGTTTCTGGTCAAACAAATATTTGGTGCAAGAAGAAGAGAGAGGAAGGGATGGAGGCAGGGAGAGAGGGAGAAAGGGATGAGGAGAGAGAGGGAAAAAGCAAGAGAGAGAGAGGGCAAGAGAGAGCCTGGAAAACCTCTTGTTTTGTTGGAGGCCTGAAAAGTGTTTTCCAAACTTTTCAATGCTTGGGACAGAAATTTATAAAACAAGCTGTACTGCTCACATACCACAAGTCCAGAGCCCTGTGTACTTGACACCTGCAATTTTTTTTACAGATTAAAGTTTGTGCCCTTCTGCATTCAAAAGAACTCCTGCCATCAGGCCCCAGGGCCATGCCTATAAAGAAAGGGAGCAAACTCACGTGGGAGAGGGGTATGCCACACTGTCAGAAGGAAGGTGGTCTACTTTAAGAACGAACGAACAGAGAGGCATCCAAAGGGGGGTCTAACAAAATGATCCAGGAGAACTCATCTATCCCTGTGTACTGTTAACTCCCCAAATATACACTTAGAGTTGCAGGATATTTTGTTTTGCATCAGGTGAAACAAACAGCCTGATCCCCCTAGTAACGACCCGAAGGACAATACCACTGCTTTACTTTCTTTCATTGGCTCTGTTTTCCCCCCTTTCTTTAAAACCCTGAGCTGAGGCCTGTGTGGCGTCCCCCTCTCCCCTCCTCCCCATGGTTTGGCACTCATTTTCCCCATTATTCAATGAGTAATGACACCGAGGGCACAGAGCCAATCCCACCGGCTCTTTACACTTTACTCTTTCTACAGAATAAAAAAGACCCAAACCAAACACAACACGCTGCAGCTTTCAGCTTCAGGGATTGCGACTAATTTCTAAACTCTCTTCGCTCTGTAGTAGAATCTGGCTGTCATTCGACATTTGGCTTTTTTTCACAAGCCCGTGAGCAAACTTTATTTACAATGCACGCTGACTTTTATTACTACATAATACAGAAAATATTTGCTTCATTATGAAGCCAACTGAATATTTATTTTGATTTTTGTTCCTTGTGGTAAACAGAATTCAAAACACTCTCTACTACGATTGTTCCAAACGAGTCACAAACTATGTAAACAATCAGAGTGATTGTGTGGCCCAGATCTTGTGATTGCTTCACCTCCCTTTGCAGCAAAAGGAAAAAAAAAATTTTTTTTAAGAAGTTCGGGTCCATTTTAAATTTTCAAGCAACTTTTTGCCCCTCAGGGCTGTCTTTTAGTCCATTCTGGTGGTTGCCTTTTATGGGAAGTCACCTCACAATGAAGTCTTTTCAAGGTACTTTTGGATCCAAACCTCTTTGAATACAGTCCAAGGGAGGCCTAATTCTGCTTTAACACACACAGTATTGCCACAAACATCAAGTGCTGTATTTTAGGTAATACCTAGGTAAGAACATATGCTGTTAGAAATACATGAGTGCACTCAGATGCAGTCTATCTATATTTAGATATGCTGCACTGGCTTTGCTGATTCCATTTAGTTCTGGAACCAACCTGCCTTGAGTACCTTAATTGGCTGTAAAAGATTGTCCAGACTTGAAATGGACCCATTTGATCAGCTTTACAGTTTAGGGTCTGCATATTCACATTGCAATAAACGTCCCTCCTGACTGCCTGCATCTGCATCCTTGCTCTTTGATTTTTTGTGATTAATATTTTTGAAATTTGGTAGACTTTTGACTGACTTTAAATCCCACCTTTAAGCCTGTAGCCTGGTGGGCTACAGTCCATGGAGGTTGCAGAGGTAGAGATGACTCAGTGACTAACATATACCCTGTACCAGTTTATTTCTTGCATTTTAAAGAGAAATATACCCAGAGCAGCAGAATATTTTTAGTTATCATTAAAGGCTTTGAGAAAATCATTTTGCCAGCACAAATCCAGACTAATACGTATATCAACATTTCTCCCTCTGTACGTACCTTCCCACTGAGGATTTGGAAGTAAGCTTTAGTTTAGGTCTTCGATACAGGGATTGAACCCAGGTCTCTTGCATTATAGGTGGATTCTTTACTGACTGAGCCACCAGAGAAGCCCAAGAATTAAATGTAACAATATCTAAAAGGCATCTGACACAGTATATTGTGTATAGTAAGCATTGGTTCTGATTATTCTGACAAGAGTTATTAAAAAAATTTTTTTAAATGTAGTTTAAAAAAATTGGACTTCCTACATACATGGAGAAAAGGGCAATCAAAGATGTTTTATAAAAAATGCAAACAGTTTTCAAGATGTCTCCAAGCAAGTAGGTTGTCAAATACTTCTGATATTTTATATATTAGTCTTGGTTAGTATTTTCTTTCTTGGTATCCATTTGGAAAATTCTTTGTTTAACATGAATCTCTTACGTCTTCAGTTTCCCCATCGATAAAAAGAAGGACAAAAACTTTGAAACCTTAGAATAAAGCAAATGCCAAAGATTACTGTTGACTATCTATTTCATAAATAATAGGACTGAAGAACTATTTTACATGCACGTACTGTGATTAAAGGTGCAGGACAAGCACATCATTTTTATATTCAGGAATTTAGATGAAATCTGATGAAGATCCAACATCCAATTCATTTTTGTATATCGAATCATGGTCATTTATTACCCATGATCTTAATTTTTTTCTCCTAAAAATAAAACATATATTTGACGCTTAATAATAGTGACAGACTGGGGAGATTTGGAATCAGTTTTTAGTTCTAGGGACCACTAAACCAAGCCAGTGAAGAGAAACTGGTTGTCACTGCCGGAACAATCCCAAAGGGAACTTCAAACTTGAGAAGGACCCTTTTCTACCAAGGAAAACGAGTGCAGGCATTTATCTGACTGAAGAACAGTCCAGGTTCGATGCAGGATACTGGATGCTTGGGGCTGGTGCACTGGGACGACCCAGAGGGATGGAATGGGGAGGGAGGAGTGAGGACGGTTCAGGATGGGGAACACATGTATACCTGTGGCGGATTCATTTTGATATTTGGCAAAACTAATACAATTATGTAAAGTTTAAAAATAAAATAAAATTAAAAAAAATAAGCTTAATCTAAAATAATTGTTATTAAGGAAGCAATGAGTATGAAAGAATATTATAATTTTTACTTATTAATAGAAATAAATCAGATACAAATTAAAAAAAAAAAAAAAGAATTGAACTTGGGAATATACATGACTGGATTGGAATCCCAGATCCAGAACATTCTATTTAATCTTAGACAATCTACCTAAACTCCCTGAATTTCAGTTTTTTCACCTGTGAAATGAAGCTAATCACAGAACCTACCCTACTGAATTACTGTGAGAAAATTAAATAAGACTTGTAAAGGATGCATCTGGAACAAAGAAAGTGCTCAGCATTAGTGGTTATGATGTTATTAGTCCCTTGGTAAAATTCACAGATGTTTTATTTTAACTGGTAGAAGGCAAGACATTAAATATGGCATTTTTACATTTGGGTGAAATTTCAAGGCTGTTTGCCTACCCTCATCACTGCATACCATCATTTGGCTCTCACTTCACTCACATCACTATTCTAAATCTTCTAAATGTTCTTGGCTTATGCAGCTAATGGGGAAGGAAAATTATTGAGAACCTACAGAGGATCAGTCACTGTGCTGAGTGTTCTGCAAATGGTACTTAATTCTCACATTGATCTTTTGGGCTAACATGCAGATCAAAACTACAATGAGGCATCACCTCACACTGGTCAGAATGGCCATTATCAAACAATCTACAAACAATAAATGCTGGAGAGGGTGTGGAGAAAAGGGAATCCTCTGGCACTGCTGGTGGGGATGTAAATTGATACAGCCACTATGAAGAACAGTATGGAGATGCCTTAAAAAACTAAAAATAGAACTACCTTATGATCCAGCAATCCCACTCCTAGGCATATATCCAGAAAGAACAGTAATTCAAAAAGACACATGCACCTCAATGTTCATTGCAGCACTACTTACAATAGCCAGAACAGGGAAGCCATGTAAATGTCCATCAACAAATGAATGGATAAAGATGTGGCACCTATATACAATGGCATATTATTCAGCCATTAAAAGGAACAGAACTGGGTCATTTGTAGAGATGTGGGTGCACCTGGAGTCTGTCATACAGAGTCAAGTAAGTCAGAAAGAGAAAAACAAATATAGTATACTAACACATGTATATGGAATCAAGAAAAATAGTACAGATGAACCTATTCTCAGGGCAGGAATAGACATGCAGATGTAGGAAACAGACATGTGGGTGTGGGGAGGGGTGGGATGAATTCATTTCCCACATGAACGCCATGTGTGAAACAGATAGCTAGTGAGAACCTGCTGTACAGTCAGGGAGCTCAGCCCAGTGCTCTGTGGTGACCTAGAGGGCTGGGATGAGGAGAGGATAGGAGGGAAACTCAAGAGGGAGCAGATATACGTATGCATAGAGCTGATTCACTTCACTGTAGAGCAGAAATTAACACAACATTGTAAAGCAACTATACCTCAATTCAAAAAAAAAAATAGATTTGAAGAATTCTCTAAAACCATGAAGCCATTCTCCTGTATTCTTGATTCAATGCTAAATGCTTGCAAGCTTTCTTTTGTCCATTTTATCCTCCAAATAAAATGGCTTCTGGACACACTCACCTACGATATTAATGTTGTTTTAATAGTAGAGGCCACACAATTGTTCATCTTACCTAAATTTGAAAATGATCTACATCTCTGTCATTAAAACACAAAATTACCTCCCTCCCTTTCACAACCACTTGTTTCTACTCCACGATCAAAAAAAGATTTATTACTTTACACTCCAGATTCATTTCTGCTTGTGGCATATATAAACCATCTATCCAAATGCACATGGCAATATGTTAAATATTTCTATAAAGAGAAAAGTCCTAGCTTTTGTCCTCTAAGATAGTAGTCCCCCTTCTTCCCAGCTCTGATGATCTGGAACTGTGAAGCATGCACACTGAATTCAAGATTTGGACCACAGATATACAGCAGAGCTCTTCCACATCCTTACTGAGAAACTAAAAAATGGCACACATCTAAGGAGAAGGCAACAGCACCCCACTCCAGTACTCTTGCCTGGAAAATCCCATGGACGGAGGAGCCTGGTAGGCTGCAGTTCATGGGGTCGCACAGAGTTGGACACAACTGAAGCAACTTGGAAAAAAAAAAAAAAACAAAAATGGTGAGAAAGAACTGCAAATTCACCAGACCTCTGATTCGCCCCAAGCTGGTTTGTGAAATCATTTTCTCTCCAATAATCTCCAGCCTTCATCTGCTTACAAACCCTCTCTCCCCTTCACCTTCCAACTTTGAATGATTTCTATTCCTATAACTCTCGTGGCTGATTAAGGAGCAAAAGATAAAACCCTGCAAAGAACATCTCACTGGCTTTGCCTTTCACTCGACTTCTAAGAAGTTTCAGTTTTCTTTTGCAGGTAATTCTTTAACATTTACACAGGCACTGGTATTCATTATACACTGAAAAAGAAAGACAAAAGTAATGTATCCTCAGCTAGATCATAAAAGGTTGTCAGCTCATCAGTGACTTCCTATGATGTC
The DNA here is from genome assembly GCF_029407905.1 of Bubalus kerabau. Classification (NCBI taxonomy): domain Eukaryota; kingdom Metazoa; phylum Chordata; class Mammalia; order Artiodactyla; family Bovidae; genus Bubalus; species Bubalus kerabau. The sequence goes on from NC_073627.1 coordinate 91,386,129, forward strand.
ATCAGCAAAAGGAAAGCTAGAACAGTTAAGCTCCAAAAAAACTGAAGATGAAATTACAACTTTAGGATTGACTCGGTTATGTGGCTGAGTGTGTACAGCAGAGCTGAATTTAATATATGTTTTCTTATCCCTATAAAACACATCAAAGGCCAGATTTTCAAAGCCCTGCATGGCTGGCCATTTGGAAAGAGGTATATCCAGGCCCCCAAAGCCTTCATTTTAAGCAGATGGCAGTGGCAACTGCAAGACTGGAAACCGAACACACAAGCTTGTAAAGATACTGCTTAACACCATCATTGACTAGGGAGGGTTTGGGCACGGAGGGAGCCGGAACCACCGTTCAGTTCTATAAAACCAGGTACTGTGCTGACTTGTGGCAGGTAGCAGAAAGCTGAACAGAAACTCAGTTCCTATTTGCTTTTCCTTGACTGGGCTCGCCCCTGGAGGACAGCCCAGAATCAATGACAGGTATGGCCACTAGATGGCACCCTCTTGCACTCCCAAATTAAAACATGATGGCAAAGCCACCTGTCTTGAGCTCTATCTTATTAAAATGTTTAAAGGGAAAAGAATAACGTATCAGGTTCTTCTCCTTATCACAGCAGCTGGAGGTGAGTTATTAAACCTGTTTTATAATCCTGTAGTTAAGTTTCTCTTCTAGCACTGTAAAAACAAATAAAATATCTAGCACATTTAAGAGATTTAGTAAGCTTTAAAGAAAAAAAAACAACTAAATTGAAGACTCAGATTTATTTTTTATTTGTTTCCTCTTTGAGAGAGCACAAAACATACATCCAACTGAGCTGTTAATGTCTGTCTGGAACCATCTAGAAGGCAGTGTCTCCCAACTTTGAACTTGAATAATGCCCTCTGAAAAATCTCCATACAAGATATAAATTAAACCTTTAATAAACACTTGGCAAAATTTCAGAGAATAGAATATTTTGTTTTCTCTCTCTCATATTTTCCTCAAACTTACAACATATTACTACTGAAAGACTGAAGCTGAAGATCTGCTATGTAGATAAAAATACACACTTTTTAAAACATCCTAAGCTACTTGGAGGTATAACACTACCTTTAAATTTTAAACCAAGCTCTTGGATATAATGATTCTTTTAGAATAAAGCTCTAGCTGACATCTTCAACATATATTTTGAGTCTTAAGTATGAAGGGAGTTAAAGAACTGTCCACTTCTAACACACAAGGCCACAGTGAAAACCCAGCAGCTATTTTCCCATTGCCAAAAGTGTGTTCACAAATGGTGTGTGTACACTAGAGTAATAGCCATTGTGGTCCTTCCATTCCAAAGTAGCCAGGCACTGGGTTTGATTTGGCACATATTTTTTGCCTCTTAAATATTTGTATACTTTTACAGCACCAAAAGCTTTGTTAAAAATTTAACTAAGGACTTTTGTTCCAGGTAACATAGCTCAAAACTTTATGTTCAACCATTTGGAGAGACTGTATTTCAAATGTTATCCCTCCCAGGCTGAGATCATTACTTTCTAAGCCTCCTGGGACACACATATCTAAAGATTTTATTTGGTTCTTCTTAGCATCTCCCATTATAGAAAAAAAAAATGAGTTCCTTTTACAAACTCAGCAGATCTTTGAAGAGGCATCGTGCCATTCTTCATCTTCTGACATTACGCCGGAGGCTTTAGCTTGTTTGTATTTTCTGTAGTCAAGTCTTTTCCTTCCTGCGCTAGTCTACAGTGAATTTCCCAGATCTTCTATCCCCAGAAGGAAAACCCTGGATTTGAAAACCTGTCCTATTTTTAAAACTGATTAGAATTAAGACTTTAGAGCGGTCTTGTGATTAAGAACTAATATTTGCCAGCCCATATGAATCTGTCTCTAGTCTGGGTTGCGCCACAGAACAGATAGTAGAAGAATGAATAGAGTCAGCATTTTCTTTTTAAAAATTGAGACATAATTGACATGCTACAGAATCTGCTCTTTTCAAGGATGCAATTCAGTATCAACTACATTCACAAAGTGGTGCAACTTTCACCAACATTTAATTCCAAAACATATCCATCATCCTCTAAAGAAACCCCACATCCACGAGCAGTCACTCCTCACTCCTCTCTCCACCCAGCCCCTGACACTGATTAATCTTTCTGTCACCATGGATTTGTCTATTTTAGACACTAAATATAAATGGAATCATACAATCTGTTCCCTTTTATGTCTAGCTTCTTTCACTTTGCATAACATTTTCAGGGTTCATCCATGTTGTAGCATAATCAGTATGCTATATCCCTTTTCTAGCTGAATAGTATCCTAACATTTCCTTTTCTAATTGCCCATGATAAATTATTGCCCATCTTTGGTAAGTTGCCAATTTAGGCCTTAGAATAGTCTCGAGGAGAACATACGCTACAGGCTAAAATATTAAGAGCTCAATCAAATACATTTTGAAGGAAAGAAGTTCCTAGCACTCTGGTAAATAAAACAACATTTCTTTTGATTTTCCCTTTTCCTATTTTTACTTCTGAATAATGATCGTTAGAAAAAAAGAAATTCTGCTGAAAAAATCTCCAAAATATTATCTCTCCAGATGGTATGTAAGATATTAAATTGGGGACAATTTTTAAGAAAAGCTACTTATAAAATAAGAAATATTTGGCTTTGAATTAAAGAGATATACATTTGAAACAGTCTATTATTGACTAAAATACAGTGTCATTCTTATTCATCCAAAAATCTAACCTAAAATATTTTTTATGAATTAACTCTGTTAGACTGATCACTATAACCTAATTCTCAGCATGGTGTTTGGTCCAGAATAGGTGCTTGTTGATAGATAAATGAATGGAAGGATGGATATTGATTCAGAAATCAAACTATTTCCTTTTCTAACACTACGTAATCTATAAAACTGATCATACCATCCATTTTGTCATGGTTTGCACATTTATGCTAAGCAATACTATATACAAAATACAAAGCTAAAGGGTATTTAAGAAAAATATACTACTACTAACACTTACATACCTTCAGAAGCAAGGACTTGATTATTTATCAGGGTCAGTTATATAAATGATACACTGTCAACCACATATATATGGTTTTATAAAAAACAAACTAGTAACGTGTACACATATGCATTCTTTGACAAGAGAGGGAGATGGAGACTAAGGCTTTACCACTGTACTAACGGTTACGTGCTGGGGATATGGAAAGTGTTGAGCGGTGGGGAGATAGAAAATGTTCTTTGCCCCTCTAATAATTTACCTTTCTTAGGGGAAGAAGAGTCTCCTGTTTCTCCACTGCAAACCGATTTATATGTTGGAGGTGGAGGAACGAAGTCAGAATCATTAGAAGCTTGGTGGCTGACATACAGTTCCCCACCCCTTGCTGGACACAGTGCGTACCTACCCTGGGCCAGCTGCAGAGGGCTGCGGCGTTCTGCCCCACACCTCACGCTCCATCTTCTCCCCCAGTTCTCAGGCCACATGCTCTGCTGGCAAGGGTTTGAGGCTGGTTCTCCCATCTTGGTGCATTTTTTTCTTCCTCCATTACCCAACAGTTCTCCCCTTCTATTAAGCTACCTTTACTTTTTGGTTTAGAGGTAAAGTCCTATATCTCTCGTGGTATTTACATATTCTTTAAATGGTGCGAGTGTTTTTCAGGTTTGTTATTGTTTTTGTGGGTGTTCTACTCCCTAAGTTCCACCACTGTTGAATGGCCTGCCCTGATCTAATTTTATTATAATCCTGTTAGTTTTATTGTATATTTCCCAGGATGAAAGCCTTTACAGAAATGCCTACCACACAACAGTAGAACTGCTTGGATATGTAAAAGCATAATGCCAAGTATAATGGACTACATGAGAATAAAAGAAAAATCTAAGCGTGATCTGAAGTGGTTAATTAGCCAACACTATAGAAAAGAGATCTTGAGGATTTAGGGGTTGATTAAAAATTGAATAAAAATAACAAGTTACTGGATGATGTGAAGCATTGTCATGTAATAAGAGCCTAGGCTCAAACCACACTGGAGGTCATTGTTGACTACTTTCTTATTATATGACCCGGGACTCACGGATCGTGCTCTACATCTCCATTTAATTATCTATCAAATGACAGGACTGAATGAAGATGAAATGAGATGATAATGTAATGTGCTTAGCACACTGCCTGGCATTTGTTCAATGAGGACTGATTAAGCGTCTGGGAGCCAGGCACTCACTACTCTGAAGACTGAGGGTATAATTGCAAACAAAGTACAATGTAAGTATTCAATTTTTTCAAAAAATGTGGTCATTATGATGGTGTTTCTCATTTCCTCATATCTGCCCTATGTTTCTAAAAACTGAATCTCTCCAGTAAGAAGAGTAAATCCTTACGGGATTTATAAAGAGTAGATCCAGTTGTTAGGAAGTTATGTATTCTTTACTGCATTGCTAGAACACATTATTCAAGGAAAAGGAAGACAAAGGCACCAGAGGTGACCACATTGCCCAAGGGACAAGGGAGTTACCAATGCTGGCTATGTAGGTCCCTGGCAGGGCGGCCGGTCATGACCTAGGGAAGAAGGCTCTGTTTCCTAATCATCTTCTTGAATGCAGTGCACAGGGAGCTTCCAAGAGAAACTCTGCCAAATATCAATATGGAATTATTTAAAAAGAATAAGTAAGAAAAAGACTTGCTGCCCCCTCATCATCATACAGCAGGGGAGTGTGCATGGATGGGGAGGGGGTACAATAGCTCTGGAAGGGAGCCCTGGGGGCCCTGACTGCCTGGGCGCTGGGGACCATGCCTACCTGGTGAAATGTCCACTTGGTGAAATGTACATTTGGTGAAATGCACAGACTAGATTCAGGATGCAAAGGCGGGGGCAGGGGTTAGGGAGAGAGGGGCTGCCCTGCGGGTCCAGATTCTCTCTGCGCTGGCTTGTCTGTTTGGATAAGCTGAGCGCAGGGTCCTTGCTGACTGCTGAAGAGCTGGCGCCAGGCAAGAGACTTGGAGCCAACAACAGCAAATGGTGGCGGCGAGGAGGAAGCCTGCGGTGCTGTAGCCCCCTCTAGGGTAACATTCAGGAGCGCCAGAAGAAAGCCCATGTAAGAGGGCAGCTCAGGAGGGGCAGGCTTGAAATCCGAGTGAGGCGACTGGGCCAGGGGGACAGGAGGAGAAAGCCAGCCGTGGTTCCAAAATACTGCCGTCAGGTCCTGCTGACACCAAACAAAAACATCCCTCATCACCCGAGGGGCTGGGAGGCTGAGTTCAGCTGTCCATGGTTGGGGGCTGTCCTGGTGGTGTTGGGTTCCCCACCAAAGATCAAAAGGGGAACTTGCTACTCTTAAAGAAGAACTTGGCTTGTACTCTTCAGAGGGCGGGCTCTGCCTTCACCAGAAGTTATTTTTCAAAAATAACAAGTTTTGGGTACTTCTCTCCCTCTATGTCTCTGATTATTCCTATTTTGATTCTGTCTCTCTCACCCCCTCTTTCTTTCTCTGCCCACAATTAAGACCAGAAATATGCAATGAATGCTTCCTGTAACATAAGACCAATGAAGAGAATTTATATTCTGCTTTTGATGTTATCTGGCCTGATGGGGAGAATAAACAAGACACAGCACCCTGCCACCAGGCACATGGTGACAAGAGTCCCCACTGCCCCTCGCTAACTTGGGGGTGACCCTGCTTCTCTCTTGTCTATCCCAGCATGCAGCCTGTATAAATGCCCGGGGAATGGTACCTGATCGTGGCATTGAGAATGTATCAGTGTTAACAGCTGAGTGCATACGTCATGCTCAATAAAGGTTTAGTGGCAACATTTGGTCTCAGATTAGCCCAGCAGGCAGGCGAGAGCTGTCTTCTTGCCAAGGCTGGGCAGCTCCAAAGGTCACGTGACCCCCTGGGATTAATACTAGCATTTAATGAAATGCTTTGCTTATCACTGCTCTGGGCCAAAGGCTTTGTTTCTGACTGAGATGAAATCACTTCCAAATATAATGTGATCTGGTGTGTGGGTTGCCTTCCTAAAACCTCAAGAGTTGCCTATGTTCATCAGACTCTCGAGGGTCAGTTAGCTAGGAAAAAGTATTCAAGGGGAATTCAGAAAGGGAGAGAGATAACAAGAAAGGCAGATCATGAAATGACTTTCGTGACACCTTAAGGGTTTGATCCCTGGGTCAGGAAGATCCCCTGGAGGCGGGCATGGCAACCCACTCCAGTATTCTTGCCTGGAGAATCCCATGGACAGAGGAGTCTGGTGGGCCACAATCCACAGGGTCACAAAGTCAGACACAAATTAGCAACTTAGCATGCATGCATGCAAGAAGTTTAAACTTGACCTCAGAGCAATGAGAAGCCAGTCAAAGGATTTTAAACTTTGTACAAAACAGAGTCGTAGACTACAGTCTGTCATGACTGGACAAAGGGGCCCATTGGGAGGAATGGCAGTGAGAAATGAGGGTCTAAACCAAAGCATTAGCAGTAAAAATGGAGGGAAGGGAAAGATGCAAGAGGTATTAAAAAGGTAAAATTTACAGGACATGGTGATTATTTGGCAACAGGACATGAAGAGAAAGAGAAGAACATGCCTGGCTCTAGAAATCCAGCCATGTGAGTGCTGCTGCCATTAAAAAAGATGGGGAATTAAGAAGTAGGTTTGCAAGAGTGTTGGAGCAGAAGTAATGAGTTTAGTTTTGATGTGCAGAGTGTGAGGTCCTCATAGCAGCCAATGTCCCTCAACAGGAATCCCTCTCAGCCCAGGGAATTGCTTTGTCAAACATCACAACCCTCCCAGATGGTGGCGTGTCGCCAGTGACTGGCTGACACAAAGGTCCAACCCCCTAGCCTCAGTTTGGGACAACTCTCAAGGGTTATTCCGGCTCTAGGGCTCCCCTTAGGCTTGGCTACAGCCTCCCTGTGGGTCAGCTTTCCCCCTCTGCCCATGCCTGTCTTCTTTCCTCCTTGCAGGTGCATCTCTCAAGGGTCCTCCCCCAAAAACCTTCTGCAGGTAACTCTCCACCCCTCCATCCCCTTGCCCAGTCTGCTTCCAGGGACACTGTATGAGAGGATGTGGTTGGAGAAAAAGGACTCCATGAAGACGGCTAAGAAAAGAGAAAAGATGTGAGTTCCGAAAACTAATGAAAGAAGAAGTTTCTGGGAGCAGATAGGAGTCAGTAGTATTGAACATTACAGAGAGGTGTAGAGTGAAATAAAGGCTGGAAAGTACATGCTGAAGAGCCAGGAGGTGGGTCATGGATAACCATGGCCAGGGCAGTGCAAAGGAGCAATAGTACCTGGAAGACAGGTAGCAGTGGGTTGAAGCCTTAATGAGCAACACGTGCAAGTGGAGAGAGGCAATGGAGACTGTCATTTGAAGAAACCTGTCTGTAGAGATAGAGACCACATGGTAGACATTAGGGAAGGATACAGGATCAAGTCCCCACGAAGAGAAAAGAACCACCTTGGGCAAAAGAGCCAATGGAAAGAGTCAAGTGCTGCTGCTGGGGAGTGATGAGTTTGAGGGGGAGGGCAGGATGCCATCCAGGCTTGGCCTTTCTGACATCCTGGCCACAGGTGTGCAGGAGATGGAGAAGGTGAGCATCGATCCATCTCTGAGCACTCTCGGTCTTGCACAAGGTTCTTCAACTTCTGTTTCTGTACTTGTGCCCCTCTTACCTCCTTCAGGCTTGAAACTCTCAAACCAACCCAGACTGCAAACCCTTCCAGATCCTCCCAATTCTATTCCCTTGGACCTCTTCTTGCCATTTCCTTAGCCTGCCCTTCTGGATTTACCCAGAGTAATGTGTTTTTAATTTCTACCTCTTCTTTTTTTTTTTTTTAGTGGAGTATAACTGCTTTACAATGTTGTGCTAGTTTCTTTTGTACAACCATGTGAATCAGCTGAATGTATACATATATCCTTCCCTTCGTAACCTCCCTCCCATCCCTGTCCCCATTCCACACATCAGAATGGCCATCATCAAAAAATCTACAAACAACATATGCTGGAGAGGGTGTGGAGAAAAGGAAATCCTCTTGCACTGTTGGCAGGAATGTAAATTGATACAGTCATTATGGAGAACGGTATGGAAGTTCCTTAAAAAACGAAAAATAGAGCTTCCATATGACCATATGAGGGTCCTTAAAAAGTAGAACCACCGTATGACCAATACTGGGCATATGCCCTGAGAAAACAATAATTCTGTCTGTCCTTTAAAGTAGAAGGTCAAATACTATGTAACACATTCCTCTTTTGTCTTTGTCCTGGCCACAGTGACCTGTCCTCAGGTCTATGAAGTATACCTGAGAGGGGAAGTCACATCCACTTCTGCCTGGCACACAGTACACTCTCCTCCAGAACCCTTTCCTGGACTTCGGTTCTCCGAGTTCACCAAATATAGATCACATGCCTTCTCCAAGCCCCATTATACAGTCTCAGAGCAGTCCTTCATTCCACTACGTATACCACAGTGGCACTTACGTATTTCGCTGAGTATTGGACTAAGTCTGATTTCCCTACTAGACCATAACTGTGTAAAGACAGGGGCTTCATGGAGTACCTCCTGGAACTTTTTCTTTGGTTGGATAAATAAATGAATACTTGCTACAGTCTACCTGAGAGTTACCTGACTTATGGAAAGACTAAACAAGATACAAATTCCCCAAGGACAGAAGCTGGGCATTTTTGTCTTTTTATTTCCTCAATGTCTAGTATTAACCCCTGTACATAACAGTTACTCAAAATACTTTGATGAGAAACAACAGGTTTTAAACTGTACTTGAAAAAAATCACTAGCCCCTGTGTCATGGATCTGACTGGTATTGGGAACTGCTGTACATTGGTATCTGAGATCCCTGAATGGCTCTCTCAGGCATTCATGCATTCCCAAAGGTGTATTTAGCATCTATCATGTACCCAGAAATTGTGTGAGGTGCTCAGGAAACACTGGTGAGCAAAAAAAGGTGTGGTCCCTATCTGCATGGGGCTTCTGGTCTACTACTGGGTGAATCAGAAGTCATGCCCATAGATGAAAAGTTCCAACTGATTATGAAGACATATAAGCTGAACAGCCAATATAGAGAAGGTAGCACACGAAGGCAGGGTACAGAGAGGCAGGTAGAACCAGACCTTTCAGGGCCATCCAGCCATGTTAAGGATGGAGATTTGGTCCTCTGAGCAAAGGAAAGTCATTTGAGACAGAGTGGGAGTGATGTTAGCCAACTACATCTCCCAAGTATCACTCTGTCTACAGGGAAGAGAATGGATGGGAGAGGAGACATACCTCACAGAATTTTGGGGCTATTCCAGTCTACAGGAACTGCCCAGGCACACCATCAGATCACCTTGTGTTCTTTTCATTAAAACCTTAATCACTAATGTACATTTTCTTTCCTCTTTCTAATTTTCTGTTCTTCTCTGTCCCAGCCTCCTCCTGTGGTAGAATGTAGGCTCCATGAAGGCCAGGAATTTTGTATCCCTTTCTTTCCTATAGAATGTATAGAATTGTTCCTGGCACATAACAAGTGTCTGTAACATTTTGCCAATATTGAATTTGAAATTTTGTTGTTGGAATGTTGCACAGAGGGACATGTTCCTAGGATTCTGGAATGATAATTCTTCTTTACCAATTTGGCAGAGTCTCCCAGTTTTTTCATGAAAATGGACTAACTAGACCTTGACTGAAGCTTTTAAGACACTGTTTTCAACAAGGGGATTTTTGAAAACCTCTTAAAAGCTCTGTCTTTATGGGACTAAGAGTGGGACTAGATATAAATCTGCACTGCTCTCTGTAATTGTTCTTTTCTAAGCTACTAAATCTATAATCTACCAACTACCTTTCCTGAGTTGGAAACATTACATAAACTTTCAGCGTTTCTTTGCCAGACAACTTGTAATCATAACCAATTTGTGTGAAACAGTAAAATTTATGGTTCCTAACATTTCCTTGAATGGTGGAAAGATATGAGAATTGCAATTAACATCTCCTTAAACAGCAAAGCACTATGTGGACACAATTTGTGTTGAATCCAGTGGAAATTCCACACTCTCTATGTCAGGACATCCACAAATTATGGATCAGGCCGGTTAGACTGTTATGAGTTACTCTGTTGAAACTTGTGGAACTATTCGAAAGTTCTCTTAGTCTACTGTTAAATGTATAGTTTAGATTCTAGCCAGTATTGGGGCTTAATTAGCTTTGTGTGAATAAACTGAATTTTCTGCTCTGGGATTATTACAAAACTGGTTATAAAATCATGACTTCCGTTTCAAATTGTGCCTTTAATTTGACCTGTATGAGTAGCAGCTCAGTTTTTTCTGACGTGTATCACCATCTTTATACACATCCAGATCCAGTCTATTAAAAGTGATTTGGATTCACCAATTTTAGCACCATGGGGGAAGTTCAAGTGCTTTTCTTTAAAAAAAAGACACAAACAAAAATAGCAGTAATAAATCAAATCAATTCATTACAGTTTCTGAGAAATTTCAATAATTTCTTTATAGTCCATACATAAAATTCTCCAGGCCAGAGGTGGTAAGCAATAATGCTATTATATTTCATTTCATAAAGGTATTCATCCTTCTAGGGGAAATACAAACACTGATACCTTTTTGATTATTATGGACCATTAAGGGAGTCTATATAAAGAATCAATCCATGGTTGTTAAAACTGTTCATGGCTTTCATGTGATGAAGTCACATAAATGAAGTTTTTGTTTTTTGTTTTGGCTTTTTCATTGTAATCAGCATGGTAAGGATTTATAAGGACCTACTCTACTATCCCCATTTTGCATGATTTGTGCTTTCCTCTCCTTTTTAAAACAAAATTAATAGAAGGTTTTGCTTCTTAAAAAATCTGGCTAAAATTATTTTAAAGTTTTAAAAATAGTGTGTGTGTCCACAGTGGAGGATAGAGATGAAAATGTTATACTTTTTCATATACTTATACATTCTTATACTCCCATTCACTAAACAGCATTGCAGAGTTTGAGTAAATAGAATCAGAAACTGAATTTTCCAGCACAGTTAAGGTCATGGAAGCTAGGTCAAAATGAGAAACAAAGAAGGTAGGGACAGCTGCTGGTATCTGAAAACACCAAAATCCACAACTAAAGGTGCTTGGATTAGTTTTAACTTATAGAAGAACCATGCTACTGAAAAATGCTGTGGATGATGGGCATGATGGGAGAGCAAGAAAAAACGCTCTCATTCTCACACTGCTTCAGCAATTTCATATACACATTGTCAGTTTCACCACCTGTGAAGGAAATCGGTGGAAGACTCGTAAGAAGAAAAGCTTTAGAAGTAGAATTAGACTTGAGGATAAAATAACAAAAAGCCCCAGATTCAGAATTACTATAGGTGAGGGTCCTTTGTGAGCACATGGAGAAATAAAGTGATGATCACTAGCATCCATTATGGCGTCATTAGGGACAAGCGGTATTAATTGAATCCTATTTCTTTGGCCTATGCAATACTACACTAACAAGTAGATCAGAAGAATGGCATAACACAATCATGAGTGCCAACACTGTGGAGTTAGGAGTTGCTAATTTATAGCCTATCTTCACGTATATTATTACAGTTTCTACTTATAATAATCACATGGGTATCAGGCCAGATAATAATAATTCTCATTTAAAAACAAAGTGGAAACAGACTAAAAATGACTATTTGAGACTCACAGCAAGCGAGTACTAAAATCTGGGTCTACCTAATCTAGTGTGCTCTTTTCTACTATAACTGTGTTTTAGCAAAGCATCTGATCATCCTCGGTGACATACAATGGGCAAGAAAAAACAATATGAACCACATGAGATTTTAGCTGAACAGATGTAGAAAACCTGTACATTCAATTCAACACAAATTTATTGAACAATTACTATGTACTCTGTATTCCTATGTACTTAGGGCTCCCTGCTAGGTCCCATGAAACTAGTAAATTAGTGTCAGGGTAAAGAGATAAGTGAAAGATGTGGTTATCTTTGGCATTTTCATCAGTGATTAGATTAAAAACATGGGAGATATTTTTTTATGGAATCTGTGTTTAGAACTTAGATCAGATGAGTAGTTAAAAAAACTTTTGAGGAGCTAAAATAACAGACCAAAATTAAGGAGCAAATTGCCTTACAGGGACCTATAATATATGTTAGATTTTGAATTTAGATTAAAAGGGAATCTCTATCATCCGACATGGCCATTCATTGTTCATGTGGGAATGTGTGGATTATTAGTTTTTTGTAAACTCAGTGAAAGTCAGCAGGGTCATGTGACTGGTGAAAAAGGGGTGCAATTTTATGCTACATGAACAAAAATAAAACTTCACAATACAGAGACAAAAGTTCTGCTGTATCAGCATTGATTGATCACATTAGTATTGTGTTCAGTTCTGGGGAATCACATTTTTGGGGTATTGATCTTCTGCCCATTTGGGTGGGTAAGAGTTGGTCATGGAAGAAAGGATGGAGGAATTGGGGCTATTAAATTGAGGCAGGGAAGACTTTGGGGCAACTGAGAGCTTATCTTCATCAAGGTGGAAGAAGGTGAAGACATCCTTTATGGCTCCAATGTGGCAGAAATTGGACTCCATGCGTGGATTAAGAAAGGCATACTTGGACTCTGTGTCACGCAGAATATTTCAACATTGGAAACTGTCATTAGGGGATGGGTTATCTCGAAAAGTGGTGTGTTTCCCATCCCTGGAAATATTCAGATGGAGGCTGGATGACCATCTGCCAAGGAATGCCGCAGAGAAGATTCCAGCTATGAGTGGGAGTTTGGACTAATGACCTCTAATATTGCTTTCAACTCTTAAGATTTGGCATTTCTACTATAGTGTTCTATGCACAAATCCTTATACCCTGTGAAATTTGTTTTAAATCTCAGGAATCTGTGTCTTTATACATCTCAAAGATGTTCATGATTGTCTCTGAATAAACATGCTCGGTATTCTGTTATCTTTGCAGGAAGCAGGTTCCCATACAACTTTATTGATTGTAAGGCAATTTTGCTGTAAAAGACTAAATAACTGGTTGACGGGTTGGCTTGACAGTTTCCAGATAGGTTTTGTGTTATATAAATCTTAAGCTGTATAGTTATCTATACAGTGACCAGTAGACCAGGTCTTAAAATAGTGGATGATGAAATTGTTTATTTGTGTGTAATGAGTGGTTTCTTTTGTTAATGAATCCTTCAAACCAAAACAAAAGTAAACTTTCGGCAAAACATGGAAGAGAACAAGATGTGGACAGAATTTTGGTATTTGGCTCAGAATCAGATTTAGATGATTTGGTAAAATACAAGGACTGTGCATATAATGGAACATTTAAATGCAGTTCAGATATATACTACCAGTTGTAAGGATTACATATATTGATAAGAAATACCAGCATCCTTTATATGTTGTATTTCTAGGGAAATGTGAAAAGATTTATATATATATTAGACTCTGAATCTTTAGTGACTGACTTTGAGAAAGGGAATGTCATTGCTTTCTCTGAGATATACTCAAATACAACTATAACCATGAATCCACACCTATTTTAAATGTATTCAAATATTTTCATTTTTTTTCACAATAAAAGCTTCTTAAATTGTTAACAATTTTTCCTGTTCCATCTTGTCCTTTTCAATGACCCTTTAAATTTTTTTTTGTTATTTTATCTTTTAATGGCAAAACTGCTTTAGAGCCAATTAGTTGTGCAGCAAAACTGCTTGTGCCAAAGATTCTTATGGAGAAAATACCTAGAACCGGCATGCAGAAGCTGGTCCAAAAGAGACTTGTGAATAATGAGCCACGTCGATACTCTTTTAGCTTCTTCCACAGAGGGGATATTTTATGGGATTTGCTTCTGACAGTGCCAGGTTCTTGGAAGCCATCTCAACAGCATTCCTTTGAGTTCATATTCTGGACTTGGAAATTCAGCATCTCAACAAATAAAAACACCTCCGGGGCATTTCTGAAAGTGACTTGATCGCCCAAGTCTTGACTGAAATCTACTTTTTTTGGTGACTAGGGGCTGGCTGGCGGCATAGTGTGGCACATGTGTACACTTAGTAGGGTACATGTTACAACTATTCTGCATATCTGGACATACAGTCTGTTTGGCATTCAGCATATCCACTTGGACAGGTTGGCATCCCTTTCCTACCATCTCTGTGGGGCCTAAAAGATGTAAGTATTACATGGCCCATTCATTCTGCTATTCTATCACTCAGTAGATAATTTATGGCTAAATCACTACAGGGCTGATAATTTAAATCTACCCTTTACCCCAGCTAAAGTCCTTATAGTAGTATTGGTTGGTAGTACAAGTGGCATCTTTGTTCCTCTTATTCAAGTTCATTCAGCAAACTTTTATTTCCATTTTGAGATATACAATTTCATTCCAGCTGGAGGGGTATAAGCCTAGTACAAGGGGTTTTCTGGGGACCAGGGAAGTTGACGGAGGATGGATTGGCCTTGCCTTAGTATCTCTAGTAGAGAGGAGTTCACAGAGCTGCTTTTAGATCTGTGATGCTTGGGACTTAGGGAAAGAGTAGAGGTAAGTTTGGGATGGGACTGCTGGCATCACATTAAACTCAGTTACACGTATACATCTAAAGCATATTTTCATTTTCTACCCAAGGCTAGCACATTTTCAAAATCTTTACAAACATACACCTGGAGAAAGGTTAGAACCAGCTCAATTCCAAGTCCCTAAGGATTGGTGACCTTTAACATAAGCAGTGCAAAGAGGAAGAAAGGCTGAACTTGGCATGTGAAGGAGACCTCAGGCAAATATACCCTAGAAAGCGACTTTGGGTTCACAGAAAAATGACACTATTGATGAAGGCTTGCAATAACACCTGCTTATAACTTAAATGCAGAGTCCATCATGAGAAACGCTGGGCTGGAAGAAGCACAAGCTGGAATCAAGATTGCCAGGAGAAATATCAATAACCTCAGATATGCAGATGACACCACCCTTATGGCAGAAAGTGAAGAGGAACTAAAGAGCCTCTTGATGAAAGTGAAAGTGGAGAGTGAAAAAGTTGGCTTAAAGCTCAACATTCAGAAAACGAAGATCATGGCATCCGGTCCCATCACTTCATGGGAAATAGATGGGGAAACAGTGGAAACAGTGTCAGACTTCATTTTTCTGGGCTCCAAAATCACTGCAGATGGTGACTGCAGCCATGAAATTAAAAGACGCTTACTCCTTGGAAGGAAAGTTATGATCAACCTAGATAGCATATTCAAAAACAGAGACGTTACTTTGCCAACAAAGGTCCGTCTAGTCAAGGCTATGGTTCTTCCAGTGGTCATGTATGGATGTGAGAGTTGGACTGTGAAGAAAGCTGAGCGCTGAAGAATTGATGCTTTTGAACTGTGGTGTTGGAGAAGACTCTTGAGTCCCTTGGACTGCAAGGAGATCCAACCAGTCCATTCTGAAGGAGATCAGCCCTGGGATTTCTTTGGAAGGAATGATGCTAAAGCTGAAATTCCAGTACTTTGGCCACCTCATGAGGAGAGTTGACTCATTGGCAAAGACTCTGATGCTGGGAGGGATTGGGGGCAGGAGGAGAAGGGGACAACAGAGGATGAGATGGCTGGATGGCATCACTGACTCGATGGACATGAGTCTGAGTGAACTCCGGAAGTTGGTAATGGACAGGGAGTCCTGGAGTGCTGCGATTCATGGGGTCACAAAGAGTTGGACACGACTGAGCGACTGAACTGAACTGATGGTCCTTTAATACTGTGCTTTCAAAGTGTCATCTGCAGCTCAGGGGCAGCAACATGACACCTGCCGATTACTAAGGATGTGGCATCTCTAAGGATTGTTCAGGATGTGCCTTCTGAATCCATACCCATAGTTCAAGATGCTCTGATGATGCCTATATGTATTAAATCTTAAGAAGTCCTGCTTTAAAACTTACTGTGATCAGATCAACAGAGAGTTGAAATGAAACTTCACTTAGTGAAAAAAAAAAAAAAAACCTTTGTGTTTTAAAAGCAGAAACAAAACGTTTAGAATCCCTACCCCGCAAAGGGGAATGATGAATTAGTAAGAGAATTACTTATGCCTAATGAATAAAATTAATGATGTTCTGCATTTGAAATTTAACATTAATCTTTTCTTCAGAGTAGAGGGACCCCTGAAAGCATTGTTCTGGGTGATTCAACTTTAATTTAATTAGTAACTAGAGAAGCAATAGAGTCAAAGCCTCAGTTCAAATAAAAAATGCTCCTGTAATTAACCTCTCAGATTTTCTGCTCTCCTTGGCCCACAGACTCATGAGTCACATCAAGATGCCAACACCAAACAGAAACCCAAAACATTTTTAGGGTACATCATGACAAGTCACTTTGTTTCCCCTTAACCACATAGAGCTCTTTTGCCATCACAATATGGTTTTGCAAAAACATGGCGTGAAAGCTATAAAAGTTATGAAGTCATATTTAGATTGACTAAAGGGTTATGATTTCCAAGTAAAGAGAATAATATTTCCAAAAATAGTGCAGTGAGCTGGTGGCAAAGAATATGCCATTATGAAATGCAAAATTTATAGATGCAAATGTGCATATATGTGTATGTATATTTATGTACATACATAGACTCAGAAAATGTTATGAACTAATGAAAATAGCAATTGCTGGTGGGGTTTGCAAAATGCTGTAATTCAGAAACACATCATTAAAAAACTCATTGATAAATCATTGGAACTTAGAGCTGACTTTTGATTTATTTTTGCGCCGACTGTAGTTGTGACTCTAGGGAGATGTTTATATGTCGACGATTTCAGTGAGGAGCGGCAGCAATAGCTAATCTGCTCAGTTTTTGAACTCTAAGAGTTATGCTTTGAATTAAAGAAGATTTATGGAGGGAGCAATGGCCTTTTATGGATTACATGCTAAAGATCAGAATGAGTAAGAAAGAAGGTATTCAAAAGAACTGAGGTTTTTTATTTATACACATCAAAGAAAAATACAGTTGAAATGGTCAAAAATCATGTATGTCGCCTCATTTTTATATACAACATAATTTTCCTCTCCTATGTGCATGCTACTGTGTGATTATGTTCTGACTTACAATGTTTTGCAATTGTTGTATCATTTTTTTTTTCTGCAAACAAGAGAGATCTTTGCAATCCTTTCTGTTCTGTTTAGCGTCAAGTACCATACCAGGTACATAACAGATTTTATAAAAGCCTGCTGAATTTTGTGGAAAAACTGTATAATGATCTAAAATTGTTTTACTATGCTTGGATGTCTGTGAAATCTAAAAAGGTAACTCTTAAGAAAGAACATTTTTTTGGGGTGGGGAACAGCGTAGGTATAGAAAGAGGGTGGCAAACTACCTGACAACTTCAACATTGTAATGCTTTGCAACATCAGACATCAAAGGCCTGGACCACGCACAGACGAAGGAGGGGGACTCTGCTCTCGTCCACGTACTCAGTGCAAACCACGTCCACTTGAAGGCAGTCGGGGGAAATTGGGAAATGAGTGGGGAATGAGCGGGTTTCATCATCTCTGAATTCATTTTGAATGTCATGGCAGTCCCTGACTCTGCTTGAGAATGAATAGCGAACATTTAGCCACAAGCTAAAGCAAAACCTTTAAGCTAATTGAAACGTTTTGGAAAACATAACCTGCAGGGCCTTGTGTTTACCTCTTGAAGCTTCAAACTTCAAGGCAGGTCCTGCGCTCTTGCTTGAGCAAGAACATCTCTAAAGATTTTAAGAGATGAATGAGGAGAATGAGGACAAAGCCAGTCAGCTTCTCTAGTTCAAGTTAAACTGCACTGAAGAAAGGGTTGTAAAGAAATAAGGTTGTAAGGCACAAAATTTTTCAGATTAAAAAAAAAATTTTTTGATTTCTCTTTACCATCTGTCTTATTTACCTCCTTTCATTTAACATCCATTTATGGTGAATCATTATAAAAGTCACCTCACTAATATTTTAGCAACATACATCTGTAAAATAGTCAGAGGACCTGTTTTTGCTATCTATCAAATTGCTTTCATCTCTTAAATACAGAATAATTCATAGGAAAATCCATTGAAAGTATATTTATCTGAGTATATCTCTATTTAGCAAGTCAATGAAATATATTATTATACAAATATAAACTGAAATCTTACTAACCAAAGCTGTTAACTACCAAATTTGTCCTTAAGTAACTAAGAGTTGTATGTATTGGGCTTCAGTTAGATTTAATTCTAAGTGTTCCCAGTTTGTTTTAAAATATGTCTTAGGTGACTAGACAAGCAGGTGGAAAAAGCCATTTGGGAACAATAATCATAGAAGCATCAATATAGTCATTCTACTTAAAATCTTCCAAGAGAGCTATAATTTCAAAACAAGGCTTTATATGAGGTATACACATTGAGTGATAAAAATGTTTCCAAGATATTAAATTCTCCAAACCTAGTAAAAAAAAAACCTTTTATAATATTGACCTATTTATTAAGGAATAGCCTCTTTGGAAAAAATACGGAAGTAAATTATTCTCTATTCTTCATTTGGTTAAGGGCTGTAGATGTTCATTTCAGGCTAACAGAAATTTAGGAAGTATGCAGGCTTTGGATTCTGACTCAAGTGAGTATCCAGCTTGTGTTACCTTAAGCAAGTAGAAACGTCTCTGGGCCTCAGTTTCCTCACCGGAGACAGCATTATGTTGTATTTGAATGTGGGACACCCCTGGGTTCAGAGCTCTGTACATGCATGAACTCTGTGACTATTGGTACGTTACCTAAGTGCTCATCTTTTGAGAGGTTATTAGCTCTGAAGCAGAAGATGTGTTTAAAATGCTTTGAAATACTCCTCACTATTGTAATAAATCAATAAATAATAGCTACTATATTAGTAGATGATTTCATAATTATGACTGCCATCAGGAAGACTAGAAGAACTCAGTCTCAAAATGCAAAAGAAATACTGAGTTTCTTACAGTCCTTTGACCACATTCTTTTCTTACATCTAGGGAATTACTTCCAATCTATTTTAAGAAAAGTTGAAAATGCAGGTATCCCTACAGGGAGAGGACATAACTTGAATGCAAAATTAAAAGCTGCTATCTAACAACTTTTCTTTTACCTCAGTCCTTTGCTCTCTGAGTCATGGAGATTTCCTGGGCATAGCATAGCTGGCCAGTGGACTGACCTCTTGGCATGGATTCTTTCCTCCAGCCCTGGGTTTTTGTTCTTAATTGAGTAGTGCCATGAATTGGGCTATCTCATCTGATCTATTTATGATTCTGAGAAATTTAGGAGTCAGTGCCCCTCCACTAAAGAGTTCTAATTAGAATCTCTGTAGCATCTTTGATGGGATAAACTAAGCATATTATGGGAAAAAATAGACATACCCCACACTAAATGTTGAAGCTCGAGCTATCTCAGATGGGTAAGAATTTTTCTGGGAAATTTTTATTGTCTCCTCTTTCAGTAATAATACTCCCTGTACCTCTTTATTATTTAGAATCTACAAAGATTTCTTTTTCAATCCATACATAAATATTGCTGTGAAACTAATAACTATATTCAATCTGTGTCAGAACCATCGTGAAGTAAGAAGTTGGCTTTCATTTTCTTCCAAATTCTCTCAGGCATTGGCATTTCTATTGGATGCTTTAGCAACATTTGGGGATTAAAAAATTTCTGGTGTTTGGCTAAAGGGTGTATTTTGGGGCCACATGGAAAAGGAGAATTCTTAGACAAGGTAGCAAATCTGGCTAAGGGATAGCTGTCATAAGACTGAATGTGAGGGTTTCCCTGGAGGCTCAGTGGTAAAGAATCTGCCTGCCAATGCAGGAGACGAGTTTGATCCCTGATCTGGGAAGATCCCACATGCTGGGGAGAAACTAAACCCCTGCTGCAACTACCGAGCCCACGTGCCATAGAGCCTGTGCTCTGCAACAAGAGAAGCCACCGGGAGAGAAGCCTACACGCTGCAGCTGGAGAGTAGCCCCCATTCGCCACAACTAGAGGAAAGCCCACGCAACAGTGAAGATCCAGCACAGCCAAAAATAAATGAAATTTTTTAAAAAGACTGAATGTGTGCATTTAGTACACATCTTGCCCAGGTTGTTCCACTCTGCTATGGGAACTCCCATAATGCCAATCATTTTACAAATCCTTTTTAAAGTGAGAGAGAGTCAGAGAGTGAGAAAATACACACAGGAACCCCAATAGCAAGACTGTAATGCAGATATTATCAGTTCCCAATTTCCGCCTCCATCCCTCCTCTTGGAACTTTCAGTAGCATTTACAAAGGATAATTAAAGACTTTAGCACAATAGACTATTCAGTTCAGTTCAGTTGCTCAGTCGTGTCCCCGACTCTTTGCGACCCCATGAATCGCACCACGCCAGGCCTCCCTGTCCATCACCAACTCCAGGAGTTCACTCAGACTCATGTCCATCGAGTCAGTGATGCCATCCAGCCATTTCATCCTCTGTCGTCCCCTTCTCCTCCTGCCCCCAATCCCTCCCAGCATCAGAGTCTTTTCCAATGAGTCAACTCTTCACATGAGGTGGCCAAAGTACTGGAGTTTCAGCTTTAGCATCATTCCTTCCAAAGAAATCCCAGGGCTGATCTGCTTCAGAATGGACTGGTCGAATCTTCTTGAAGTCCAAGGGACTCTCAAGGGTCTTCTTCAACACCACAGTTCAAAAGCATCAATTCTTTGGTGCTCAGCTTTCTTCACAGTCCAACTCTCACATCCATACATGACCACTGGAAAAACCATAGCCTTGACTAGATGGACCTTTGTTGGCAAAGTAATGTCTCTGTTTTTGAATATGCTATCTAGGTTGGTCATAACTTTTCTTCCAAGGAGTAAGCGTCTTTTAATTTCATGGCTGCAGTCACCATCTGCAGTGATTTTGGAGCCCCCCAAAATAAAGTCTGACACTGTTTCCACTGTTTCCCCATCTATTTCCCATGAAGTGATGGGACCAGATGCCATGATCTTCGTTTTCTGAATGTTGAGCTTTAAGCCAACTTCTTCACTCTCCTGTTTCACTTTCATCAAGAGGCTTTTTAGTTCTTCTTCACTTGCTGTCTGAAGAGGCCTTACAAATAGCTTGTGAAAAGAAGAGAAGCGAAAAGCAAAGGAGAAAAGGAAAGATATAAGCATCTGAATGCAGAGTTCCAAAGAAGAGCAAGAAGAGATAAGAAAGCCTTCCTCAGTGATCAATGCAAAGAATAGAGGAAAACAACAGAATGGGAAAGACTAGAGATCTCTTCAAGAAAATCAGAGATACCAAGGGAACATTCCATGCAAAGATGGGCTCGATAAAGGACAGAAATGGTATGGACCTACCAGAAGCAGAAGATATTAAGAAGAGGTGGCAAGAATACACAGAAGAACTGTACAAAAAAGATCTTCACGACCAAGATAATCATGATGGTGTGATGACTGACCTAGAGCCAGACATCCTGGAATGTGAAGTCAAGTGGGCCTTAGAAAGCATCACTATGAACAAAGCTAGTGGAGGTGATGGAATTCCAATTGAGCTATTTCAAATCCTACAAGATGATGCTATGAAAGTGCTGCACTCAATATGCCAGCAAATTTGGAAAACTCAGCAGTGGCCACAGGACTGGAAAAGGTCAGTTTACTTTCCAATCCCAATAGACTATTACTTAGTCATAAAATAGAACAGAATTCTGCCATTTTGCGCAATGTAGATGGATCTAGAGAAAATTATTCTTTATGATATCAATCTGAGACAGACAAATACTTCATGATGTCATTTAAATGTGGGACATAAAAAATAAAACAAATGCATACAGCTAGACAGAAACAGACTCACAGATATAGGGAGCAAACTAGTGGTTACCAGTGGGGAGAGTTGAGGAGGAATGGGCAAGATAGGGGCACGGGATTAAGAAATATAGACTACTATGTGTAAAATAGATAAACAACAAGGATATACTATATAGCACAGGGAATGACAGTTTGGGGACAACAAAGGAAGAGATGGTTGGATGGCATCACCAACTCAATGGACATGAGTTTGAACAAGCTCCAGGAGATGGTGAAGGACAGGGAAGCCTGGCATGATGCAGTCCATGGGGTTGCAGAGTCGGACATGACTGAGTGACTAAACAACAAGAAAATAACTTCTAATGGACTATAATATGTAAAAACACTGAATCACTATGCTGTACACCCAAAACCAATATGATACTCTAAATCAACTACAGTTGAATATGAAAAAGCTTTTAGTAGTTCAGCCTTGTTTTCAGGCAATTGCCAACTGATGCTGAAGCTCCAATAGTCTGGCCACCCGATGCGAAGAGCCAACTCATTGGAAAAGACCCTAATGTTGGGAAAGATTGGCGTCTAAAAGAGAAGAGGGCAGCAGGGGATGAGATAGTTAGATAGCATCACTGACATGAATTTGAGCAAACTCTGGGAGACAGTGAAGGATAGGGGAGCCTGGTGTGCTGCAGTCCTGTGGGTCACAGAGACTTGGACATGACTGTTGTTCAGCGACTGAACAACAAGAGTCCAAACCGTAAGTGGTCAACCACTTTATGAGGGGATATCTCAAGTGTCATCATTTCATACAACATTTTCTGGAGAATGACCTCCCTCACAGTAATCGTGCCACTTCTCTGAGAACCTGTTAAATGAAGTATTGACTTAAGGTAGTGTAGGCTCGCTGTTGTCCCACTGGGCTAAGAGCGCCATCGTGGGGACCATCCGAGACCCAGCTTTCCAGTCCTTCAGCTTAGCACAGCATTGGTACCAAGGGCTCACTGAATGCGTCACTGGGCATGGCATGAATTTTCTCATAGCATGAGTTCAACAGGGCAATTGCCTTCAGCCTTTCTTGCTTGTGCTTTGGTTGGCTGGGAGGGTCATCAGAGAGTCTTGAAAATGGCAAGTCATTAATAGCTCAGCCTCTTGTTCTCTTCCTCACCATTAAGAAAGACCATATCGAAAACATCCCAGACTGGGGGGAGAATTGATCTTATTTTAGAAGACATTCAGAGATACCAATGAAGTAATAACTTCTTTGAGGCTTAAATTTAGCATATCTTTGAAGAACTAGCTCAAGTGTTCTCATGTTGAACTACATTTTTGCCCTTTCCTCGGAAGCATTATCTACATACCAAAACCATACCCATTAGTCTGAGGGATAAAGACTTGGAGGATATTACTAAATGCTATTAAGGGATATGTTTATCTTAACCCTATGCTGGAGAAATGAAGATATGAAATTTAGGACTGAAGGTATGTGTACATTTTAAATCTTTAAATTCTTTTCAAAGGCCATGGAAACCATCCTACATTGTAAATAAGATGGATTTCTTACTCATTTTGCAAGAAGATTTGGTTCCGATAGCTGGTCTTCTATAATGTAGCTCTGGCAAATGTGCCTTCCCTTTCCTCTGTTCTCTAAATGCACATCCCTATACCTCTCATCAAGTGTAATGGTATTTATATCTTGGTTTACAGATGTGCATCATCTTGCCAATTGTGATTCCTTGAGGACAAAATATTCCCATCTCTCCAAGTTCCTAGTACAGTGCCTCACATCTAGCAGATTCTCCGTTAAGGTTTGTTGAATGAATAAATAATATATTCGTGTAAGCTACTTCTCTCTCAAGAAATGTCAACAAAAGAGCAAGACTGAATGCATGTTTTTACAAGTTGATTATTAATGGAATTTGGGGTAAGGATCTAAAGGGGTATCAACTGGATCACAGACTACAGGGTAATCAATTCTTTGTTGGCATCTCTTAAAATGCACATTTGCTACACGGGTGGCTTATGCCATTCACCAAATTTAAGGCCCTCTTTCTTAAGTTCTGGTTAATTTATGATTTTTTCCATTATTATCTAAAGCATATATAGAAAGAGAACCCAGTTTAAATTGTCCAGAAAGTAATTTCTCTCTCTGAAGAAATAAACCATTTTTAGGCTTGAAGCCAGGTTAGTTCCTACACATGTAATCCTTGGAGACCTTTAGGTCACTAGCAAAAGGACCTGAAAAATTTAATTAAAGAGATTTCCAGGAAAGAGAAAGAAATTAAAGCAATTGGCCACCGCAACGTGAAGGGGTTTTTATATCCCACACAAATGTCTTACAACACAGGACACACCAACATCTGGAAAACACAGACCTCCCAGAAGATTCAACAATGAACATTATTTAATAATTTAGTTCTACTGTCAACCCTGAGAAAGAACATTAGGGGTGGGGGAATTCCCTGGTGGTATAGTGGTTAAGACTTGTGCTTCCACTGCAGGGGCTATGTGTTCGATCCCTGGTCTGGGAACTAAGAGTCTACATGTCGGTGGTGTGGTCAAAAAGAAAAGAATATTGGGGGGCAGGGGAAAGGTATTTTATTTGGTCAGGCATGCATGCATGCTAAGTCACTTCAGTTGTGTCTGACTCTTTGCGACCCTCTGGACTATAGCCTGCCAGGCTCCTCTGTCCATGGAATTTCTCAGGCAAGAATACCAGAGTGGGTTGCCATACCCTCCTCCAGGGGGTCTTCCCGACCCAGGGATCAAATCCAAGTCTCCTACATCTTCTGTACTGGCAGGCAGATTCTTTACCACTAGCACCACCTGGTAAGCCCATTTTATTTGGTCACTCAACAACATTTAAGTATTATTTGTTCTGCTTAAGACACTGTCGTAAGTGTTTGGAATACAAAAATAAGAAAATAAAGTCTTTATTCAGATGGAGTTTATCTTTAGGGAAGATTAACAGGTAAGCAACCAGTTACCGAATACGATAAGGACTTTTGATAGAGGTCACACCAGATGCTAGAGGAACAGAAAGGAAGCAAGCTCTGCATTCTTTGATGGACACACAAGCAGGATTCCCAGGGTGTGCCTCGATTGTGTTGTTTATGAAGACCAGACAGGAACAGATATTCTTTGTGGTAGGGCAAGATAGGAAATGACCGAGAGGAACAAGGGACAAGCTGCATATGAAGAACAAGTAGTGATGTTGCTGGAACACTGTGTATACCTGGATGAAAAATGAGGTTCAGGGAAGCTGGGGCAAGATCATGGCTTATCTTGTTAAAAGAGGGATGATAAAGAAACCACATAAATACCACAGGGAGGATGTATCTGAATGCCATAGGAACACGGCTTAACATTATTCAGAGAGAAGTCAGTGTACATTTCCTGATCTAGAAGAAGGGGATTCAGTGAATGTATATGCACGATTCACAGGGGATGCCAGATAATCAGATCACAGAGACAGATTGTTGCGACGTGACTAAAAATTTTATGGACCTTACCAAAACCCAGAAAGTGCCAGATATCCTAAACGCACTTGAGTGTTTAAGGTTGCTTGTGTGTCTAGAAGATTTCATTCAATAGCCAGAATATGCTGAACCTTCAACTGAAGAAAACCACTGGGGAAACTTAATAGGAGACCAGGGAGAAATGAAATGGAGATGAGCCAGACATAGTTATAAGTTGTCAATTTTATGACATTGTTTAAGAGATACAGGCAGTATAACATTTAAATGGCTGCCATTATTTTACTTAGTTCTATATCACAAAGCTATCACCAGTTCCAGCATTCTGACAATTAATACTAAAACTACTCCTTTAGCATTAGAGAGCAAATTCTGAGGAAAGAAACATCTTGAAAATACTACAATCTAAAATCCTTAACCATTTATAATAATCTATTTCCATTATTGGAGAAGGCAATGGCACCCCACTCCAGTACTCTTGCCTGGAAAACCCCATGGACAGAGGAGCTTGGTAGGCTGCAGTCCATGGGGTCGCTAAGAGTCGGGCATGACTGAGCGAGACATTACAGAGTAATACTCCATTAGTAAATATTGTGTTTGAGTAACTGTGCAACACTTGTCATAGCTGCCATTTGTTGAACACCTCTTTTACTACACATTACATTTGTATTATTGCAAAAGCCTTACCAGTTTTTATGATTCTATTCTTAAAGGTGAGAAAACCAGCTTTGAGAGGTTAAGAAAATTGTCCAATATCACACAGTTAGTAAGTGGGAGAGCCAGGATTCAGACTGGCTCAGTTCACACTGTTTGTTATCAATGGCAATCTCTACTTAGAATATTAAATGTGTTTAAATATAATAGCTACAGCCACGTTTCCTATCCAGCTCAGCCCAAAGATGGATGGATGGGAGTTCAAGAGGGGACCAGAGAAGGAATTCTGGTGATGTGGCTGACCTCTCTATCTGCATTTCCTCTTCCGGGTGTTCACCTTTTGATGAGGTTTCCCCTTGCACCTTTGCTGATAAGGTCCCAGTCACCTTTCTGACCTCTTCCTTAAATCCTGCTGCATTATCGTTCTCACTTCCTGCTGCCATTCTTTCTCCCTTGATCTAGGCAGACAGTCGTGATTATGTCCACTACATTTTCTTATAGACCACGAATACAACCTCAAATTTCCACTCAACCTAGAGCTCCAAACAACCTTTATCACTCAACTGATGTTGGCATTTGAACCGAGAGTTGTTTCTTTTTCTGGATCTGGTCTTTTCTTCTGAAGCACCCTAAAGAATACACCATTATAAGTAACTCAATAGTTCCACTGCTCCCTTCATTCAGCAAACTGTAAAGAACTTTCTGTGTGCTTGTGCTGAATGTATCACCCTCTCTCTCAAGCCCTCTCCCTCTCAGCATGTCTGAGCTTTCGATGATACCAGCAGAGTATGAAAAGCATACACACCCAAAAACATAGGTGAGTGGATGCAGTTCCCCAACTTCCTCACAGAGGCATGCCTGCCGGGAGCCGGCATATTGCATATTGAGTGCATATTGCATATTGAGTGCAGCACTTTCCACAGCATCATCTTTCAGGATCTGGAATAGCTCAACTGGAATTCTATCACTGCCGGGAGCCAGCGTGAGGAACTCCGCCCATGACAAAGGTCATGAGGAAGGAGGCTCGGCATACGCAAAGGCAGGATCGAGCCTCAGGAGTCCCCCCTGGAAATTCTCGAGCATCTACCCCCCAAACCAGAGTCTGCCTACTTTCTGCTTTGTGCTTTCACCTACACCTCTGACTTTACAGGGGGCTGTCCCCCACTACCTCTCTCTGAAAAAAGAGTTAGCTTACAGCTCCAGTTAATAATTCCTGGGTGTGACAGTGTTTCAACCTAAAAACTCCTTTGGAAATCCTCTAGCCTGCCTGAATAGGTTTTTCCGGCCACATGTGATTGTTCAGAGCCTCCCAACTGTGAGAGGCAGGAGATGTTCTAAACTGCCTAAACACAGATTCCTTTGAGTAGTTAAAAGATTGATTAGAAATTGTATTGGTGAAGGGTTTTTCACTTGTTGGGCCAATGTTTGCTGCTAAGTCTCCATACTCCTTACCTACTGTGTCCTTGGCAGTGTATTGATTGATATAATGGGTGTATAGAAATGTAAAATGCAGCTTTGTCCAATGCTTTTTTGGAGGCTGGTGCCTGACTTTGGAATAATCACCTTTAGAGAAAAATAAGTTTTTTAAAATGTTAACAGGCCTCCAGGCCAGAAGATGATGTCAATCACCTGAACTTTTGCATATGATAAGTTTGAAAGCCTGGCTTCGATTAGGACCAGGAACTGCTGTCCTTGCATGACTCCACCCCTTCCCCCATTATCCTCTATGCATAACTTAAGGTATAAAAACTACTTTGGAAAATAAAGTGTGGGCCTTGTTCACTGAAACTTGGTCTCCCCATGTCACTCTCTCTCCCAAATTCTGGCTGAGTCTCCATCTGGAGTGCGGAACCCGCCACGCTTGCTAATTATGCCTGGGCTTCTAAGATCCGACCTGGGAGGCCTCAGTGTCTCCTCTCCTTCGGGAGAACGGAAGGATGCCTGCGGCCTACGCAAGTGGTGCACACTTCTCGTCTTGAAGTTTTATTGGTCTCCCGCGTAAACCAAGCTACTCAGCCTCTTTTCTCCACTGAATTTTCCTACTGAGCTATCCTCATTCTATTACTCTTTATATCCTTAATTAAAGTTTAATTAAGCAGTTGTTTCCTGACCCTCGCCTATGCCGTCTCTCCTTCGAATACCCTGGATCAGCTGGGGCTGGACCCCGGCACATGCCCAAAGTTGGGAGGTCCTGATAGACAAAGAAGAAGACACCCACCGAGTCAGAGAAACTCAAAGCTGTAGGCTTGTTGCCTTTCTTACCTAGGCATGAGGAGAAGCCAGGTTAGCACTGAGGAGTCTACCCTACCTACCACTCACTGTATAAGTGATTCCTTGCCTGACACACATACTTCCAATTTATCTTGAGTTACAGTGGTATGGGGAGAAGGCAATGGCACCCCACTCCAGTACTCTTGCCTGGAAAATCCCATGGATGGAGGAGCCTGGTGGGCTGCAGTCCATGGGGTCGCTAAGAGTCGGACACAACTAAAGCGACTTAGCAGCAGCAGCACAGTGGTATGGTCATAGTCAAGGCACCATTTGAGTTCAAGTCCTTATTATCTCACATATGGATAATTGTAACTTTTCAGGTCATTTTGTAATTACCATAGGTTAAGCATTCAATATTTATTAAATTAATGAAACACATGGACATAGAGTCAGATGATTAGCCTTGAAATACTACTTCTGTAACATTGGTTCCATGCCCTAAACCAATGGTTTCCCAGCAAGCAGTTCAGATTTTATCACTTGGAATTTAAGTCTCAACCTTCTTGATTCAACTTATTCATGATATTCCTTCTTCTGTTCCTACTCAGTTCTTAGCTGGAATGACAACAGCCTCTTTAGTCTCCTCTTTCCCTTCCCTTCCTCTCTCTGCACCTCCATCCACACATGCACGTAAGTGAACATATCATGTGATGCCTGCCATCTTGCTTTGAACTGTAAAGACCCCACCCCTCCAGAAGTTCGATAGGTACCACATGCCTACCATCTTGCCTTGATTGTAAAGAACCCCCTGATCCCAGAAGTTTGATAGGTACCACTTTCATGCTGCATCTGATCCATCCACTTTGGGAGGGAAATGAAAATGTTATTGACTCATTCTTTGAGTCATGCATATTTCTTACAGTAAGCATAGCTGTGGTATTAGTCATTTATTTTTTGTAATAGCTTTATGAGGTATATCGACATATTATGCATTTTTAATCTATTTTGTAATTTTTTTGCTGTTACCCAAAGATGTTTGCAAGAAATTGTTGTAAGATTATAAAATGATCTATACTTTATGAACCCATTTATTCTGTAAAAAAATGGGTATACCATACATAGGGGAAAATCTATTAATACTGGTTACCTCAAAATGGTGGATTTTATTTATTCTTTAATTTTTATTTTTTAAAAATTTCATGTTTTGGATTATTGTACATCAAAAAGGACTTTCTGACTTACAGTCCTATGAATTTTAATATATGTACAGATTTATATTGCCAGCATCACATTAAGGATAAAAAACAGTTTCTTCATTAGTTCAGTAGTCCTTCATTCTTATTCATTTATGGTCAAATTCCATCCCTTACTTCTAACCTCTGGTAACAACACAATAATGTTTTATAAGAGATTGTGAAATAAATGGGATAATAGACTGTAACTTTTTGAGACTAGCTCTTTAACTCAGAATAATGCTTTTGATGTCAATCAAAGTTGTTGCATGAATCAGTAACCTGTCTCTTTCTATTGCTGAGGAGTGTTCCATGGTACACATGTACCACAGTTTGTTAATCCATTCCTCTAGTAAATGCATCTTGGGCAATTTGGGGTAATTATGAATAGAGCTGCTATAAATATCCTAATCCAGGTCTTTGTGCAAATGAAAGTTTTTCTTTCATTAGTGTAAATACCCAGGAGTGGAATTGCTAGGCTACATGATAAGGGTATTTATAAGAGCAACGCACTATTTTCATTTTGATTAAATCCATTTATTAGCCTTCTTAAAAACAGATTGTGCTTTCAGTATCATATCTAAATACTCTTTGCCTAGTCCTAGGTCACAGGGATTTTCTCCTGTTTTCTTTTAAAAGTTTTATAGTCATACAATTTACAGTAGATATAGCATCTATTTTGAGTCAACTTTTATATAAGGTATAAGGTTGAGATGGGTTTTGACATTTAAGTAAATGTCAACATATTCAACAGAATATGTTGAAAGAGTATTCTTTCTTCATTGAATTGCTTTGTAACTTTGTCAAAAAAGCAACTGGCCTTATTACCATGGGTCTATTTCTGTACTTTATATTGTTCCATTGGTCTCCGTGTCTCTCTCTTTGTCAATACCATAGTGTCCTGATTACTGTAGCAAGCATTCAAACCAACAAATGTAATTTTTCCAACATTCTTTTTTTCCCCCAATTTTTTCAGGTATTTTCTTTCCTTTACACATTATTTTAGAATAAGCTTGCCCGTATATTCAAACAATTCTCTTTGGATTATTACTGAAAATGCATAAAATCTATAAATCAACTTAGGGAGAAATAATATCTTTACTATATTAAGTATTCCAATCCATGAACAAGGAATTCTTCTCCATCTACTTAGGCCTTATTTGACTTTATTCATCAGCATTGTTTAGTATTTTTGCAAACAGATGCTGTACATTTCATCAGATTTAACTGCATTTCATTTTCACTCCTTATCTCTATTATTTAAAATATTATTGGTTTTTTATTTCAATTTGCAATTTTCCATGACTAGTATATAGAAATACTATTAATTGTTGTATGATCACCTTGTGTCCTATGACCTTGCTAACAAGCTCACAAACTTTTAGAAGTTTTTAAAAATAGATTCTTTTGGATTTTCTTCATAGATGAGTATAATCATGACTTCTGCAAATAGAAATAGTTTTATTTCTTCCTTTATGGTATGTATGTCTTTAAATTTCTTCTTCTCATTTTATTTACAAGCATTGGCTAGGATGCCAGTACATTGAGGAAAGAGTGATGGGAATGTACAGCCTGGCTTTGTTCCCAATGTTAGAGAGAAAACATTCAGCTTTTCACAATAAGTATGATATTACCTGTAGGATTTTTTTGTGTGTGTGAAGATTTGCCTTATTATGTAAAAGTTCCCTTTTATTTCTAGTTTGCTGAGGGATTCTATCATGAATGATGTTGAATTTTGTTAATTTTTTTCTGGATTAACCAATAGTCTTCATTCTTTAAACTATTAAGGTGGTGGATTGTTCTAATTTTTAGAAAAGAATAATGTATCAGCCTTTCATATCCAGAAATTAGCTATACTTGTTTGTAATGTATTATTCTTTTTCTATTTTTTGAACTTGATTTGAATGCTTAATAGAAGCTGCTGATGTTAAAAAAATGCACAAATAAATTAATCTATTATCCTAATGAAGAAATTTTTACGATATATTCTCATTATATTGCAATACACACTCTCTTTAGAACCAATCAATAGGGAGAACATTCTATAAATCCCAGATGTTGATAAATGCATTAATCAGCATATTTTATGTGACATCTCAGATTTAGTTTCTTTGAAGCATAAACCTCTTCTGAAGAATTAGAATTTAAAACTGATGAAGTGATAGAATTTTATGATACAAGCTTTAGACTTTATTGCACTGATACTTAAACAGCTGAGAAAGTATCTTTTGTAGAACCAATTAAAAATGCCAACCGTATCCAGCACTTCACTGCCCTTGATCAACTGGCAACTCCTTTTGCTTTATTGCCACTCACTATAATCCTCCAACAATTCAGATTCTATAATTTTACAAAATATTTAGTAGTTTGGACAGAATTAAGCCATTTTTTACCAGCATTTGAGAAACTGAAAATTTAGCCAGGATATCATACTGTGGCCAATCTTCCATTTTAAAGCTCTGTTGGAAACCCCATAAACATGTCTTGAATAATTCTGCCATGATGGAAAGCAAGAAAAATGGGACAGGAAGTTGTGTGAGGAAAGAAACTTTACAACCAACACTTTGAAGCTACAACAATTCAACAATAAAAGGGAATGAAGAGTTGGGCTCTGGGGTAATTGAAACTTTTTCTTCCATCTTTCCTTCACTTAAAAAAAAAATCATAAGTCGATATATTGTACCAGATGTGCTGAGATAACCCTCCCAATAGAAAACATCTAAAAATGCTATGGAAAATATTAACAATTACTTCCTTTCTTTAAATCACAGTTGAGCTGGTGGTAAATGAATTAGTAAAGAGATGGAATCAGTTGACAGATATGTTTTCACAGAGAAATCACTGTTCTGAAAAGGCTTACAAAGTAAATATACTCAACACTTAATGAACAAATAATTCCACTCTTCTCTTATACAAGTTCTTTCCAAGTATGGAAAAAAGAGAAATCACTCCTTAAATTTTCTGTGTGGTTACTAAATCATAAAAAAACAAGACAGCATGTGTGTGTATGTCTGTGTGTGTGTGTCTAAAAAACCAATGTCATTCTTGAACAAAGATGCAAAAAAATCCTATACAAAATATTAACAAACCTTACCCAAAAGAAAGAACCAAAGCTTCATGGAGAAATGGATAATTCCACATCTTGTGAAGGAAATAAGTAAGGTTAATCTGGGAAATACTGTGTCAGAAAGGAAGGAGGCTTTTAAACATGAGTGGAATCATGTCAAAAGGGTACAGGATAAACTATGAAGGGGTTCTCACTGGTATAGGATGAGACAATTTGAGAATAGAAACAATAACTATATAGAACTAAAACACAACAAAAATATACAATCCAGAGGACCATAATGATACTGCTGCTGCTGCTAAGTCGCTTCAGTTGTGTCCGACTCTGTGCGACCCCACAGATGGCAGCCTACCAGGCTCCCCCGTCCCTGGGATTCTCCAGGCAAGAATACTGGAGTGGGTTGCCATTTCCTTCTCCAATGCATGAAAGTGAAAAGTGAAAGGGAAGTCATTCAGTCATATCTGACTTTTAGCGACCCCATGGACTGCAGCCTACCAGGCTCCTCCATCCATGGGATTTTCCAGGCAAGAGTACTGGAGTGGGGTGCCATTGTCTTCTCCAATAATGATACTAAAATCCCCCAAACAATAAAACTACTTCACTGATAATCAGTAGTGTTTGCCAGGACAAAGTCTTATAGTCTGAAAATTGATGAAGGAAAGCATAAAACATTTCCTCTCCTTTTCTGTATGGACTCTATTTTACTGTACCTAAAAATTAAATGAGAGAGTTCTGTGAAAAAGAATTCATTTAATAAATGCAAAATTAATGAGATAATTAGATCAATATTTTTGCAACACCAAATGAAATAATACGTGTGGGTAGGAATCATGGATGTGGAAATCGTTAGATAAATGATGATGAGAAAATTCACAAAGGAGGAATTATATTGACTCCACCTGAGTCCACTGATCAATCTTAACATCACTAAGCATGGAACAGTCAGCTAGTTTGTACTTCACAATGTGATGCAGTAGGAAGGACACACAGCATCACCATGAAGTATTTTTGCCTTAAAAAATGACATCTAAATTCAATAATGTTTCTAAATTTGAATTTTAGTTAACAGGAAAAGTGGAGGCTAGAAGAGTAATTGAAATGACATCATGAAAAATGTGTCAAACAGCCCGGCCCAAAGTATAGAACATTCTAGAACAAATGACCTAAATTTCTCAACAAATCAATGTCTTAAAAAAGGGACCATGTGTTTCTGTGTATGTAAAGGGGAGAAAGTTATAGAATAAAGGAGACTTATACATAATCATGATGTGCAATTTGCAATGCATGGATCTCGTTTAGATAATGATTTGGAGGGGAACAAAATAATGTAAAAAGATACCTTTGAGACTCTCCTGGCAATACGAATATAAAATAGGTATTAGATTATACTAAGGAATTCCCATTAATTCTGTTGGATGCAATACTGAAACGGTTGTTACATATTTTAACAATAACTTTATCAGTTAATGATGCATACCAAAGTATTTATGGGTGAAATGACATGATGTCTGAGATTTTCTTTTAAATAATCCACCCTAAAAAAATGGGGTTGAAAGAGGGATGGATAAAGCAAGAAGAGCAAATTGTTAATAATTCTTGAGGCTCAGTGATGATAGCATTAAGATGCATATTACTATTCTCTCTCTTTTAGTGCATATTTGGAATTCTGATAACAAATCCACAAAGTATAAAGAGAGAATATATTTTAATCAAGTTGAAGTGATTAAAAAATTTTAAGGTCTGTTTTACATTAGAAAATCTACCAATGTAATTTAATGCATGAATAGATGAAAAGATTTAGGGATCCCATTAGATCCAGGAAATATCATTTAATAAATTCAACAGCTATCCATACTAACACACTTTAACCAAGGATAGAAGGAAAGGTGTTTAATGTAATGGAGGGCAGCTAAACAGTGCACATAATTATCTTCACTAC
Organism: Bubalus kerabau; assembly: GCF_029407905.1. Classification (NCBI taxonomy): domain Eukaryota; kingdom Metazoa; phylum Chordata; class Mammalia; order Artiodactyla; family Bovidae; genus Bubalus; species Bubalus kerabau. The sequence goes on from NC_073627.1 coordinate 91,420,430, forward strand.
TGAAATATTAAAAATATGGCATTTAAACTCAGGAAGAAAACAAGGATATCTGTTTTCAGTATTCTATTGCAATGCATGTCCCAGCCAGAACAATTTGAAAAGAGGGAAAAGAGCACAATACAGAAACTGGAAAGAAAGAAAGAAAATCTCATTATATGTATATGTTATCCACGTCTATTTAGAAAACTCCAAAACTGGCTATCACAGGTACTGAGAGTACTGGAATAAAACATGTTCAGACTAGAAATATTGCAGAGATTTGGTAATAAAAAACTTTATCCCTATACCATAAACATTTCCTGTTTCATTAAACATTAATCAACGACGGCATAACATGCAAATAGGAGTATTTGATTAGACTTGCAATTTTTAAATTACATCTGTGGGTCTTAGTCAAGTCTCTAATTTCGCTGGCTCTTTGTTTTCTCAACTTAAAATTAATTATGGATTACCTGATCATTAGGATCTCTTAATAGTTCTATTGTCATGTGAACTTCATTAATTAAAAGAGCAATTAAGATGTATGTTTTATGCATATCCTAGCAAACCAATAGAATCCTGTAAAAGTGTTTATTTCTATTTAAACATTATATGTGATCCTTTATTATGTGAAAGGACTTCTTGAAAGATTTCAGTCCAGTTTGCATAATTAGTTATAAGCTACATGTAATAGGATATATATTTTGCAAATTCTTATTTCTTTTTATGATTGATTGCTTGACAACATTTGATGCCCAATGAATACCTATTGAAATAAAAATGTAAAAGCTTTGTGGCTGGTAATGCAGATAATTGTGATATGAGAAAGCTGAAAGGTGGAAACATGAGACACACATCTAAGAAAGAATATAACACAGTTATGGAGAAGGCAATGGCACCCCACTCCAGTACTTTTGCCTGGAAAATCCCATGGAGGGAGGAGCCTGGTGGGCTGCAGTCCATGGGGTTGCACAGAGTCGGACATGACTGAGAGACTTCACTTTCACTTTTCACTTTCATGCATTGGAGAAGGAAATGGCAACCCACCCCAGTGTTCTTGCCTGGGGAATTTCAGGAATGGAGGAGCCTGGTGGGCTGCTGTCTATGGGGTCGCACAGAGTCGGACACGACTGAAGCAACTTAGCAGCAGCAGCAGCAGCATGGCAGGGACTATGTTTGCTTTGCCCACAAAAATATCATCAGGACCTAATTCAGTGATGGACATATAGTGGATGCTGAATATACTTCTTAAATGACAGGATATATGGTTATCTGTTCCAGCTTCAGCTTCAAGGAAATTACCCATGTTTCCCAAATTTATTTTTCAGCCATATCCTGCAATAAACATACTCATATTTTATCGATTAAACCATCAAAAGATATTTTCTAGGAACTCAGTAAAAAATTCTAAGTTACGTGGATACATATGTTTTATATATGTGTGTGTGTGTGTGTATATATACATATACATGTAAAACATAAAAATATGTTCCAGTCTTTTCTATTTGGACTGAAATGTCCTTGACAATAGTTTTGTCTTCTCTGGTTACAGCCCTATATAGTTCCGTTTTTTCATGGTCTAATTGCTGGTGATAAGCATCAACATTCCCTAAGACCTTTGGCACCTTGATCCTTCTTCTCAGACACTTTCTATTCTTAGCTAATAGAGAATAATTACTTATTACTGTCACCTTTGGACTTGCTGTTTACACCTCAAAACATTGAGATAATGCTTCTTGATCTCTTCCTTGATTGTAATTCAGGTTATTAAAGGATCATTGGTTTTTGTTTTTTTTTTTAATCCAGTGGATACATCTAAGCCTTTTTCTTGCTTGATCTCTCAGTTGTGAATAATTTCACCGTTGCCATTCCATTCTTCTTACTACTAATCCTTTCCCCTACTAATTTCTAAATCACGACTCTCCTCTGGTTTTCCATCTACTTCTCTCACTGCTTCTTCTCATTCTGTGACATGGGTTTCTTATCTTTTATCCTTCTGAAACCACCCTCAGCTCTCATCTCCTCTCAATCCTGGATTCAGTCAGTTCCTATATGATATCTTCTAAATAAATGTGCCTTGTTCCCTCATGTTTTTGTGTCCCCACACATTCTTTCCTTCTCCCTGGATCAATTCCCACTGCTTGTTCATTGGGCAAAATTTTACATGTCCTTCAATTAGCCCCAATCCTTATTTCTGGGATTCCTTGGTGGCTTAGACTGTATAGAATCTTCCTGCAATACAGGAGACCGAGGTTAGATCCCTGGGTCAGGAAGATCCTTTGGAGAAGGGAATGTGTAGCACCTTTCAACACCTCCCACCCCCACTCCCCCAGGCAGATGTGAGTTCTTTGCTCTTCGTTCGCTTTGAATATAGTTTAATTAAAGCAATTATCTCATTGTTTAAATGTTTGTATCTGACCTCTTCAGATGGCAAAGTCCCATAAGATGGCTTTCGATTTCCATTTTTACAGTCCTAGTACCTAGGACAATGCTTGATGCCTAATAGGAGCTCAATAAATTTGTTTGTTGGGGGAATAAATAAATCTCTTGTTGTTGTTTTAAACCTGCTTTTTATGTTCATTCTCAAAGTCAATTCTTATAGTCTCACCAAGAAGCAGATATGATTATTATGACCCCTGTTTTATAAATAAGGAAAAAAACAGCACTTTCCCACATGTGTGTGTGCACATGTGCTCAGTTGCTCAGTCATGTCCAACTCTTTGTGACCTCATGGACTGCAGTCTGCCAGCTTCCTCTGTCCATGGGATTTTCTAGGCAACAATACTGGAGTGGGTTGCCAGTTCCTACTCCAGTGGATCTTCCCAACTAGGATGGAACCCAAGTCTCCCGCATCTCCTGCAGTGGTAGAAAATGGCAGATGAAGGACATGAACCCAAATCTTCACTCTATCTCGAGGGTTCTAGTCACTCTATTGGGGCAAAATACAATTGGGCAGCTTGAGTAGAACAGATACTGATATCAACAGCTTTTGCTTCTCTGAGTCAGTTAAAGGCTTCTGATTAACAGAAACAGATAAGTAGTTTTCCATTAAAGAAGAAGTTTTTTTATAGGAATGAGTCCTGTCATTTCCCTCTACTTTCATAGCAATTTCTTTGAATGGTGTATTCTTCACCAAAGGCTATGTGATTCTTCTCCTTGGTCATGTTTTCAGAAATGGAAAATGGGATTGCTCTTTAGACCAAAATCTTCATGAGTTGGCAAAGAAAAGATGTGTTGGGGAATATCTAAAACATGAGCAGATTGTTTTCAATCTACATGTCTTACCAATTTGATAATGGATATAAAATTTGTTCAAGACTTAACAGTCCCAACAAGAGCTAAACAACTTAGATTTAAAGATATTTATGATATATTAGTTGGGTAACTTCTCTGTAACCTTCTCTGTTTATAATCCTTTAGAGAAAGAAGAAACATTTTTCAAAATTATTTGCTTTCCAATAAGAAATAGAGCCAAACCAAGCTATTCAAGGCCATTGTCAGGCAAGGAGGAATACCCATGAGATTATATTAATTGACACAAGTGTTATTTGGCCTCATTCACACTCTCCTTTTAGTCTCTTTTATCTAAACATAATACACTGTTCTGTAAAATTTTAGCTAGCAATAATTTACAGGCTTCCCAGGTGGTTAGATGGTAAAGAATCTGCCTGTCAATATAGGAGACACAGGTTCGATTCCTGAGTTGGGAAGTTTCCCTGGAGAAGGAAATGGTAACCCACTCCAATATTCTCACCTGGGACATCCCGTGGACAGAGGAGCCTGGCAGGCTACAGTCCATGGGGCCACAAAAGTGTCAGACATGACTTGCAACTAAACAACAAGAAATGATTTACAAATTAACTGGTATCACTAGGCTAGTTTTGAATATAATTGAGTTACATGTAACTTTTTTTTTCCTGTCCTATTTTTCCAAGTTTTCCCCTTTCCTCTCTCCAAAGGGAATTCTTAGAGGACCACGAGGGTGGCATGACTTTTTTCCCTCATCTGAGAAGGATCTTCCACTCTGATCTCACCTTTAGATTGGCCTGACTGGAATCTGCAATCTCCAGCACACAGGGTGGTCCAGGGCCAAATTAATTAATTCTGGAATTAATTCTGTAAAGTTAATTCTGGAATTTAAACTGTAGATTTTTATAGCAGTTTGGAAAGGTGCCCCTGTCATCCCCTGCCTGACCATCCTGTGTCATCATTATCATTTTCCATTTCCAGCCTCTCAAGAGATTCAGAGTTTAGAGACATCTTAGTTGGCTCCCTTCAACAGTATGTGAACTGAAAATTTCCAGATGTTCAAGCTAGAGTTAGAAAAGGCAGAAGAACCAGAGATAAAGTTGCCAACATCCATTGGATCATCAAAAAAGCAAGAGAGTTCAGAAAAACATTTACTTCTGCTCTACTGACTATGCTAAAGCCTTTGACTGTGTGGATCACAGCAAACTATGGAAAATTCTTAAAGAGATGGGAATACCATCCCACCTTACCTGCATCCTGAGAAATTTGTATGCAGGTCAAGAAGCAACAGTTAGAAGTGGACATGGAAAAACAGACTGGTTCCAAACTGGGAAAGGAGTACATCATGGCTGTATATTGTCACCCTGCTTATTTAACTTATATGCAGAATACATCATGAGAAACGCTGGGCTGGATGAAGCACAAGCTGGAATCAAGACTGCCAGGAAAAATATCAATAACCTCAGATATGCAGATGACACCACCCTTATGGGAGAAAGTGAAGAAGAACTAAAGAACCTCTTGATGAAAGTGAAAGAGGAGAGTGAAAAAGTTGGCTTAAAGCTCAACTTTCAGAAAACTAAGATCATGGCATCTGGTCCCATCACTTCATACCAAATAGATGGGGAAACGATGGAAACAGTGAGAAACTTTATTTTCTTGCTGCTAAGTCACTTCAGTTGTGTCCGACTCTGTGTGACCCCATAGATGGCAGCCCACAGGCTCCCCTGTCCCTGGGATTCTCCAGGCAAAAACACTGGAGTGGGTTGCCATTTCCTTCTCCAATGCATGCAAGTGAAAAGTGAAAGTGAAGTCACTCAGTCGTGTCCGACTCTTAGCAACCCCGTGGACTGCAGCCCACCAGGCTCCTCCATCCATAGGATTTTCCAGGCAAGAGTACTGGAGTGGGGTGCCATTGCCTTTCCATTTATTTTCTTAGGCTCCAAAATCACTGCAGGTGGTGATTGCGGCCATGAAATTAAAAGACGCTTGCTCCTTGGAAGAAAAGCTATGACCAACCTAGACAGCATATTATAAAGCAGATACATTACTTTGCCAACCAATTTTCATCCAGTCAAAGCTATGATTTTTCCAGTATAGATGTGAGAGTTGGACTATAAAGAAAGCTGAGCACCAAAGAATTGATGCTTTTGAACTGTGGTGTTGGAGAAAACTGTTGAGAGTCCCTTGAATTGCAAGGTGATCCAACCAGTCCATCCTAAAGGAAATCAGTCCTGGGTGTTCATTGGAAGGACTGATGTTGAAGCTGAAACTCCAATACGTTGGCCACTTGATGCTAAGAACTGACTCATGTGAAAAGACCCTGATGCTGGGAAAGATTGAAGGTGGGAGGAGAAGGGGATGACAGAGGATGAGATGGTTGGATGGCATCACTGACTTGATGGACATGAGTTTGAGTAAGCTTCAGGAGTTGGTGATGGACAGGGAGGCCTGGTGTGCTGCAGTCCATGGGATCACAAAGAGTCAGACACGACTGAGTGACTAAACTGAACTAGTTGTCTGCCTACCTAAGAAAGGGGAGAAAACATAGAAGATGTGTTGAGAGTGAGGAACAGATGCTTAAAGGCGGTGAACAAAAAGGTGTCTGCTGCAGCTGACAGGATTAGAAAGTCAAAAGATTCTTTGCCTTCAGAAAAAAAATGTTTGCAGCAACCCTACATCAAACAAGTCTATTGGAACGATTTCCCCAACACATTTGCTGGCTTTATGTCTCTGAGTCACATTTTAGTAATTCTAGAAATAGTACAAACTTTTTCATGATTGTATTTGCTATGGTGATCTGTGATCAGTTATCTTTGATGTCACTTGTATGATTCACTGAAGTTTCAGATTATGGTTAGTATTTTTCAGCAATACATATTTTTTAATTACGGTAGAAGATTTTTTTTCAGACATAATGCTTTTGAACACTTAATAGACTATATAATGCAAGCATAAATTTACATGCACTACAAAACCACAAGACATAATGACTTGCTTGACTGCCCTACTCACTTTATCATGGTGGTCTGGAACCGAATCTGCAATATCTCAGAGGTTGGTTTCTAGTTGGAGTTGGTACCATAAGGAAGAGATGCATCTACAGAAGTTGAACCCCATGTCTTGAAGCAGAGGGAGGCAAATACTAGAGGTACTTAGGGACTGGAGTGGAAGCTGGGCTCTGGAAAGAAAGGAAGAGGGAATTGCAGGCCAGACTTGATGGCAGGCTAAATCCAAGGCCCAAAGGGAGGGAGGCTGAGAGATGAATCAAAGAAGATGGAAAGCAGGGTACACGGAGCAATGGGAAACAATATGGAAAAGGAGAAAATGTAATCAAGAGGTGAGTAATGGTTTTCCATTCCAGGGAGTCAGGAATGCTGAAAACACCTAGTTTGTTCAGCTTCTGTAATGGGAGACTTTGCAGCTCTCAGTGGTGGCACCTAGGAATCTAACGGAAATCCCACTGATGAGCTTAAATAGAAATTTACTGTTTTTTCTTCCACTAGGCACAATGCCAGGGTTCTGACAGAAGAGGTGACGAGAGAGGAGAAAAACTGATTAAGATACTCAGACTATTTGTTGAAAGACGCTTAGGTGGGTTGAGAGAAACATAGCTGGAAAGGAAAGCCTGGATGAATCCATCATCTGGCCATTCTGAAAGAGATCAAGATTAACAGGGCACCTCCTCAGAGGCTGACATTAGTGTGGTGAACAAAACCCCGATATGATTTAGATCTGTGTTCCTGAGGGTTCAAAGCAGCTAGAAACCCATTAAATCTGCATTCTTTGAGCTAAAGGGAGCATGAGGCTTTTTAGACTCAAATATTCATAAAATCCTTTACAACTATTAACTGCCATGATTATGCTTCATTGTTTGGTGGTACAAAAGGAAAAAGGCTTTGAAGTATTTGAGAGTTAATCATACTAATGAAAAAGTGAAGGGTGAAGCAAAAAGATAAAATGTTTCTATAAAATGATAATGACTTTAAAAATGCATGAATTCATCTCAGATACTTTAAATAAAAGTTGATTTAGATTTAGAGAAGCTATATCATGATAGAGTAGAATGGTGTTCTTGAAAAACGTTCTATTAGAAAAGACAGAATAAATAAACTTACCCTTATAAAAATTATATAGCATTATTTTATTATAAGCCATAAAATGATGGAACTGGAGGCCATAACCTCATCATTATTTTTTTCTATTGATCTTTTCTGGTGGAACTACATTTGAGAAATTCCTTGGAAGTTTATTTTTACATGAAAGGCTCATTCATATATTACAACAATTTCTCCCTCCCTCCCTAAAAACAAAGAAGCACTTAAAGCTAATATGTGTAAAGAGACATAATAAAATATGAATTTAAATTCTTTTTGAGTGAAATAATAAATATTCTTAAACTTCAGGTAGAGGAGGTATTGGGTTGACCAAAAAATTCATTTGGGTTTTTCATAAGCTGTTAGAGGCAAAATTGTGCCATTTGGCTAGAAAACAGAAGCTTTAGGTAGAGGGGACAATAGAGTAAGGAGACATGAACTGTACCTACTACAGATCTCTACAGCAAAAAAATCAGTGTCAGTAGAATGTCATGAGCTCATTAATTAATTTATTCACCACTCTGGCAATAAACCCATTTTTAGTGATAGCTTTCGGTGTATTAGGCTCTGTGCTACATGCTGCTGAGACGCAGAGACAAGAGGCCAAGTCTCTTTTCTCAAGGAGTTAGCTCAAAATAAGGAGTTTGAAAGTTACCACTCCATCCTAATGAGTGAAAAGCTGAACAGATCAACAATTCTTCTCAGATCTCTAAGAGAAGAACAGTCACACAACAAACATCTCTCCCCCAAATTGGAGAGACAGACAGGCAGATACAGAGTATCACACTTACTGGGACAGACATACACAAGAAGAGGTATCCATGGGAAGTAGTGTCAGGGTAGGAGAACCTACCCTGTAATTGATGAGTAGATGGAGGCTCTGTGTGAACGACTTGGAGGATAAAAAGCTTCCAGAAGACCCAGGGCATTCCTCATGCATCAGTGAGCTTTACCTCTAGGAGCTTAATCAGGTTCTCACAGTAGATAGCAGAGAAAAATATCTCATGCTTTGGCAGGAGGAGAGGAAAAAGAACCGTTTTGAGATACACCAGAACATTCTATTCTTCTTATATAACCAGGTCTGCCCTTGGGAGAAACTGTTTAAGCAGAGCCTAATCTGCTAGGGTTTTAACAGAGCTTAACTGACCAGAAAGAAGGGAAACACCTGGCTCCAGCCTGCTGCAGCCATCTTGTCCCATGAGGCAAGGGAGGTCCAAAAAGTGCGTGTGAAGTTAACAGTTCAGAGGCACACACTCACTAAAAGGCTCAGACCTCATCAGAGACTGCTGAACGCTTCCTCTCCCCTACATCTTACTATGACATTACTAAAGGCCTAGGTAGAGGAGTCCCTTTTACCCAGTACATCAAATCTGACTTCTAACAAAAAATTACAAGGCATACTAAAAGGCAAAAAGCACAGTCTGAAGAGACAGAGCAAGTATCAGAACCAGATCAGATGGCAGGGATACTGGACTTGTCAGATGATGAATTTAAAGCAACAGTGATGGACATGCTAAGACCTAAAACTGATAAAGTAGATAGCATACAAGAAAAGATGGGCAGTGTAAGTAGTGGGAAAGAGAGTCTAAGAAAGAATGAAAAAAGAAATGCTAGAGATCAGAGATACTAAAACAGAAATAAAAATGTCTTGAATGGGTTTATTCTAGACTGTACATGGCTCAGAAAAGAATCTTTGAACTTGAGGATATCCCACTATAAACTACCACAACTGAAAAGCAAAAGGAAATAAGAATGAAAAAAAACAGAATAAAATATCTATTAACTGTGGATCAACTATAAAAGATGTAACGTGCATAATGGGAATACCAGAAAGAGAAGGAGGAGAAGGAAGAGGTGACATGCGAAGCAATAGTAACTGAGATCATTCCCAAATCAGACACAAAACCACAGAGCCGGGAAGAAGCTCAGAAAATGTCAGGCAAGATAAATGTTAAAAACATAAATAAATAAGAACAACACAAAACAAGCATAAAAATGATACCTCTGTGGACATACCATATTTACATTGCAGAAAAACAAAGGTAAAGGAAAAATCCTGAAAAAAGCCAGAGGGAATAATATCTATAAAGGTGCAAAGATAAGGATTATATTAGATTTCTCCTCATTCAGTGCAAGCAAGGGGAGAGGTAATTATTTAGTACTTATTTACTTTTTATTGAAGTATAGTTGATTTGCAATGTTGTATTAGTTTCTGGTATACAGCAAAATGATTCAGTTATTTATATATAATTAATAACATGTATATTATCAATAATATATATTAACAATACATATAACCGAATCTATATATACATATATTCTTTTCAGATTATTCTCACATATAGGTTATTACAAAATATTGAGTATAGTTCCCTGTGTTATACCGTGTGTCCTTGATGGTTATCTATTTTGTATATCGTAGTGTATGCATGTTACTCCCAAATTCCTAACCTATCCCTCCTCTCCCTTCCACCTATCCCCTTTGGTAACCACAAGTTTTTTTTCTATGTCTATGAATGTTTCTGTTTTGTAAATAAGTTCATTTGTATTATTTTTTAAGATTCCATATATGTGATATCATATGATATTTGTCTTTCTCTGTCTGACTTCACTTAGTATAATAATCTCTAGGTCCATCCATGTTGTTGCAAATGTCATTACTGCATTTTTTATGACTTAATAGTACTCCACTGTGTATGTATATATATACACCACATCTTCTTTGTCCATAGATCTGTTGATGGAGTGAAATATTTAGTGTTGAGAGAGAAAAAAACACACATTAGCATATTATACACTGCAAAAGTTACCCTTCCAAAGTGAAGGAGAAATATTTTCTTAGACAAACAAAAAGGGAGATGATTTGTGAAGTTCTTCAGGAGAAAGGAAAAGGATATAAGTTACAAACTCAATGTGGTATTGGTAAAACAATAAAAAATAAAAAAATAGTTCAATGGAAAGAAGAGAGAACTCAGAAACAGACTCACATAAATACAAGTCAGCTGATCTTTGTAAAAGTAGCAAAGGCAGTAAAATAAATAGAAGACAGTATCTTCAACAAATGGTGCTGGAACAACTGGACATCCACAAACAAACAAAAAAATAAATCTAAGTAGAGACCTTACACTCTTCACAAAAATAACTCAAAATGAATTATAGGCCTGAATGCAAAATATAAAGCTATTAAACCAGAGGAAGATAACATAGGAGAATATCTAGATAACCTTGGGTTTAGGAATGGCTTTTGAGATACAACACCAAACACTTTCACTTTCAAATACCAACACAACACTTTCTTTCATGATCCATGAAAGAAAGAACTGATAGGCTGGACTTCATTAAAATTTAAAAGCTCTGCCGTGAAAGACATTTTCAAGAGAATGAAAAGACAAGCTACAGAATGGAATAAAATATTTGTGAAAGCCATATCTCACAAAGGATTGTTACAAAAAATATACAAAGAATTCTGTAAACACAACAATAAGAAAATGAATAATCAATTTAAAATGACCCAAATACGTTACCAGCCACTTCACCAATGCAGATGGAAAACAAGCGTGTGAAAAGATGTTTCATATGACATTCAGTTCAGTCCAGTCGCTCAGTCGTGTCCGACTCTTTGTGACCCTATGAATTGCAGCATGCCAGGCCTCTTACCACTACACACCTAGCAGAATGGTCTCTACCCAAAACACTGAAAACACTATCTGTTGATGAGAATACAGAGTAACATAAACTGTTATTTATTGCTGGTGAGCATGCAAAATGGTACAGCCACTTCAGCAGTCAGTTTAGCAGCTTCTGACAAAATTAAACATATTCTTCTCATACGATCCAGCAACCAAGCACTCCATTTTAATTACTTAAAGAAGCTAAGCTTATTTTGACACAAAAACCTGCACATGGATTTTTATAGCAGATTTATTCAAACTGTCACAACTTGGAAGCAACCAAGATGTCCTTCAGTAGGTGAGTGAATAAACTGTGATATATTCAAACAATGGAATATTATTCAGTACCAAAAAGAAAGGAGCTGGAAAAGACATGATGAAATGTCTTTTATTACATATTACAAAGTATATTACATTACAAAGTATATTACTTTGCATATTACAAAGTGAAAGAAATTGACCTTAAAAGGCTACCTAGTGTATGATTACAACTATATAACATTCTGGAAAAGGCAAAACAATAAGACAGTAAAACAATCAGGGAGTGGGAGCGTTCAGTAAGCAGAGAACAGAGGATTTTTATGTCAATAAAACTATTCTGTATGATAGTATAATGGTGAATATATTTCATTAGACATTTGTTCAAACCCAGAGACTACAACACTAAGACTGAACCTAAATATAAACTATGTATTCTGCATGATAAAGGTGTATAAATGTAGGTTTATCAGTTGTGACAAATGTACCACTCTGGGGAGGGTCGTTGATAATGAAGGCTACTAAGTATGTGTTGGGGCAGAGGGCATATGGGAGATTTTTATACATTTTCCTTAATTTTGCTGTGAACCTAAAGCTGCTCTAAAAAGTGAAAGTGAAAGTGAAGTCACTCAGTCATATCCAACTCTTTGTGACCCCATGGACTGTAGCCCACCAGGCTCCTCCATCCATGGGATTTTCCAGGCAAGAATACTGGAGTGGGTTGCCATTTCCTTCTCCAGGAGATCTTCCTGACCCAGGGATTGAACCCAGGTCTTCTGCATTGTAGGCAGATGCTTTCCCGTCTGAGCCACCAGGGAAGTGTTCTAAAAAATAAAGTCTATTATAAAAATCTTTTTAAAGATGATTGTAATCAACTGTGATGAATGAGCGGCTATTAGGCTGAATATTAGGGAAATTAAAATGGAGAAAGTCTTGTTCAGGCTTCAGAAGCAGGAGAGCAGGCCTCTGACCTGCCTGGACACTGCCCGGATTCTGTGCCTGCCCACAAGCATAGCAAGTCAGGTGACACTTTAAATAAGAACGTGAGTTGGTCTTGGAATTCTTGAGCCCTTGGAGGTCTGGCCACCCCCCACCCCCCAACCCTTGGGGTCTAACAAAATCCTATGACTCACAAGGAGAAACAAACAGCAGTGTACAAGTTTAAAAAAAAAAAAGCAAGCTGCATTTTTTTTTTGCACAGCCTAATAGTGCTATCAGTTTGTGGCCTGGGATTATAAGCACAAACGACTGAAACTGCAATTTGAAGTCTCATCCATGGAGTGGACACACTGCCCAGGACCTTTTCCCAACTGGGACTCCAGATTGCTATTAATGAGAGACTTCCCAGGATGCCATTTAAGTCTGGATGGTGGCTGACCCAATTTGGTGATGTATATGCTATTACTCTTCTCTATTGTCTCTCTTCTCTTTTAATGACTGCATATTGAAATTAAGTCAAATAATCCTCTATTTATGAAGATTTATTTATGAGGGCTTCCCTCATAGCTCAGTTGGTAAAGAATCTGCATGTAATGCAGGAGACCCCGGTTCGATTCCTGGGTGGGGAGGATCCACTGGAGAAGGGATAGGCTACCCACTCCAGTATTCTTGGGCTTCCCTGGTAACTCAGCTGGTAAAGAATCTGCCTGCAATGTAAGAAACCTGGGTTCTATCCCTGGGTTGGGAATAAGGAAAAGGCTACTTAGTCCAGTAGTCTGGCCTGGAGAATTCCATGGACTGTATAGTCCATGAAGTTGCAGAGAGTCAGACACGACTGAGTGACTTTCACTTTCAATCCTCTATTAAATACTGAAATTGTTTATTTATGTATAACTAGTGGTTTCCTTTGTTAATAAATCTTTCAAACCTGAAAGTGAAATTTCTGGCAAAATACTGAACATCATTAGCTTTGGAATCCATTAGATCAACTCAGGCTAAAGTCATACCTCTGTTCCTTACTATTTATGACCAGAGGCATCCGTCTTGGGCAAGTCAATAACTTAAAACCCCAGCTTCCTCACCTGATGGTAAATTAATGAAGCCAACCTTATAACATTTTGTGAGGATTAAATAAAAGAACACGTATCAAGTACAGAATCTAGCAGCCAGTAAGTGTCTACTTCTTGTTGGTATTAGCCACAACAATTCTGCTTGTGATTATAGCCCAATGGAAGATTTGGAATCTCTAATTCAGGCTGCTGGGTAGAGTGTGAGGTCAGTGCAGGCTTTCTGGAAAGGATATTAGTTGAGCTGAATAATGAAGGACAAAAAGGTATTTCAGGAGAGAATAACCAAAAGATGCAAAGACCTGGGATAAGAAAGAGCATAGTACGTTTAGTGGACTTTAAGATGTACTGCAGATGGTGATTGCAGCCATGAAATTAAAAGACGCTTACTCCTTGGAAGGAAAGTTATGATCAACCTAGATAGCATATTCAAAAGCAGAGACATTACTCTGCCAACAAAGGTCCGTTTAGTCAAGGCTATGGTTTTTCCTGTGGTCATGTATGGATGTGAGAGTTGGACTGTGAAGAAGGCTGAGCGCCGAAGAATTGATGCTTTTGAACTGTGGTGTTGGAGAAGACTCTTGAGAGTCCCTTGGACTGCAAGGAGATCCAACCAGTCCATCCTAAAGGAAATCAGTCCTGGGTGTTCTTTGGAAGGAATGATGCTAAAGCTGAAACTCCAGTACTTTGGCCACCTCATGCAAAGAGCTGACTTATTGGAAAAGACTCTGATGCTGGGAGGGATTGGGGCAGGAGGAAAAGGGGGCAACAGAGGATGAGATGGCTGGATGGCATCACTGATTCGATGGGCGTGAGTTTGAGAGAACTCTGGGAGTTGGTGATGGATGCGGAGGTCTGGTGTGCTGAAATTCATGGGGTCTCAAAGAGTCAGATACGACTGAGTGACTAAACTGAACTGAACTGAAGATGTACATGTGTGTTGGCACAGGGGAGGGCAGTGGCCTTTGCTATTAAAAAGAAAAGAATGGCTGGAGAAACATGGGAAGCAAGGCTGAAAGCTATTATAGGGATACCAAGAAATCGGAAGTTTATCCTGAGATCCTCAACAGAGAAAGGACAATAAGAGATTGATGATTTAGGTAGTAATTTTTTTAAAATATAAATTTATTTATTTTAATTGGAAGTTAATTACTTTACAATATTGTATTGGTTTTGCCATACATTGACATGAATCCACTACAGGTGTACACGTGTTCCCCATCTTGAACCTCCCTTCCTCCTCCCTCCCCGTACCATCCCTCTGGGTCATCCCAGTGCACCAGCCCCAAGCATCCTGTATCATGCATCGAACCTGGACTGGTGACTCGTTTCATATATGATATTATACATGTTTCAATGCCATTCTCCCAAATCATCCCACCCTTTCCCTCTCCCAAAGAGTCCAAAAGACTGTTCTATACATCAGGGTCTCTTTTGCTGTCTTGCATACAGGGTTATCATTACCATCTTTCTAAATTCCATATATATGTGTTAGTATACTATATTGGTGTTTTTCTTTCTGGCTTACTTCACTCTGTATAATAGGCTCCAGTTTCATCCACCTCCTTAGAACTGATTCAAATGTATTCTTGAGTAATACTCCATTGTGTGTATGTACCACAGCTTTCTTATCCATTCATCTGCTGATGGACATCTAGGTTGCTTCCATGTCCTGGCTATTATAAATGGTGCTGCGATGAACATTGGGGTACATGTGTCTCTTTCAATTCTGGTTTCCTTGGTGTGTATGCCCAGCAGTGGGATTGCTGGGTCATAAGGCAGTTCTGTTTCCAGTTTTTTAAGGAATCTCCACACTGTTCTCCATAGTGGCTGTACTAGTTTGCATTCCCACCAACAGTGTAAGAGGGTTCCCTTTTCTCCACAACCTCTCCAGCATTTTTGCTTGGAGACTTTTGGGTCGCAGCCATTCTGACTGGTGTGAAATGGTACCTCACTGTGGTTTTGATTTGCATTTCTCTGATAATGAGTGATGTTGAGCATCTTTTCATGTGTTTGTTAGCCATCTGCATGTCTTCTTTGGAGAAATGTCTATTTAGTTCTTTGGCCCATTTTTTGATTGGGTCGTTTATTTTTATGGAATTGAGCTGTAGGAGTTGCTTGTATATTTTTGAGATTAGTTGTTAGTCAGTTGCTTCATTTGCTATTATTTTCTCCAACCAGAAATGAGGGAGGCAAAATGGGTTGGCTGATGACTTAACTCGTCATGAGATGTTGAGGGCCATGTCAATGACAGTGGCAGTGAGCTAAAAGAGAAGTGGTGGATTTGAGAGATGTTTCAAACTCATAATTGATACATTTTATGGACCAATTAGTCTTCCCTGGTGGCTCAGTAGATAAAGACTCTGCCTGCAATAAAGGAGATCCAGGTTTAATCCCTGGGTTGGGAAGATTCCCTGGAGACGGAAATGGCAATCCACTGAAGTATTCTTGCCTGGAAAATTCCATGGACAGAGGAGCCTGGTGGGCTACCTCCATGGAGTCACAAAGAGTCAGACATGACTGAGTGACTAACACTTTCACTTTCATTGACCAAATTAAATGAGAAGGGCAATATACAAGTAATGTTTAAAGGGGTTCGTTATTGTCACGGGCAGCTGGTATGGCCAAAAAGTGGTGGTATTTACTGTGAAAATAAATAACAGATCAAAAGTAGATCTGGAATAAGTCTGGTTTTAGACAAATAGGTCTTCTGGATAGTTTCATGGGAAGCTCAGAGGAGGACAATCTGGCAGGGAGGCAAAGATCTGGGAAATAATTCATAGGAATGAGCAAACTGAGAAGAAAATAAACTTTCACATGTCACCAGATAGCTCACGATAATACCACTTTCATTCAGAGATAACTAACTCTGCAAAATGACAAATCCTACATTATAAATGTGTATTTCATATTTAAATATTTATTTGTCCCAGAAATGCCATCATGGATCCTACTTCCCCCCAACCCCTTTTGTGTGAAAATGGTCTTCTCACACTTTGCATTAAAAGGAAACCCCCAGAATCACAGCTGAGATCAGGGGAGCAGCTTCCTCTCCCGGAATGCATTCTCCCAAAGTGGTGTATTTGTAAGTATTTTCAAGACATTTTTATCACTATTCTGTTGAAAAGGATACACTGTGATGTAAAGACTGTGAGAAACCTAGTAATCAAGAGGTGGAATTCCTTTAAATGTAACCCCTCATCATTAAGCAAATATGGGGATGTCCTAACCAAGCTGGCCTCATTACTTGAGTCACTTCCCTCCTTTTCTAATGTTAGAACCTGGCAGTGCCTTAGAGCAGTCCTGTTCACAGCACTATACCCTATGGTTTCCCTGGTGGCTCAGACAGTAAAGAGTCCGTCTGCAATGCAAGAGACTGACCCAGTTTCGATCCCTGGGTCAGGAAGATCCCCAAGAGGAGGGAATGGCCACACACTCCAGTATTCTTTCCTGGAGATTCCAATGAATAGAGGAGCCTGGTATAGAGGGCTACAGTATATGGGGTTGCATAAAGTCGGATACGACTAAGCGACTAACACTTTCACTTTCAATGCTGTCCCCTACTAACCCCACACTTTCACTTTCAATACTGTCCCCCACTAACCCCGTGATCAGAGGCAACTATTCCAGGTATTCGTACAAACCAAAAGCAACTATTCCTAGAGGGAACAAAGTAGGCAGTAAGAGATTAAACTGAAAGGCTACAGTAAAAGAAGGTAGAAGGTAGAACTGGGTTCCATGGGAATGAAGAGAAACTATGAGTAGGAGGAAGGCCTAGAATAGAAATAGTACTGTGTGGACAGAAAAAGTCCAAGTCCTCTGGAAAGAATAGAAAAATGAAACTCGGAGGTAAAAAGCTGAACAAGTTTAAGCTTTAGACTCCTCAAATGCATGAGTCCTTCCTAAGACCCTGGGAAGGGCCCTACTGATGTGTTTATATGAGCACAGTCTGTACAAATAAGATTGCAGAAACAAAATTTCAGCCACAACAACAGAGAAGCCTGCTGTCTCTCTTCACTTCAATTTTGGCTTCATTATACTCTCTCTGGTCAAGTCTCAATAGAGTGATTAAGAGCATTTCTGAAATTCAGCTAAGGGGAAGTTGAAATTGGGGTAGATTTGGTTCGTACTTAGGGAGGTGTATTTATATTGTTTACAGTTTGCTTATTGCTAGTTGTTCTGGAATATGAATGGCTTCCAGGAATGCTCTGACTGTGTTGACCCCCCCAGTATCAATGACACAAAAGCATGGGGCCAGAGGTCCTGTTGAAATTCACTCTGATGTATGGAACACTTAACACCAGAAGTATGCGGATAATAAGTAGAAACAAGTTTTGAAATGTATGGAACTAGACTCTGGTCTGTGGAAAATTCTTCCATTCATTAGACATATAAAAATTTTAAGCTGAGGATTTGGTTTCCATTGACACCATGTCAAAATGGAAATTCACTCCTGTAAGAAACATATTCTATATATAATTGTAAACATCATACATTTTTATGAGAGTACAAAATAGAATTTATTTGAATTCCTGTGTCTGCAAGGCACAAACTTACCACAGTTCCACAAACAGCAAGTATTCCATAAGAGCATATTATGAAAGAAACTGGATAAAGGTTTTCTAAATTGGACAACAATCCTAAAAACTAGAATGGTATGACCAATGTTGAGAAATGAAGTTAAAAGAAGCTTCTAAAAACATCAATAAAATTGTTTTGATTAACCAACCATACTGGAGGAAAGACTGAATTATATTGTTAAGCTTGCTACAAAAATTATTACTAATTTGTTGAAATACAATAGGATAATCCAAGAATATACAGGACACATATTTAAGGAAAAAGTTTTATAGAAGTATGTCAATAATTAAAAATGTTGTTTCTTTTTCACAGAAAGCATATCATAACTTAAAGGCTTTGAAAACAAAGGAATTGTTACCACTAGATTTAAGTACAAGAACACAGTGGAAAATACTGCATTTAGCACCAACAGCTAAAAAATATATTCCAAATAAAGCATTGTTATTGATCACCAATATATTGCATTTGTGCTCAGTTGAATCTGACTCTTTGAGACTGCATAACTATATCACCCACCAGGCTCCTCACTCCTCTGTCCATGGAATTTTCCAGGAAGAATACTGGAGTGGATTGCCATTTCCTTCTCCAGGGGATCTTCCCAATCCAGGGATCAAACTCGCATCTCTTGTCTCCTTCATTGGCAGGTGGATTCTTTACCACTGAGCCACCTGAGAAGTCCCATCAAGTAGTGCTATCATGCATCTAATTAGGCATTTGGGTTGTTGTTACTGAGAGCAGAGACCCTTCCCCAAGTTACTTCCTATAATAAAGGCGTTTAAGAACTTATGTAGACTGGAACAAAAACTAGAAATCTGTCAGGAACCAATATAATCCCTAGAAACTTCGGTCTCTCAGTCACAGAGCAAGCCAAATCCATGATTATGGTTTACTTACATTTAATTTTCATGCTTTTCTATGATTTTCCACAATAAAATATATTATTTAGTAAAGCTATGGCACAGCGTATTCTAAAATGAGAACTTACACATATTAGGTCAATTGCTAAAGTGGAGAATGGAACTATAGAAATGTATAGTCTCCTTTAATCTTTGAGTTCATGAATTGTCTCAGGGCAAAGAAAAGACTTCTATGGTTTCTTCAGTTCTTTCCCTACAAATGTTTCTGACACTTGTAATTCCAACCACCAACTTATATGCTCCCTGGCAGCCTGGAATGTACTAGATCCATCTCTGCAACTCCTGGAGGGAATAGTTACCAAGCATGTAAGTGGTAGTGTGTAGTGAATGTGTGCTGAATTGACTTTTCGTACCATGACACCTCTCTAACATATTAACTTAAGATCCTGGCCCTGGTGATAACTATCATTTCATCATTTGACATTTACTATCTACTCTATCACTGAGTCTCATTCTTTAGCATCCAACATGATGCCTGACATATAACAGACACTCACTGAATATTTGTTGAAAGAAGGAACAAATGAAGGAATTAACACTTTATTGATTAAGGAGGTTTGATTTCTTTATCCTCTTGGCATATCATATTAGATTATTCCCTCACTTAAAACCCTTTAGTGGATTCCCATGGAAACAAGTCTGTCCAAGCTGCCTCCTGCTTACGTCTGTAATCACTGCTAATAGAGTTAAAATGAATAATAGTGATCCAGACCAGCACCATAAGCGTAACGCCAGGAAGAACAGATTTTATGAGAAAGACATGGCTTTATGGTAAAATGTCCAGGAAATGTTGACTAGGTTTCCTAACAACAGGGCTTCTCAGAGCATTTAATATTCAATTATATATCATGACTTTTTAAGGGGGGAACAGAGTGTGCAGAATTTTCCAGATATAATTCATTAACTAGACTAATGTTTCAAACACCCTGATCCAAATAGAAATAGAGAAAAACCTGCATTTATTTAGTATCTGATAAATACAAAAGTTTCCATCATTCTTAGTGTAAAGAGAAACATCTTAAATTACTTTAACACAATACAGTCTTATGTTTCCATTTTATAATCATGACATTATTTTCTCTGACACCATGGGAGGATACACAGGTCAGTAATAGTCACTCAACTGCACATATGTTGCATTAGGCATCAGAGTATTTCTTGAGGGTCAACAATTCAATGTGAATGAGAAGTTTGATCCCACTTAATTTGAGAAATTTAGTGAGATGACGGTCTGTTGTGTATCTGATGGAAAGACAGTGTTGAAAACCAATACCACAAAGCCAGCTGTTAGACTGAATATATTTTCAGTGTCATTTTACATCTGACAATTGCATTTTGATGCACATTGCCTTAACATAAGACAATTCTTCATTGCTCCAGGGGTCTTTAAAATGTACACACCTCATTTGGACATTAGCCTCTAAAATCTTCCATCTTGGTGGAGGCTGAGAGAAAACATCAAGTTGAACCCAGAGAGATTTATACAGTGATAAATGACCTTAAGACATCTGGAAATCCAGTTTGGAACAGAACAATAAGGTATAGACGCTTATCCTAATCTTTCAGAATTTAAGAAAATATAGGCAAACCTATAAACACCAACTTCAAAACAACTGAAATTAATTCCTTTCTAAAACAAACTTTTTCTTACACATATCAATGTCTCTGAAATTGAGATATGTCTTATAATCCAATAGCGATTTACAATCACTTTGTGAATTCAAACTGCAAAGCTATGTTTGTATTAGATTTTGGCTCAAGTAATCAGGGGAGGCTTTGTTTTTTTCTTCTTCCACTCAGGGCTAATGTTGAGAAATGCATTTTCTGGCTATCCTTTTCTTCATGGTGGTTTTGTTTGTTTTTTCATTTACTGATATAGTAAGGATGTAGCCCGCATGTGCAACAAGTTTTTTATATTATTAGATTCTCTTAAATTATAGACTGTATTAGATTCCTTGTCTTGAACTTTTTTCTTTTGGGGGGTGCACATAAAACAATGGTGCTTTTTCATTGAGGTATTATGGATTCAAGAAATATAATACTTACAAAGCTCAGAGAATTTGCCCCTTTCTCCTCCAGGAAAGAGTAATGCAAAAAGGCAGGATTTCCTTTTGGGATGATAATATCATATTGAAAAGGAAGCAAGGCACTCTCAACTAAGGCTAACTTCATAACTTAAGTTCATAGACCATTGGGAAATCATTCAAGAACACCACTTATGAATGAGTAAGAGAGCCGAGAGGGAGGAAAGAAATATGGGATAAGAAATTTAAACAAACCCAAACCCAGTGAGAATGTCCAATATGCAAATGAGTGTAAAAGAGATTCCAGGATCACATTAAATGGCATGAGGTAGAAAATAAAAATAATTATCAAAGATTCTGTTAGGAGTCAGATCACTATTAAGATGCAAAGAGGCATAGTGCATATAGAACCAATACATACATTTCTTAGGACCTGGTCGTTTTTAGGAATGTGCCGAGTTCTGATGCTTGCAGCTAAAAATGAGTTAACAAAAGAGGATTTGAAAATTTCCAGAAAGTGATTTAACCTAGCCAATTAATATTATCATGGCAAAACAAAAACAGTCTCCTTTAGGGGAACAATCTTTAAGTAGATAAAGGCTTGTATTTTATTTTTACTAAATAATGTTAACAGAAACCAATGACTGCAGCATAAGGGACTAGCTTTTAAGGAGTAACAACAGACTCCCTCTATCTAAGTCAGAATCTAACTTCAGGTTGGTTTCTTCCAGGGACTCACCCTGACCTTCTGGGTCAGGCAACCTCCTGCAACCTCCTGACTACTTCCATGTTGAGCTACATTTTCTCATCCATGGGCACCCACTGTCTTAGCATCACCTGAGACTGTGTAAAGGCAGGAACAGCTGAGAAGCAAGTCACCAACTTACTGAGAAGGACAGGAGTGCTTTCAAGATGGGACAAAGTACAATCCTGCCTGCCTCGCAGGCTGCACTAGAAGACCTATGAAAGACTTTCTCAGAGACAAGACCCAGCTTTAGGAATATTCAGCCTCAACTGTCTAACTCGAATGTTGATTAGCATCAAAGTTTTCCCCTTCGAGAAAGGCCAGTATGAAAGGCAGTCACTTGGGGAACATCTGGAGAGCAGAAGACAGCATACAGAGATCGTGCATTTCCTCTTTGATGTACAATCACCTCTGCAGAGAAATGGCACATTAGTAAATTTTAGTTTAGCTTTTAGCATACCACTCATCCAACATGCATCTGCGTCACAGACCCTAAGAAACTAAAATGTGTCCACTTACACCAGGCTGAATAGAGACCAGTTCAAGACCCTTCCCACCATTATTCAGTTCCAGATTCACAGGCTCAGAGCTCCTTGCCCACTCACAGTTGAGATGTACAGGTCCAGATGAATCCAGCGCAGATGTAATTTGGTCTAGGGATGCCCCAGAAACTACAGGATTTCTTCTACATTGACTCTCCAACCACCCATTTTTTAAATATTGCCAAATTCAAATAAAGTACCCTGTTAGAAAGTGGGTCAGTTTCCATTATGTCACTTAAAGTACAAATTTCAAACTTCTTCCTTTGGAGGAAAAAAAAAGGTATATTCCACCAGTCATGTTGCTAAATGATCTCATTCCTCAGTGGATGACATTTCCATTGAATAAAGCATGGGAATTTAATTCTATCCTGAATTGCTATGCCCTTCAGGTCAAGATCTGGTTTAGCAACAACCAATACCCATGGTTTTCTTTTCTTTTTTTATCTCTAGTGGAAAAAAGTAGGATTTAAAGCTACCACTGGTTGAACACATGCCTCACTTTTTAAAACCTAAGTAAATTCAGTCTGGTTTCCTGTGAGTACTGTTTGGAAATGCAGTTTACAAATCTTACTTTTCCATGACATAATACAGGAAGGCTGAAATAATACTCACACACCTGGAAATGGCTTAAGGAGGAAGCAGGGATGAAAGAGGAGCAAGAGGAAAGTTCATGACAGACCTGCCATGAAAAATGCACTATTTACCAAGTTGGTACATCAAACCTTAGACTAAGTGATAAACAGAGCTACTTAAAACTAAGGTTTCCAACAGTCTTTGTGTATTATTCTCTCTGACAAAGGCTGCCTCTGTAACAGTTTATGAAACAACCAAAGTCAACAGACACAGGCCCACATCCTTGCAGCTTGCAGATACTTTTCCCACAGCCCTATTTATAACTTAACATAATGGGAAGTTCTCTCTTGGCAAAAGAGCTGATTAAGTGTTCCATTTAACAGTGTAATGCAAAGAATGCTTTCTTTTGCTTCAGACCTGCTGTTCTCATATTGTCTCATGCTGTTGAAAATGGAGATTTAGTAACTATTTTCTGAGTTGGTGTGCCTTTGTGATGAGGGTAATCTGGAGACACAAAATGAATAATTAAATTCATGTTGAATTTCTAATCACTTTCTTTTACTTACCCCCAAGGCCATTATTTTAGCCTGTTGTCTTTGCAGCTTGAGAATATGAAATGGACTTTCTGTGGTGAGTTTAAAGCAGAATAGTTTATCACAAATTTCTTTCTCTCTCACAGAATGATCCCCTTCATTTATATTTCTATTCTTGTTGATCTGCTCTGACATCTATACTGTCAGGGATATTATATCCATTCAACAAATAACATCTGAAGACAAAAAAAAAAAAGGAAAAAAATAACTTAAAGAGGTATGGGACTAAAAAAGAATGCTGTGAAGAGATTTTGTTATTGGAGTCAATAGGAGTCCAGGCGTATAGTCTTTAAAAGGTTTTTACTCTTTTTACGAATCAACTCGAGGGATTAAAATAATGTAGTCTCAGCTGATTTTGATTGTTCAGTTGTCCATCCAATTATTTCACCTTCCTCTTCTTTTAGAAAATTATTTGTTCCAGTTGTACTTCTAAAGCTGAAGCAATCATCAGTTAGAACCAGTAAATGAATTCAGCATATTTTCAAGTAATAAAATTAACATGTGAAAACTGTCATATTTCTATACATTCATGATGAATTTTCAGAAAGAGAAATTAAGAAAACAGTTCCATTAACAACTGCATTAAAAAAATAAAATGCTTGGGAATAAATTTAAGCAAAGAGATGGAAACTCTGTACTCTGAAAACTCTAAGACATTGATGTAAGAAATTTAAGAAAACACAAATAAATGAAAAGATAAACTGTGTTTGTGGAATGAAAGGATTAACACTGTTAAAATATCCATATTACCCAATCTACAGATTCAATGTGATCTGTATCAAACTACCAATGACATTTCTCACAAAATTAGAATAATTCTGAAATTTGTATGGTACCATGAAAGACTCTGAATAGCCAATGCAATCTTGAGAAAGAAGAACAAAGATGGATGTATCATGCTCCCTAATATAAAACTACACTATAAAGGTATATTAATTAAAACAGTATGGTACTGGCCCAAAAAAAGACACATAGATCAATGGAACAGAATAGAGATCTCAGAAATAAACCCATACATACACGGCCAGTAAGGCTCCCCAGGTGGCACTCGTGGTAAAGAACCTGCCTGCCAATGAAGGAGACATGAGAGGCATGGGTTTGATCAATGGGTCGGAAAGATCCCCTGAGGAGGGCATGTCAACCCATTCCAGTGTTCTTCCCTGGGAATCCCATGGAGAGGAACCTGGCAGGCTACAGTCCACTGGGTCACGAAGAGTCAGACTAACTGAAGCAGTTTAGCCCACATACATACATACTGCCAATTAATCTATGACCAAGATGGGAAAAATATACAATGGGGAAAAGGCAGTCTTTTTAATAAATGATGCTGGGAAAACTGGATAGTTACATGTAAAGGAATGAAAGTAGAACATTATCTTATATACAAAAGTAAACTCAAAATGGATTAAAGACTTGAATGTAGGACCTGAAACCATAAAACTGCTGGAAGAAAACATAGGCAGTATTATCATAAACATCACTCTTAGTGATATTTTTCTGGGTTTAACACCAGAGACAAGCACAGCAAATAAAAAATGAACAAATGAGGCTACATGAAATTAAAAATTTATTGCACAGCAGGAAAAATCAGCAATAAAATTAAAAGTCAACCTTAAACTTTTAAAGAAAAGTTGGTTTTTTTTTGGTTTGTTTTTTTAAAACAACTTACTACACTGTTCTCTTTTTTTCCAGTACTGCAAATCTGGCTTAATGCCACCTCACAAACAACATGCTACTAATAGAAACATGTTGACGGCATGAAATATTTTCACATGCATTACATTATTTCAGTCCTCACAACAACACTTTAAGATAGTGAAACTGGTATGACTATATTTGTTATTGATAAATGGAGACTCAGATAATTTAGGGTGACTTCTCCAAAGTAAGCTACGAAGTAGTTGACTTAGGACTTGACCTCAAAATCATTTGAGTCTTTAGTCAGTGTCTTTTCTGCTGAACTATATCCCATTTCCAATTAAAGGTTCTTTTTAAGAACTAAAGAAAATCAGTTTTAAGACAGAAATGTACTTTTAGACATTGATTTTGGAAGAGGCTTGAGGTATTAAGCATGTGGATAATGCCTGTGCTTTATAAATATGATGGCCAGAGAAGCCCATATTTCAAGTAACAATATTTGACTTTTTAATATGGTTGTCTTGCAGAAAATTTCCAAACATTCCCATTCAAGTCATCCAAGGATGACTTTTCTTTTTGGAAATTTGAATTTAGTATAAGTTAGTATTCAAGTTTAGGATGGAATTAAAATATTTCTAAGAAAACTCTTCTGGCTTTATTAAAGCAAAGGAAACCTGGAGTTTTAAACTTCTTTCTTAAGGGCCATCAAGTCAAAATTTTTAGTAAAACTAGTATGATGAAAGGTTTCAGTGGCAGGTTCCAGCACACACACGATGGAGTATTTCCATTTGTCTCGTGAGGGTACCTTGATTAAGGTTTCATGAATGTAACAGTGATATGTGAAAGAAAGAAATATCTTGTTAGAGGTGCCCCCAATTAACCATTTTGTTCCTCTAAGTGTAAAGATAATGTTGACACTGAATTATGCAAAAAATAATTTCTCTTAGGGAGTTAGAAAACCACACTCAGAATCTGTTAGGAAAAAAAGACTCCACTCTGCACATCTTGCTTAGTACTAACAACTTCAGTGAGAGATTCTAGAGTAAATGAATACAATATAATCTATAATATTTAGCAAACTATAGTAATAAGAATATAATTTACAGTAAAATTTTTGTATATAGTAATTTTGAAGAACTATATTGAAAAGATTTTTTTTAAAATCTGAAAGGTCAAAGAAAACAGATTTTAAAATATCCGAGTTTTGATAGAGAAAAGTTTTGAAAAAGTAAATCTAAATGGCAAAAGTGCCCATCATATTTCAGATCCAACAAGATAAATGAGACCCTCACCAACAGGGCAGGCTATTATCGTGATTAATTAGAAATGGTGTGGATCCACAGGAGGTTCAGCTTTTTTTATGCCGGCCAGCAAGAAGGGCTTGTGTAGATGACTCATCTTACAGCCAAAGCAATCGTTTTCCCTGGATGACCCCAATGTCTAGCCTATAGTTAACAACTATAAACAAATTAACACCCCCAGTTATCTCAGCATACATTATGAAGCCCTGTTTATCTTGGAGAGCTCCCTTGGACAGGCTTCCTTCCATTAGAAAAAGTTAGAGCTCTGTGTGCGTTTCACTGTGAATCTTTCAAGGTCTTTTTCCTATGTTTATCTGTGTGTTTAGGTGAACTCCAAGTTGCTTCCTGAGGAAACACTGGTCCTAAACACAGATATCTTGGTTTTTCGTCCACAGAGAAGAGAAAAAGGCTTCTCCTTAGATATTCTGGTTGGGAATTTGTCAACACTTCTGAGAGGATGTTGGCCAGACCCTGTGCAGATGATTGTTACAGCCTGTGGTTCCACACTGTCACCAGCAGGCAGAACAGCCGCGCTCCAGATGCTGGCCACGGGGTGAAGACTCTCATGCTGACTTGCCTGGCAGTGCCAAAGAGAAGGCCGATCAAGAAAAAGAAAAGTTTAGCTGCCTGAAGGATAGTCCAACAAATTCAGACCTAGAGACTGGTCATACAGAGTGAAGTAAGTCAGAAAGAGAAAAAAAAATCATATAATATCACTTATATAGGGCTTCCCTTGTGGCTCAGCTGGTAAAGAATCCACCTGCAATGCAGGAGACCTGGGTTTGATCCCTGGGTTGGGAAGATACCCTGGAGAAGGGGACGGCTACCCACTCTAGTATTCTGGCCTGGAGAATTCCATGGATTATAATGGGGTTGCAAAGAGTCAGACACGACTGAGCAACTTCTTCACTTCACTTCATATGTGGAATCTAGAAAAATGGTACAGATAAACTTAGTTGCAATGCAGAAATAGACAGACGTAGAGGACAAGGCAATGGAGAAGGCAATGGCACCCCACTCCAGTGTTCTTGCCTGGAGAATCCCAGGGACAGGATGGGGAAGCCTGGTGGGCTGCCATCTATGGGGTCACACAGAGTCGGACATGATTGATGCGACTTAGCAGCAGCAGCAGAGTACAAACGTATGGATACTAAAGGGATGGAATGAATTGGGAGATAGGAACTGAGATACACACACACACACACACACACACACACACGAGAACCTGGGCTTCCCAGGTGGCTCAGTGGTAAAGAATCTGTCTGCTAATGCAGGAGACACAAGAGATGTGGGTTTGATCCCAGGGTCAAGAAGATCCTCTGGAGAAGGAAATGGCAACTCACTCCATTATTCTTGCCTGGAATATCCCAGGCACAGAGGAGCCTTGTGGGCTACAGTCCATGGAGTCACAAGAGAGTCAGTCATGACTGAGCAACTAAACAACAACAACAACAATAAGAACAATAACACAGGGAACTTTATGAAGCTACTTGTCTACCCCAAAAATGCCTGTGTGCCTCATAGCAGAATTTTTTGTATTAGTTATAGAGATAATTGTGCCCAACATTTCAGGGGTTCATGTCTACCTAGAAAAAAATCATTTTCTAGTCTCTGTGCCAGAAATAGTATGTTTCCCTGAGTGGTTTTCTTTAATCTTATGGACATTATCAGTCCTATAATGATACCCCCTTCAAACCTCTCCTCATTCGCTGCTAACAAGTCTAGAGCTGCATTTGTTTCCAGCCTCTAATACACATTTAGGACATCAAGGCGGATATTTTGCTAAATTCTGGTTTAAATATTCCAATTTTAAACCAACTCAAACTTTACTATTTATTTATATTTTATGTCACTGCACATCTTCCTTTATATATATAAATTAAAATATAAATATATATTTTTTAATTTATAAAATTAAGTATTTTAATTTATATATAATATATAAATTATAATATAAAAATATATATTATATACACATTACATATGTGAAGTCACTCAGTCATGTCTGACTCTTTATGACCCCATGGACTGTAGCCTGCCAGGCTCCTCTGTCCATGGGATTTTCCAGGCAAGAATACTGGAGTGGGTTGCCATTTCCTTCTCCAGGGGATCTTCCCGACCCAGGGATTGAACCCGGGTCTCCCATGCTGCAGGCAGACTCTTTACCATCTAAGCCACCATACATTAAATATATGTATATATTTAAAGCTCTTTTGGAATGATGCAAACTGCACATGACTGTAAGATCAGAGCTACTGCTATAAACAAGCAATTTGTATCTCTCTCTAGGAGTCTTTGGGTTTCCCAGGTGGCGCTAGTGGTAGTAAAGAACCTATGGGCAAATGCAGGAGAAAAAACAGATGTGGTTCAGTCCCTGGGTTGGGAAGATCCCCTGGAGGAGGACATGGCAACCCACTCCAGGATTCTTGCATAGAGAATCCCATGGACAGAGGAACCTGGCAGGTTACAGTCCATAGGGTCACAAAGAGCCAGACACGACTAAAGCAACTTAGCACACACACGTGAACGTCTTCAGCTACATCTGTCTCTAAATACATGCTCTTAAAAGCTATTTGATATAAGATTATAATTTCAATTTTTTTCCTTATACTTTTTACTTTTTATGTTAATAACAATATGGTGCTTATCTGTACCTGTACTTGCAAAGTGAAAGTTGCTCAGTCCTGTCCAACTCTTTGTGACCCCATGGACTACAGAGTCCATGGAATTCTCCAG
The DNA here is from genome assembly GCF_029407905.1 of Bubalus kerabau. Taxonomy (NCBI): domain Eukaryota; kingdom Metazoa; phylum Chordata; class Mammalia; order Artiodactyla; family Bovidae; genus Bubalus; species Bubalus kerabau. The sequence goes on from NC_073627.1 coordinate 91,449,340, forward strand.
GCCAGAATACTGGATCGAGTAGCCGTTCCCTTCTCCAGGGGATCTTCCCAACCCAGGGATCAAACCCAGGTCTCCCGCATTGCAGGTGGATTCTTACCAGCTGAACCACAAGGGAGGCCCTCTCTTACTAAATTTAAAATTTAGTGTTCAAAATTTAATACATGGATAAGAATGTATAATTTGAAATATATTTTTTTCTACAATGGGCTTGTCAAATTTTATTCCTAGGCATTGTAATGTACACCTTCAAGACTTTGAATCTAGGATACTGGTAGAGATGTAAGAATCATGAAGCTCAAGATTCCTAAGAACTACAATGTAATTGGCTGACCCAAGTCTGTGTGAAATAATTTCAGTAATTAGAATGTAGGATAGCTATTTTGGTAGAATAGAAAGGAAACTAGATGAGCAGCTTCCTTACATTCCTCAGTACACACTGAACACCTTGGTTTAGTTTTAGAAATATTCTTGATGCAAAATTTTAATTTTAGTGACTGGATTGAAACTGGATTATGTACATTAACCAATTTACATTTCTAGAAGATACATAGAAAGCAATTCTTGGAATAATTTATTGACACAGCCAATATATAGCCCCCAAAAGGCCTTTATGCTATGCTATGCTATGCTAAGTCACTTCAGTCGTGTCTGACTCTGTGTGACCCCATAGACAGCAGCCCACCAGGCTCCCCCATCTCTGGGATTCTCCAGGCAAGAACACTGGAGTGAGTTGCCATTTCCTTCTCTAATGCATGAAAGTGAAAAGTGAAAGTGAAGTTGCTCAGTTGTGTCCGACTCTTAGCGACCTCATGGACTGCAGCCTACCAGGCTCTCCGTCCATGGGATTTTCCAGGCAAGAGTACTGGAGTGGGGTGCCATTGCCTTCTCCAAAAGGCCTTTATACTCCAGTAATTAAGCAAAGAATTTAAAATTCTGTTTCATTTTCTCAAAAAAAGAGAGAGAAGTAGAAGTACAAGTGACTGGGATAAAACTAAATCTAAGTTATTTGTATTGCTTGGGGAAAATGTAGAAATATTAATTTTTAAACTTATTGAAATTAAATATGTGTTAAAATTTAATGTTATCCAACAAAAAATTGAAATAAAACATTTAACTTCCAAATAGGTACAGTAGAAAAATGAATAGTGAAAATACAGAAAAAGTTCAGAATACCCTATACTTCAAAATAAAATGTCACAATGTGAAGGAGAAAGGTTGAACTGGATCATATTATGAGCTAAGTATCTAAGAAATAAAAGCAATTTCATATACAGTTAGCAAAAATACTGAAAGAGTATAGGTAAACATCCATAAAGAGAAATATAAAAGGAAAAGAGAGGTTCCTTATTAAATAAGCAAAATCTAAAGAATCTCTGAAGAAAGACAAATATTCTAATATTTTGTCTGGGGAAATCTGATAGCAAATTTGAGGAGATGCACACTGTTAGCTTGGAATGGAGAAATAATTCTGAACCCTAGTGTCTCAGCATCTTTAATGTGATACAGTCCCCAATTATGCCTGGCTCCAATAACCACTAACCAGCATGTTTGAAAAATCATGAATCTTGGAGACCTGAAAAGCTGAACCATGTCAAATGGAAGGTTCAGCAATTTGTTATTTTGTTGCCATGATTTTGCAATGGTAGAATCCGGGATTGCTTTTCATGAACCAACAGTGTATTTTCAGCTTTGTGTAAAAGAATATTTTTCAGCACTCTATCAAACAACAATTTTAGACAGTGAATCCTAAAACTATTCCTACAACAATAAGGGAAGCAGAACTAAAACAATAATATTTTGCTGATTCAAAAAAAAAATAGTTAAGCACAGATATCATGAATGAATGGTTTTTGGATACTGGTTTTATTACACATTCTTTGACTTCACTGGCATTTATGTGCTGCCATAAAATTATTATTATCATTTTAGTGGGAAATAGAGAGGATGCAGGTGGGGAGAAAGCTACTTGAGAAACAAGAGTGAATAAATGATATTCTCACATCATTTAAAACAAATCCTGCCACCAATTGCCTATAACTCCCTTCCTGCCCCATGTGTTGCTAGTTTGGGACTATAAATGTGACAAGCATTAAGTGAAATCTCAGCCAAATACTACTGGAATAGTGAAAACTACAATTCATCATGTACCAAGGATTTAAAGATTAATTTTGTGCTTTAAAAAAAAGAGGGCTGAAATTTTAAAGGTAGATAATTATTCTTTTCATTGTTGAAATTAGAACTTAATATTCATTTTACAGCTAACATTACTAAGCTTTGGGGATTCCTGTTTGGACTTGGTAATGGAAAAGGAAGGGCTAGGAAGATGCTTTATTCTTTATTATTATATATTCTTCAAATTCAAGGTAAGTAAAATATTCATAAAGTCGTTTTAACAAGGGTATTATTCAAAGTAAATTCAAGGAGTAACATAAAAGTGAAGTGAAATATTTTAAGCCCGTAGAAAAGTAAATTCTTCATTACTTGCAGAGGACACACTTAATGCATTTCACCATAGAATGAATCATACCATTCCTGCCCTCAGCTGATATCTGGCAGCTGTACATCTTGGAGGCTAGTGTGGGAATTTGGAGAGATGATAAAGCCAGAATCCCAGGGAAGTGTCCAAGAAATGCAGACAAGAGGTCAACTCTGAGGAAGCATTTAGGTGGAAAAGCTGTTGGGTCATATTTTCTCCAGTGGGCAAAAGAGAAAAATTGCCCAGAGCTGCCATAAGAGTATCATTTCAATCCCCTGCCCCCCACCAGATTTTGCCAGCAGCCTGTCCCTGTTTGGCTGTGTGCTCCCTGGGGGCAGGATTTACATGTGTGTTCCTGGTGATTCTGGCAAAACAGGAGGAGATCAAGGAAAGTTTATCTCTGAGGAGAGAAAAAAACTGAGAGATAAAGTCCCAAGGCATAGATTTAGAAGATGTACCTAGAACTTGTTCTTTGCAAAATGTTGATAAGGAGTGTAGGAAGAGTATGGGAGATGGTAGAACAGATGAGGGAAGAATAATGTGATCCAGGAGATGTGTAAGCAGAATCAAGAAAACTCGATAAGCAGAACAGAGGGAGGTATGTTTCAAAAGTAAAGAAATGGTCAACAGTGACAAAGGGAGCAGAAATGTCAAGTATAGGGAGAATTGGAAAACACACAAGTCCCCTACATATGAACAAGTTCTGTTTCTGGAGAACACCTGTAAGTGCAGTTTGTTCGTAAGTCCAACAAATTTAGCCTAGGTACCCAACCAGTGTCAGACTTTATTTTTCTGGGCTCCAAAATCACTACAGATGGTCACTGCAGCCATGAAATTAAAAGACGCTTACTCCTTGGAAGGAAAGTTATGACCAACCTAGATAGCATATTCAAAAGCAGAGACATTACTTTGCCAACAAAGGTTCGTCTAGTCAAGGCTATGGTTTTTCCTGTGGTCATGTATGGATGTGAGAGGTGGACTGTGAAGAAGGCTGAGTGCCGAAGAATTGATGCTTTTGAACTGTGGTGTTGGAGAAGACTCTTGAGTCCCTTGGACTGCAAGGAGATCCAACCAGTCCATTCTGAAGGAGATCAGCCCTGGGATTTCTTTGAAAGGAATGATGCTAAAGCTGAAACTCCAGTCCTTTGGCCACCTCATGTGAAGAGTTGACTCATTGGAAAAGACTCTGATGCTGGGAGGGATTGGGGGCAGGAGGAGAAGGGGACGCCAGAGGATGAGATGGCTGGATGGCATCACTGACTCAATGGACATGAGTCTGAGTGAACTCTGGGAGTTGGTGATGGACAGGGAGGCCTGGCGTGCTGCGATTCATAGGGTCGCAGAGAGTCGGACACGACTGAGCGACTGATCTGATCTGATCTGACCCAACCAGCACAATCAGCTATGTAGTACTGTACTCTACTAGGAATGAAAACAAATTATAGTGGTGAAGGCGGTTCATTCCCAGTTGATATGAGGGCTTTGTAGAGTCAGATCTCTTCATATGAGATTTCCTGGGGATGAGAGAGATTAGGACATCAAAGGAGGAAGTGTCATGTGTAGAGCATCATCTACCATGATCAGCTACCAAACATTTGATGATGCAAAGCCTCACTACTCAGGAGTGTGGTCCACAGAGCAGCAGCATCAGTGATCCTTGGCAACTCAGTAGAAATGCATTATCTGCAGCCTAATCTAGATACCCAGACCTACTCAAACAAGACTCTGCATCTAACTAGACCCCAGGCAATTCACATGCACACTACAGCTAGAGAAGTACTGTTTGAAATTTACATTAAAAGACTTCCTGAAGCACAGGAGTGTAATATTCTTTATTCCTCCATACCTGAACTCAACCTCATCACAAACATTCAAGCTCCCATCTGATGGGGACAATAACTACTCTACATGTGTCGTTTCAGTTAGGGCAGTGTCTTCCTGGAGTAAATATGTCATTCCTTCAAGATTCAACTTCAGTTAATAGAACAATCAGGGAAGTACCCTCATATCAGAAGTCTCATATCTATTATTTATTGCTCAGTGACAAATGACCCTGAAATATAGTGACTTAAAAGTAACTACCACTTGTGAAAAATTTCTGATAATTCTCTGGGTCAGCTGGACAGTGTCTATTCTAGGCTGGTTTGACTGATCTCTGTGGTCAGCTCACAGCTGCAAGATCTCTCCTGGGCCCCACTTTTGCCAGTGAAAATCAGAATTTCAAGGCCTTAGACACATACTCAATGTCTTTGTTCTAGGGGAATTAGGACCTCTCACCAGCCCTCCCCACTGCTCTCTCTACAGCCAAGAACAACTTGTACAGCAAGCTGCCAGAAAAGCGAGAGAAAGTGATGTTTTTAATATTTTAAAATACCTTTTATATTTATAACTTTTTTTTTTAATTTTATTTTATTTTTAAACTTTACATAACTGTATTAGTTTTGCCAAATATCAAAATGAATCCGCCACAGGTATACATTTAATGCATGTCAGTTCAGTTCAGTCGCTCAGTCATGTCCAACTCTTTGCGACCCCATGAATCGCAGCATGCCAGGCCTCCCTGTCCATCACCATCTCCCAGAGTTCACCCAAACCCACATCTATTGAGTCAGTGATGCCATCCAGCCATCTCATCCTCTGTTGTCCTGCCCCCAATCCCTCCCAGCATCAGAGTCTTTTCCAATGAGTCAACTCTTTGCAAGAGGTGGCCACAGTACTGGAGTTTCAGCCTTAGCATCATTCTTTCCAAAGAACACCCAGGGTTGATCTCCTTTAGAATGGACTGGTTGGATCTCCTTGCACATACATACACACAAAAGGGTTTCCCAGGTGGTGCTAGTGTAAAGAACTCACCAATGCAAGAGACGTAAAGGACTCAAGTTTAATACCTGAGAGGGAAAGATCCCCTGGAGAAGGCATGGCAACACATACGAGTATTCTTGCCTGGAGAATCCCATGGACAGAGGAGCCTGGCAGGCTACAGTCCATGGGGTCCCAAAGAGTTAGAAACGATGACTGAAGCGACTTGGCACGCGCACACACACAAAACTCCACCACCTTGTAATAAAGATATTAACAGAGGAGAAAAGTTTATCTCGGGGTATTTAAGGAACTTCCCACAGGGACAGAATATATATGGTGGGGCCAGAAACAGAACCTAGTCTAGTTGTCCCTCTCTACTATGTAAGGAAATGCCTAAGGACAGAACATGGCATTATTAGTCCATATTTACCCTCAGCTCTGTCGCATCATTTAACATTCTTTTTCAGTGCAGGCCTGTGGCCATTTTCACATGCTCCCTCCATGTATTGGCCACCCTTTTATTTGGCATCTGATCACCCTTTGGAAATCCACCCTATAAAGAGGTCCAGCCTAGATGAGTTGTGTTACAATGATCATTGTTCATCACAACTTAGAACTCTGCTTGCAGGGATCTCTCCCCAGTAGGTGTTCAGCAGGGCTGGGAGGTAATTTCAAAGAAACCACAAGAAGCTCACTGTGATGTTGTTCCTACTGTAGTTGCACACATTTTCAGGATGTATCCTTGAAGCACAGGTCTCCTTCCTGCTATTAACATATCCCTAATCAGACTCTGGGTTTTATGGCTCCTTTGTTTCTTTGGCGATACTGATATTTCTTTCCTTTCTGTACTATAAGATTCCATGTGCCTGCAGATGTTCTCCAAAACAAACATTCCTCTCACTCTTCCCAATCTACAGCACTGTTCACTATTAAAAAGGGAAGAAAGTCATCTTACCACAGTTGAAAGGGAAAGTGGCTAAATTTAGACACGAGTTTTGGAGTCATCTCTCCTGCCAGGACTCTGGCAAAATTAAAATTTCCAAAACAATTCTGCATTAGAAAGTCAGATAGGTAACTAACAAGGACCTACTGTTTAGCACAGGTAACTATGCTCAATATTTTGTGATATCCTATAAGGGAAAAGAATCAGAAAAAAAGAATATGTGTATATATATATATATATGTATGTATGTATGTATATAATATATGCATTACATATATTTATATATGTAACTAATACAACCTTGAAACTAATACAATCTTGTAAATCAACCATACTTCAATTAAAAAAAGAAAAAGAACATTCAATAATAAAAAATTGGGGAAAAAAGTCACATGTGGTAAGACTGAGATTTGTGGCAGGAGCCTTGGCAACCAGCAATATGAACATCACTGGAGCAGGAAAGGCAGCTTCTCCATCAGCTTCTTAAACACTTAACCATCTCTGATCTTGAGCTACTCTTTTCTATTTGCCAGCCTAGAAAACACACACATGATCTTGGAAAGTTGTTAGCTTTCAAAGCCAGTCCTTTCCCAAGCCATTATGCAAGGAAGATAAAACTGCCTACCACCTGTCAAACATCTCCAGTAGTAGGCTGAGAATCTACACCATCGTGTAGATAAACCAGGAACCTGGTTTATTGTCTTTGCATGCCAGCAGTCATTGGAAAAGCAGAAATCCTCAGGAAGGAGCCAAGATAGAGTATAGGAAAAATATTTCATTGAGCTGTCTAGAAACAGTATTTTACAGGCTATGGAAGGGAAAAAGGAAACATCTAAAATCACCACTTCAAATAAAAGGTGCAAACATTGGTGTTTTTTCTTTCATCCTTCGGCTGTCTTTAAAATGATTCTCATGGGTTATGGTGAAATACTTCACTGGGAGAATATGAAGAGAGTCAAAGTCTGGTTCTTTCCTCCCCTGCTCTGAATAAGCTCTTGGAGAGTTTAAGAAAAAGGTCAGTTTTCTTTTCCTTCTTCTTTACAGAGTCAATGACACCATGGCCCTTCATCAAGTGTAAATTCCAGATTTCTGCACACATTTCATTAAAGGAAAGTTCTCATTCTCCATTAGACAGAGACAATTCTTTTTTCTCCAGGTGAAGTCTTTCACCCTCTCTTCCCACTGTCACCTGGCAACATGGTATTACACCACCTTGAGAGATGGCATGCTGTGGACAGTCCTGGATTCAAATATGGCTCTATTCCGAACAAACATGATCCTGGGCAGGACATGTAACTTTTCCAAGCCTCGGCTTCACAGTTTGTAAAGAGGGACTAGTTATATCTGCTTCCAAAAGCTGCTCAAAAAACCAAATGTAAAATATCTAAAACAGTACACTCAATCATTGGTAGCTATGATTAATACTATTATTGCACCTTAAGAAAACAGATACTAAAAGCTACTAATTTTTCATAGCAGGAACAAAGTAAGTCTTTAAATGAGGGGAAAATTAATGGATGGATGGACAAACCAAAATAACATTTTATTTATTAACCTAGACACCTTTTCTATCCATTTCACATATCAAAACTACTTCCTGAAGAAGGTCTAATATGCCTTGGTCAAGGGGTGACATGAAGGCCAAGCTCCAGAAGGAGTTTAACCACTTTAAGATTAGTGTAAACTTTCATTATTTGAGTCCAATGTATGAATATTACATTTAATTTCAATTATTTTCACCCATTCAGATGCATGCATTCCACCTGCATGACTTCACCCAAGAGGAGAACTGAAAGATCTAGAGAAAATGAGAGAAAAGCAAATAAATACTGAAACATGTCAGCACACCTTGTGGGAGAAAAGAGCTGGGGAGAAATGGAGAGAGGACTAGCAGGAACCACTTGCTACCCACGTGGGTTTTCCCTCACGTCTGACGGGAGCGTCTATGCTATTTCAGAATAAAGGGCTCTCCTTGGTGGAAATGACCCACCCTTCTCACTGCATTTTGTAATGGCTCATGTGCATTCATTTATGGCCTGGATTTACCTGAAGAACTGGACTAAGTGAGGAAAATGAGATGGATAGAAATGGAGGTAAATTCAGCCTTAATGAGAAAAACATGAAAATTCTTTTTAAAAAAATGAAGCGCTAATATATAAAATGTGAACTCTCCAGATTGACTGAGTCATTTGGAAGTTTATTCATAAAAGCGTTCACTTTCTTCCTCCCCCAAGTTTTTCATTAAACTTCTCTTTGCTTCAGTTTAAAAGTAGCAACATTTTATGTTCTTTTCCCAGAAGGGAAGACCAGAAGAGTCAAGTCAACAAGTAAAAAATTATTTATAACTCAAAATAACTATTAGGGTTATTGGTATGGTACAGAGGGAATAGAAAATCCAAATTAGCTTTATAGTATCCATTTAGAATACTATATATACTCCTTAATTTTCTCATTCCCTTACTTTTTGCTTCTACCTTTATATCATGTCTATTCATTTTGTTTTTCTCTCATTTATTGTATACTTTCTTTCTGTTTTATAAATTGTGTATTCTTTCTGAACCATTTAGGTTCTCATTCATTTCTTATAAATGAAGAAATTCATATTTCAGGTTTCTTATATTTTTCTGTTTTTTTAATCCTTCTTCCTTCATATTCTTTTTTCTGAGTTCTTATACTAACAAAGTCAAGTAAAAAGAGAAGCTTAAGGAATTAACAAAACAGAGGAAAATCCGTTACAAAAATAGTGAGAAATCTTAAAACAGATGCAGTGGGTGACAAATAAGAACACAGGAGGAAAGGGAAACAGCAAGGATCGAGAGAGCAGGAGAAAAAAGAGAAAATAGGAAAAGAGTCAACAGTTCTTATTTTAACAGCCCCTAGGTACTCCCTACACTCAACTCCCCCATTCAATCTATGCTTTATTTCTTTATGCCCATGGAATGAGAAAACAGGAAAGGGGACTTGCATGAAAGCACTTAATCCCCAATGGGATGATGGAGTAAAGGAAATGGCCCAAGAACGCAAATATGGGAAGTGCTGCCCATTTCCTAATTCCCTTATTCACATTTACACCTCTTTGTAGTAGCCAGGCCTTTTATTTTTTGTTTCATGACACTCAGTTGATGTCTTTTCTTACCTTAGTCTCATATTCACTGTTTCTTATGTTCTTATCCTCTTATCTCTTAGAAATCCATGTTTCCCTTTCCCTGTTCTGAACTTTGAAGGCTAACTATAGATTCTCTGGCAGCCTCATCAGCTTCCTCGCTCATGCCAGTCATAGCTGTTCTGTTGCCCTAGCTCTTCCCTATCGAGCTTCGCACCTCAACAACCATGATCCTTACTCTCAGAAGATGACTTGGCTTCTTTCTTCATAGAAAAAAAATAAAAGGTAGAGGCGTTGCTCAGGAGCTCCCTCAAGTTCCGACATTCACATGAGCGTCTACTACCTCACTCACTTCTGTGATCAAGTGTTTCATAGGCCAAAGCTAATTCTTGTATCTGCACTCTCAGTCCCATCCTTTCTAAGCACCCTACATCATCAATTATTTTCTTTTATTTTTTATTTATTATTTTTATTTGTCTGTGCCAGGTCTTTTTTTTTTTTTTAATTTTATTTTATTTTTAAACTTTACATAACTGTATTAGTTTTGCCAAATATCAAAATGAATCCGCCACAGGGACGACCCAGAGGGATGGAATGGGGAGGGAGGAGGGAGGAGGGTTCAGGATGGGGAACACATCAATTATTTTCATTCCCACTCTTGTGTTGATCCCACTAGCCTTTGTGATGCTATATATATATATATATATATATATGCACACACACACACACACACACACACACACACATATATATGGTATTGGTCAAAGGATGCTGTTAAATTAATTAAACAAGGAGGCCATTAGCCTGAGGTGGCTCTAATTCTTTGGTGACCTACACAAACAAATTAGAACCTAAGCCTGTAAAGGGCTAAGGGGTAAGAAATTGAAACCCAAGGACAACCAATCACAGCCAACTAGGCTTTAGGCTATAGCCAATCAAATCATTTCCTTTCCTTGCTTCTGCACTTTCTCTCCTTCCTCTGGCTCCTATTGGCAGAGCATTCCTAACCTCTTTGGTTTGACACCTCCCAATTTGAATGGAGTTTTGCCCAAGTGAACTCTCTAAAGGAGAAGGCAATGGCACCCCACTCCAGTACTCTTGCCTGGAAAATCCCATGGATGGACGAGCCTGGTAGGCTGCAGTCCAGGGGGTCGTGAAGAGTTGGACATGACTGAGCGACTTCACTTTGACTTTTCACTTTCGTGCGTTGGAGGTGGAAATGGCAACCCACTCCAGTGCTCTTGCCTGGAGAATCCCAGGGACGGGGGAGCCTGGTGGGCTGCCGTCTATGGGGTCACACAGAATCGGACATGACTGAAGCGACTTAGCAGCAGCAGCAGCAGCAGAACTCTAAAAATTTTAGCATACTTTAGTTTACCTTTTAACAATGATATGACCAAAGAGGAAGAGGAAGGAAAGAACTTAATGAATAAGATGGAGGTGATGAACATAATTAAGAAGGAGGGTGGGGTGAGGGGAGGAAAAGTCTTAAGGCAAGAGGTAAAGGAGGAGAGAGTTTTGTTCTGGAGAGGGTGAGGAGTGAGAAATGGGACCCTGCCAGGGGATTTGAGGTGGATCTACTTTAGCATCCTGGAAGAGATGTCAGTAAGACACATTTTTCTCTTAGGATGTGCTTCTTTTTCTGTGACACAAGAAAACTTTCAGTGTGTGAGATGTGGCCTCGATTAAGTTACATCTCCCCATCTTTAAAACAAAAGCAAAAACAAGCAAAATTTGAAAATATCCCTCAAGCCGACATCCCTCTCTAGCTGTATTGCCACTGGGATTCTTGAAAGGTTTCTACAGGCAAGGTTTCTGCTTGCTCTCTAACCATTGGTCGCTAAGTCGTATCTGACTCTTGGTAACCCCATGGACTGCACCACGACAGGCCTCCCTGCCCCTCACCATCTCCCAGAGTTTACCCAAGTTCATGTCCATTGAATCAGTGATGCTATCAAACCATCTCATCCTCTGCCACCCTCTTCTTCCTTTGCCTTCAGTCTTTCCCAGCAGCAGGGTCTTATTATACCAGCATCAGGTATAATCACTCTCATTATACTTTCAAAAACATAGTTCAAAAGAGTTACCACTCATCTTGCTTCTACTAGGTGCCAGACCCCTAGCTTCACAGACATTATTTCCTTCATTCTTCAAATAACCATCCCTGCATTTTAATGTGGTTGAAGACTTATTTCCTAGGCCAAAGGCAGAACTAAAACAGGTCCTTTCTCCTTTCATCTAGTGGCTTTACACAGATAGCACCAAGCCAGCAAATAGGGGTAAAGAAAAGCCATGTTTATTGCCTCCTCCCTCCACTCTTTTGCTCAGAATAGAAAGAAAGCATTGCTCTGCTTTCTCTCGGAGAAATGATCTCATGCTCCCATCACTCAGGGGACTCATTGTAGACTGAGGACCAATGTGCTGGGAGGAGTACCCACAGTGGCCTTCAGTGTGCTGAGAACCATCCTGCTCACCTCATCTCATGAGCACAGGGATGGAATGCATAGCTGTGCTGTCCATACACACCTTAGTGTGGAATGGAATAGAAAGTCTCTATCTCCAAATGCTCCCTTGTTTCTAGAAGATTCCCTGTTGGTAGTGCCAAGAAGTCTAATGGAATATTATCACAGAGGACAACAAGGGCCAAGAATCAACTGGTAGATTTCTGATGCCTCTGCTGACTCCCAAAGGCAAAATTAAACTGCCAAGCACCTAGGCACTACTTGGGGACGAAAAGGATTAGATTATTTGAAAGGACTACTGTAAACTGAAAGTAGACAAAATATTATCAGGCAAGTGGAATTTTCTCCAGTAACCATCTGGTATTTACAATCAAGATTAAATAATTTCCTAAAATGAAGCTACTACATTTTTCTTTATACGTAAATGTGTATTAGGCTAAATTCCAGACCCCACAGGAAAAACGGAAAACTCTTTAGCCAGTGCTTAGCCTAGAGTAAATTCTTAATAAATGACAGTTGAGATAGTTAATTCAGAAGTCATCGTGTGTCATAATGATTAATGATCAAATTTTTTAGAACTGGGAGGTTCAATTAAAGGTCATTGAATGCTACAGTTGAATGTGAACAGAGTCTAGAAACAATCCAACAAAACTGTATAATTTTAGAAATCACAGCAGCAAGTTCCAGAAGATAAAGAATTCCCTGAGGATCATGCAGATAGCTCTCTTCAGGCCTTTCTGTTAGCCTGGCCCATTCTCACTTAGTAATCACAATATGTTGATGGCAAGGGTTATTTAAAAGATGGTCACCCACCCTCTCCACAACTCCCCCCACCCCCCGACCTCACCCAAGCACTGTGAGTAAGTGAATGAAATGGTTCCATAGTTTGCTGCTTTGTCTCATTTTTGTTATTTTTTCTATGGCTATGATTTTATTATGCTTTGTCCCATATTTCAATATGGAATCAGGAAGTGGTTGTGTGCAAAGAAAGTGTATATTTAAGAGAGCTCCACATGTAACCAAATCCTTCAATACTGTATTATATCTGTAATAGATGGGAGTAAGCCTTCAATTAAGAGCCAAGCCAAAAGTCCTCGATGATAGAGTTTAGTGATTATGTGTTTTTATAGTGTCGGTGGATGCACATTAAATCTAGGAAAACGAGACTTGTGACATTTGGAATACGGGTGTGTGGTAATGGAAAGAGTCCTGAACTAGGGGTCTGGCGACCTCAGTCCAAGTCCACTACTAAGACCTTGGGCCACCCTGTATTCTTCTCCCTCTCCCTCAGTTTTTTCTCAGCTATAAAATGTAGATGATTCTTGCTCTACTTTTCACAAGGTGATCATGGCAATCAAACCAGATAGTTTAAAGGGTTTTGTAAACACTAACAGGTTCAGTGGGAAAGAATCCACCTGCCAATGCAGGAGACATGGACTCCATCCCTGGGTTGGGATGACCTCTGGAGAAGGAAATGGCAATCCACTCCAGTATTCTTGCCTGGGAAATCCCATGGACAGAGAAACCTCCAGGCCTACAATCCATGGGGTTGAAAAAGAGCTGGACATGACTTAGTGACTAAACAACCAACAACCAGACTGTAACAGCTAATCAAACATGCAATGCTAGGACTTTCCCAGTGGTCCAAGGGTTGAGAGTCTGCCTTCCAACGTAAGGGATGTGAGTTCAATCCCTGGTTGGGGAACTAAGATACTACATGCCATGGGGCAACTAAGCCTGCATGCTGTAATTATTGAGCCGTGAGCTCTAGAGTCCATGCTCCACAATGAGAGAAGGCTCCTTGCACCACCGCAAGTAGAGAAAGCCCTTGCTCCCCAACGAAGACCCAGCACAGCCAAAATTAAAAGAAAAAACATTCAATGCTATTCCCCATTCTAATTACCCATGAGTGTCCTTCTCTATGTCTCTTTCTCCTCCTTTAAACCTTGGTGAGGATATTCAGTGATTCTCTTGCTGGTTATTTAGTCCTGAGAGCTGCCATTTCAAAGTTAGCTCCAGATTATTTTTATTATGCATCCCCTCTTGTTTTAAATGCTGAATGGCAGACACATCTTATTTTGCTACTTCTAAGCTCCCAGATTTGTTCTCTAAATCAATTGGGAATTGCAGTTAGAGGATTCGTTATTTGACTTTTAAGTTGCTTTACTGTCCAGGCCTATTCTTGTACTGATTAAAAATTTCCATTGTGTATAACATACAGATATTTGGCTTGTCTTAGAATTACCTGGAGCATCATTCCCATTGTGGGGCTCACTGGTGAGAAAAATCAGTCATGCATATTCAGAGATCTAACACCAGAGCTGAGCCCACGGCCCTTGTGGGGAAAGAGCTTTATTTACACAACATATATACCTTTTGAGTTCTAAGTTTCATCAGAACCACATCTGGTTCCAGGGAGAGATTCTAAACTAAAATAAGATTTGCCTCTTTACATCCCAATGTCAACATTTGTGTTTGCAAAAAACACTTTCAAAATTCAGGACATCATACAAACTTGTTGATACATTTTATAGTGTCATGTATTTGTGGTTCTAAAAACCTGTTTATTATAATTTCACTTTCCTTTTGTGTTTAAAAATGTATGTTTAAAGAACTACATAAACATATCACAATAATAAAACTATTATGCTTCAGCAAACATATATTTATAAAGCACATAAAAATAACCAGTGAACCAAAGAGAAGCAACTCAGATCATATCAGATTCCACTAAGAAGAAAAGCCTCTCTCTTGTGCCTAGTGTATTTTTAAGGTTTGGCAATGCATGCAGTTTGCAATGTGATATAAGTTTCTGATGTATCCCACCCTTAGTAAAATATCAACTACAGGGGAAAGACATTTGGTGTATAGTCGTAAAGTATTATTCTAATGATGGAATGCATGATAGCTACGCTGAGTTTTATATCAAAAAACAAGCCTAAATTGAGATCCTTTAACAAGGTCAGGGTGCACACATACATGGCCCAAAATATAAAGCATTAGAACACGAATAAAATTTCTATGAGCACTGCAAAATCAAGGACCTTATTCTATCTGAGACATGGATTGCTTAAAGCAAGCAATCACTTTCCAAATTTAGATAGGTTTTCATCCAAATAGAGCAAATAAATAGAATCAGACATAAAGGTCAACCAAGAATTCCTATAGAGGCACTTACCCTTTTAAACAATGGCTTTCAATATATCATCTTGTATCAGCTAGAACACATGCCAATGTTTAAAAATGGCTCTATCTAGAATATTTACATCGAAATATTTCCCTGAACTCACATGCTAATTTTATGAGTTGACATAATCATGTGAGATTAGTCCCTCATATTTATCCACCTAAAAAAAACCACACAAGATCATTATCTTTTTTCTCCATCTCCATCCAATTGTTACAAAACTGTGTCTAGCTCATAGTGACTGAGTTCAATGTAAAAGTGCTATGCTCTCTTTTAAATAAAGATATTCTATAAACACAACTTATTCACATGTGAAATACAAACACATATACAACCCCAAAAAGGAAATAGTGCTTTCATATGCAGTAATAATAAGTAAAATAAAAGCTATAGCAATTTCTGTTATTTACCTTATCCATATAGACATGAGCTGCTATCATTTCCTGACTCTTCAGCATGTATGAGGTAACATGTTAAGTGCTTTAAAAATTATTTTATTTAATAAACAGCCTCACAAAGTAGATATAGTTATTATATCCATTTTACAGATGAGAAATGTAAGGCTTAGTGAGGCTCATTACCTTGCTCAAGAGCTCATGAATAGTAAGTGCTGGAAGTGAGTTCACCATGGCAGCCTGACTCAGGAGCCCAAGCTTCTACCTAGTGAATAGAGTATGATATTTACCCAAAATGTGAACTCTCCTTTAAGAAACAGTAAATTTAGCAACTCATTTTTCTATATACTACAGTTAATTGATCAGTGTCTAAATTATCCTATAATATTACACAGTTCTAATTTCTCTCATCATATCATATTTAGACTATTTTTTTTTCTAACCGAAGACCAATAACACCAGAACAGAATCCTTATTTTGGGCATAAACAAAGTTAACCAAGAATTAAAGGACAAAGAATACATATTAGATTAAATCATTAGTGAAATATTGTTTTGTGCTTTTCCTTCAAAATTTTGGCCAAACAGTAACTCCCTAAGGTCTCAGTAGTAATTTTTTTTATACTACCTGAAGTCCACCATTTTATTATATCTGTCATATCAATGAATATTACTGAAATGCTCATATCATGGCTTATATATTGATCTTTAATAGAATGAAACACATTTATCCTCCAGAACTTTTCTTTCCATCCACAGACCTGGTCTCACCTCAGAAGGCAGCTCAGATACATAAAGAGCTCAGATAAACTTTAGTGGCAGCTGACCGACTCTGCACTCCAATCATACCTATGCCATCTAAGAGCTGTGAGACACTGGGCAAATCTCTTAGTTCTTCTGAGATTCAATTGCCTTTTGTATGAAATGGTGATAACAAACTCTAAATAAAATACATAGTAAAAAGGTCACCCTGCCAAACATGTTGTGCCTACGCTACACATGAAAGTTCCATTGCCTTTTCTCCTGGTCATGCACTGGGAGCATCTCTGTGCCCCAGCAGACAATAGGTTAGCAGTTCATTAAATCACTAAAGTTTTAAAGTGTTATTGTTAGAGATCAAGAAACAGAGCCAGACGCTAAGCCTTGAGCAGAGTTTCTCTGCTAGTAAATGGCAACCTAGAGCTGGGAACCCAGGAGATTTTTTTTTTTTTTCTTCTTTGTGCTCAAGTTCATTATTCCTATTATGTATTTCTATCTTTTTGAAAAACAAGAAAACTCATCTTCCATTATCTGAAAATGAACCTATCCCATAATATTTGAATTCCAAGAGCTAAATCATTATGATTCATATAAATGGACAAACTTGAATGAATTTCACATTCCTGAGGATGCAGTCTCTTTTAAATAAAATTCTCTGTTTTAGTACATAAATAGTAAATAAATAAAAATTCTATGTTTATATATGTTATAACTCAATTTTATCTCAATTTTTTGGTTGTCGTCTCTGTCAGTTTGGACGTTGGTAGAAACCTTTAAATAAGCTGATTACATTGGCCAGTGAAGAGAGTTTTTCTGAGTAGAATGAACAGAGGGGGTTAAAGAGGGAAATGTCAAAAAGCTGCTTAGTGAGAAAATGTTACCATTTTAATACTCACTGTATCCAAGGAGGGAAAATGTATGAACCTACACCTGAATCAGACAAAGAATGAGTTAATTATTGACTTTCATATTTTTCCAGTCTAATGATAGTTGATTTAAGAGACATCACATTTTAAAAATAGAACTTGTTTTTTTGTTTTTTGGAGGAGAAATTACTAGACCACAGGAAAGTATGTGGTAATTCTGCAATGCCTCCAAGTTTCTGAAGAGTAATAATATGAAAAATCTGTGTGTCTCAGAAATATGGAAATGGTGCGTGATGATACTCAGAAATATACAGATAAAGGAGAATTATGATATGTGGGACTAATGAGGATGGGAAACAGAAATGGGATGAAAGTAAGGGAATATGATAAAATGGAGCATGGTGATGACTTGAGTTATGTATGTACAAGAAGCCGATAGAAGTCTGATTTTTTTCTTACCATGAGAAACTTACACAAATACAAACAAACACAAAAATAAAGGCTATAACTCATACAACTTTGATCTGCCTTGTTTCCTTCTTGGATGCATTCAAAGAAACTCCACTCTGGCATCCAAAAATAAATAAAAAGTAGATTACATCATTATTACTATCTGTCAAGAAAATGTCAAAGGGAAATGATACTCAAAATATGCAGCAATAGTCTAACTCAGTCCACATTCTCTCACTCTTATCTGTTACATTTCAAGATCTTCAAATTACAATTCAAGACCTCCTTAACCTCAGCCTAAATCTTGTTTCTTTTGCCTCTTTCTTCTAATTTCTATTTGAATCTGTTTATTATTATGAAATTACCATGCATGCAAAGAATGTATGTATATACAATGCATATGTATCTGAATAGAGTTTAAAAAATAAATACCTCTGTGCCACCATTCAAGCTTATAGGCTTCTCTAAGATTTTCTTCCATGGCACTAAATTTGTATTAAGCAATCCATTGCTTTTTTGGCATACATCTCTAAATAATGTATTGCTTTTGAAATTTATATTAGTAGAAATTTACTTGATATAGTTTTCTATGACTTACTTTTTGTTCTCACTGTTTTTGATATATAACCATGTTGATAAGCTAACTATAAGTCATTAACTTTGAGGGCCTCCATTGAATAAATACACCATACTTTACTTATCTAGTGTACTATTGATGGAAATTTTAGGTTGATTCCAGTTTGGAACTATTAAGAAAATCCTTGTTATTGATGTTTTATACATATTTCCTGGGGGCATATGCCATGCCTTTGTATGTATATGTCATAGAATATGGGCATGTTATTCTGTTATCTGATAATTTCAATATCTGTAGGTTTTGAGGGTCTGCTTATATAGTTTATTGTTTTTGCTTATTGCACTTCATAGAGACATTGCTGTTGTTTAGTCACTCAATCACGTCCAACTCTTTTGCAACCATATGAACTGTAGCTTACCAGGCTCCTCTGTCCATGGGATTTTTCAGGCAAGAATACAGGAGTGGGTTGCCATTTCCTTCTCCAAGAGATCTTCCTGACCCAGGAATCAAACCCACATCTGCTGCATTGCAAGTGGATTCTTCGCTGCTGAGCCGTGGGGAAAATCCTTTCATAGAGACATACGTGAGTTTGTCTGTGAACTCCTATTTCTTGGAGTTTTCTCTCCAGGAATACTTTAATGTCAGAGAATCAATTTTAGTGTTTCAGAGAGCATTTGGGCTTGTTTCTATTCTGTGGCATTATCAGTATGGACCCACTTTAACTTGAATTGTCACCTGAGTTTTTATCTGGGGCCCCACACTTGTGTTTGTAAGTAGACATCTTAGATTCTTCCCATTCTTTCTCCCCATTCTATTTGGAGTCAAGCAAAGACATGGAGAATTAAGGTGTCCCTTTAACAAGTGGTTTTGCCCATGGAGAGTACCATTATTTAGATGGGAAAGGCCCTGGCTTTATGAAGGAGTTTCTACTCCATCTCCTGCCCTTCTCTGGTCCTTAGGCTTTGTCTCTTGCTCAAGAAAGTATATCACCATCAAAACCTGATGGACAGCTCTAGCCCATGTTTTCCTCTCTGGATTCACACTTTTTCTTCAGTTTTAGCCTCTAGGAATTTCTTTTAATTTGTAGCTCAGATATGCTTTAATAACGTGATTATAACATTTTAGTTAGTATCTTCATGTGTTCTATTCAGGATATCTAGACCACCGTGTTGCTAGCAACTCTACTCCTTTTTCTATTTCTGGTGGTTTTAATTCTGCTACTTATCCATTTATGATTTCTCTTTATTTTTCTTTTTAAATTTCTTCATAACTTCTTTAATTTTCATTTCTTATTTTCTCTTGAACCAATGCAGCTGGGTATTACTTAGAGCTGTAACATGTTAGAAAGGAGGAATAGGCAGCTCTGATTTTCTCTTCCCTCAAAACTAATCAGAAGAACTTTGCTATGCATTACCTTACCTCTAATACAGACTCACCACAAGTACCAACAATATTTTAAAGATCATCTTTAGTAATTGTAGCTGTGTGTCAATCTATGTTAAGTGGTTCATAAGCATTCCTTACAAAAAGCATGAAGAATTATCTATTCCTATTTTAAGAATAAAAAAACCAAACCACAAAACCTAAAGTAATTTAAGGTCACATAGCAAATCAAAACTGAATGTTAAATCTGATTTCTAAGCCTAGGGTCTTTCTATGTTGCCTTCCAATTGAGTTCATTAATTCCTGTATATGTTGGTCAATTTATAACTAGCAAATAAGATATTGGATTGCCTACACAGCTGAGTTTATGACTGTTTCTTTAAGACAGACCTCAAAAGAATCACATTAGTTATTGCCAAAAATTTGTAGCAGGATGCCTGATGGGTGAGTTGGTGGGAATGGCATGAGACCCTCAGTTAACATCTCATCTAGATGGGAAGGGCGCTGATATTCTGGGGAAGATGGCTAGAGTTCCCAGTCAACAAACTGCCTTGCGATATTCTTGATGGAATATTCCCATCATCAGTTGCTTTGTCTCCAATATTACTTTTAGGTATGAGGCTGAAGAGTGAGGAAATTCTGTTACCAACACAAGCATGCCTGACTAGCTTGGGCCCTTTAGTTCTTAATAAGAAAGAAAATCTGTTTAATACCCCTGCCAGTTTCTTGGGAAAAGAGTTAAGATACAAATAAGCTTATTTGGGTTATTGGCCTTTGGCTACTTGATTGGATTTCTTTGCTCACATTAGTCAACAATTTGTTGGTTTTAATTAAGTTTTAATTAGTGCTAAAGCAATAACCAGGTGCTATTTTAGGTTTTGTTCAACTACCAACAAACTCTAATTCCAGTATTTTAATAAATTTAGCCAGTAATGTGGGACTCATTCAGAGAAAGAAATATCCATCTATCAATAGCACAACTCCCAGGCTGGATTTACCTTGCCACTCAGGCTTCACTAATGAATGACATTGAGTGGGCTCTTACAGCCCAGTCTCTGATAATGGGTTATGATTATTTGTGCAGGAGTCAAATTATTTAGTTGTACACACAATGATCTTGCCAATAAAATGCCAACCCTTTAAGAATGAGAACACAAAGCAAGGAGCGTTTTGCTATTCAGCATACTTCTCTCTAAATAATTAAAACAAATCCAAGTTGAATATATGGAATGTGAGAGGAATGGACCATGGAAAGAAAAAGTTAATTGCTAGAATTTTCATTTCCTGAGTTGGCCTATGTTCAATCAAATAATTATTGTGCATTACTGCAGTACTAGACATATTTGAGATTTCTAGAGATTCCTAATATATTTGTTCCAACTTATTAGGCACCTCATCAAATCTGAATTTTTTCCTAACTACCTTCTTAACTGATTTTGTATCCTTCCCTATGTTCCAAGGTTAGGAGAATAGAAAATTTTCATGGATCTTAACTCACATGTGCCAACTGTGGCTGGAAGAGAATCTACGAGCCCCTTGGTGTTGGAACTGTCAACATCCTTTGCATGAAGACTCTAAGAGTGAGAAATTTCAAATGGTAAGCACAGATGATGTCCAGTATCCATTTATCACCAGAGTCATTATAATTGACAATACTTCTACCCCATTCCTTTCCAATAGGTAATACAACCTTGACCTGAGAGAACAGCTCCCACTAGGAACAAGAAGTGTTTTATTCTTTCCTTAAGCCTCAAAACAGAGGGCTTCTCCTAAGTAAGGACTAGAAGTTGTGCCAAATTGAACATAATTATGTATGATGAATTTGTAATACAGGCTAAAACTTGCTGGAAACTCAGCTGAGACCACCAAAATCATTGAGCGGGGTTTGGTCGGAGGCCAACCCTTTATTTGCTAAGCTACAAAGTCTCTAGAGCTTTTATTTGCTCACAAAAATATCTGAATCCAGTACCAGAATCCTTGTCTACACGAAAATGAAATCAGTTTGATGTTGCTTTTCAGTTATGCTCCTTGAAGTACTCTAGGGGATTAAAAGTTGGAAAAAAGAAATGACTTTGGAGTAGAACACAAACAACTCTAATGCTAAGAAGACGGAATTTTTCTTGTTATTTGTTTCAAGAAACAATGCAGCATTAAATTCAAATCATTTTAATGGGGGAAATCTATAATATTTCCCCCCAAAGCCTGCAGCCACAAAGACATTTAGTGAAAAATTATTTATAATTTCAAAAGGAGTCATATAAATATTAGATGGAATGTTCAATGAAAAAACTCTGGGTAAACAATTGAGACTATATCAAGTGGAAAAAAAATACTAAAAGGAAATATACCAACATTTTAATAGTGGTTATTTTGGAAGTGGAATGATTATAGATGATTTCTCTGTTCTTTTCTCTATTTTCTAAATTTTCTATAATGCAAGTTTAATATTCTTTATAATAGAAAAGTAAATTTATTGGAAAAGAGCCCTAGATACTTTACAGATGGTTTCGTTTCTTCTCATGCCATTCACGTACTGCTGTAAATGTAAACCTGTCGACAGTATGACTTGTAGAGGCCCCCAAATCAGGGAAAACAATACCGTCTTGTATTTTATGTAACTCCTGTACTCCAAAGGGCCTACCACACATTTAAGATGCCTCATATTGTGATTCAAATCACTTTTTTGTTTTTACCAATTGTTAACCCCGAGATTTACTCAGATTCAGATTTATTTGGTGGCACAGAAGACAAAATATGGGAAATGTAAAATTACATATCCTAGGGCACTGTCCAAGACTTGCTAGTAATAGAACATAGGAAAGGAGACCCATCACCTGCCGTTTGAACCCACATTATTAATTAATGAGTATGAGTGGGTACTGTCTAACATTTTATGTCAGATGTTTGATTTTTTAAAACATATTAATCAGGTGCAATGTTTCTAAATTGTAGTGCTATTGGCATTTTGAATGAGCTAGTCCTTTGGTGTATGAGAAAGTCCCACATGGTGGAGTATTGCGTGTCCCTGCTCCTATACCCTGAATTAGCCAGTGATGCCCTCTTCCAGTCATTGGGATAATTACAATCTTCCCACACCTTTGCTCATCATCAATAAAGTTTCTTACTTGTTTACACTAAAACACAAAGTCATTAGTGCAAATACCACTAGTTCCGTCTCACAGAAGAGGGAAATGAAGATCAATGAGCTTAAAAATCTTGCTCAGAATATCCTATATACCTATGAAATAACAGAATCAGAACTGGAACTCAGGTTTCTGACTTCCTACAGCCCAGTACATAGAAACTGTGATAGGACTCTTGAAATCACCTTATTATTCCTTCAACTTGTTTTTATGTAGCTTCTGGATCATATAACTTTACTATTACTTCATACTGTTTTCAATCCAATTCAGTTCTGTCTGGATTTAAAACCATTGAGTGGGATGAGCAGACGAGGTAGATGCTTAGGGACCAGGAGAATGGAGCATTTCCTATGAAAGCTCCAACAGACACATGAGCTATCCATGAATGCCCAAGGCCTGGGAAACCACATTCTGACTTCCCTTCACTGGGAATAACATCAATAATAAAAGTACCATTTATTGAGCATTAATTAAGTGCTATATACTCTGCTAGATGCTTTCATCTTAACCCCCACTGTAATTTGGAGGATTTATATTATGATGATTGCTTTAGAGCTCAGAAAACTGAGGCCCAGAGAGTTAAGTTAAAACTTCAGCCCAGATGTATTTAATATCAAAGCAGGGTGTATGTGTGTGCATGTGGTGGGGAGTGGATATTAACACTGATGGGTGGAGACTTTTGGTATGATGCCAATACTTTATGAAAAACACCCTTAGACAGATTAAAAATAGTATGTGGTGGTGGTGGTTTAGTTGCTAGGTCATGTCCGACTCTTGTGACTCCATGGACCATAGCCCACCAGACTCCTTTGTCCATGGGATTTCCCAGGCAAGAATACTGGAGTGGGTTGCCATCTTCTTCTCCAGGGGATCTTCCTGACCCATGGATCAAACCCAAATCTACTGCAGTGCAGGTAGGTTCTTTACCACTGAGCCATCAGGGAAGTCACAAAATAGTATGAATTATGCTTAATCCCCTGGAGGAGGGCCTGGCAATCCACTCCTGTATTCTTGGGCTTTCCTGGTGGCTCAGTCAGTAAAGAATCTGCCTGCCATGTGGGAGACCTGGGTTTGATCCCTGGATTGGGAAGATCCCCTGGAGGAGGGCATGGCAACCCGCTCCAGTATTCTTGCCGGAGAATCCCATGGACAGAGGAGCCTGGTGGGCTACAGTCCATAGCATAGCAAAGAGTCAGAATCACTGAAGTGACTTAGCATGCGTGCATACATGCTTAATCTATATCATACATGACAAAAATGGCTGAATGCACAAAGATAGGTAAGACCTGAAAACCCAATTTTGGTACACAAAAAAGCAAAGGGTACAGTCACCTCCCTGATGAAAAGCTGTGAATACTGGCAAAGATTCTGATTCAAGTGCATCCCTGTAAGGAAAATACTGTTTTTAGTGACCATGTTTGTGTTAAGCATTGTCCTTACTCTTTGTTCTTTAATGTGGAACTATCTCTAGGGGAAAAATAGCACATTATTAAACCACAGGTCACCAGTGAATGATTTAATCACATAACTGTTCATCAAAGATTAGAGTAGGCCAAACATTCTTAGAACAGCACTGGGCTCTGGTGGCAGAGGAATGGAAGAGATAGGAGATGAAGGAATCAGAAAGGGCCCATGGGAAGGGAAGGGGGTTACTTCACAGACAAAACTCCTAAACAACTCAATCCAGGACCAGCCTTATTTTGTACTAGAAAAGTCCTGCAGCTCAGTGGGTGCATGGATGTGTTTGTACATGTGCCGTATAATTGAAGAGTTATTATAAAAATGAAATACTGAATGAGTTGACATTTACCATAGTTTATTGATTAAGAGCATGACAGTATATCTGACTATGACACATACTCTAATAAAGGATTCGAATTTTCTGAAATCACAGAAATTTAATAACCCCTCCTCTCTGCTGTGACTCTAAATCCCTGATTTAGATGATGACAACAATCTGTACTATTTAGCACATGATACTGGGAATCAAATTCTTTACGATCTTAATTGAAAACATGTTCACACCAAAATTTATACATGGATGTTCATAGTAGCATTAGCCCTAATAGTCCTGCAAGGGAGTAGTATTCAGGTATAAAAAGGAATGAAGTATGTAGTACATAACATGGATAATCTTGAAATCATTATGCTATGTGAAAGAAGCCAAACACTAAAGGCCACATATTATATGATTAGATTTATATGAAATATCCAGGATGGGCAAACTCAGAGAGACAGAAAGTAGATTAGTAGTTGCCTGGGAATGGGGGGGGGGGTGGAATTGAGAGGGACTGCTTAATGGTTATAGAGTTCATTTGGGGGTGATGCAAGTGCTTTGGAATCAGTGGTTATGGCTATGCAACATTTTGGATATGCTGAAAACCAGTGAGTTTTATACTTAACACCATGCGTTTTTCATGAATTTCAGCTCTATTAAAAAACTACCCCCAAATGTCCCCAACTTTCCCATGAGGGATCAAATAATGGAAAAACCATTGAAGCCATCTATCATTTCTTCCATGTTCTATTCTTCAACACATGGGAAAAAAATAGCTCTGAGGTTAACTAGCATTCTTTAATTTCTCCTAAAGGAAATGAGTCCTGAATATTCATTGGAAGGATTGATGCTGAAGCTGAAATTTCAATACTTTGGCTACCTGATGTGAAGAACTGACTCATTGGAAAAGACCCTGATGCTGGGAAAGATTGAAAGCAGGAGGTGAAGGGGACGACAGAGGATGAGATGGTTGGATGGCATCACCAACTTGATGGACATGAGTTTGAACAAGCCCCTGGAGTTGGTGATGGACAGGGAGGCTTGGTGTGCGGCAGTCCATGGGGTTGCAAAGAGTCAGACACGACTGGAGCAACTGAACTGATTAAGCTCTTCTGCATGCCAGGCACTGCAATGTGACTCATGTATTTCTCATTTAATTCTCACAAAAACCCTAAATAGGCTACTGGTAACCTTACTGTACAGATGAAAAAACTGATGAACTGATGTGACCATGGTCATATGTCATCTAGTAAATGGAAAAGGGAAGATTTGACCTGTTTAGGTCTATAAGCCCAAAGCCTAATACTCTCATTCACTACGGAATCCCTTGGAAAACACTGTGAAAAGGAGATGTAGACTGAGCAACAATGAAGTAAAATATTTACTTCCTTGGAGTCTAATCCACGGTGTGGGGGGTGGGGGTGTGGGGAGTAGGATATCAGGATCATTCTACTAAAAGAATAATCTTAGAGATGAGCTTGCAAGACTGCAGTGAATGACAACTCTTCTTCATTTTCATGTTTTCCTTTATTTTCATTTTCCGAGGCTATGGAAAAACAAATGAAATACATATTCTACCTTGTAGCTAGCAATACTTACACAACTGTGCTTTTGGCACTGTATTTGACTCTACTTGGGAACAAATACATAACTGAGGGAAAAAATTCAGATGAAGAAAGAGAATTAGATTCATATTCTGAAATGTTATCCTTATGGAAACTTGAAATGTGAAAAAAAAAATCCAGCAACATCACAGGAACCCTTAAGGCTAATCTCTGGTTACAAAATTCCCAAAAAACTCTAGGAAGACTATGAGATATTCTTGAGTTAGAAAAACCCTGATCTAGAACTCCTTGCCCTCTGGGAATCCATGGGTATAGGCATGGAAACTCAATCTTTATCCTTTATCAACTTTCTGCTCAAGTAAACAGAGTTTATTATTAATACTTCCACCAAAGGAATTACCAACGGTTGGGCCACATCCTATCTTTAATTAAAGTCTTAATCAAAGCTTTCAGTTTTCTCAGCAGGATTCTTCTGAATTAACTGGGGGAAAAAACATTGCACAGTGGCCCTACTTATATTTCCAATCAAAGGTACCCAAAGGTGAGGTTTCTCATTAGAACATATACACTCGAGGGCCCTTTCTATTAAAATACATTCCCTCATACATTTCAGACCGTCAATAACTTTTTGGAAATTTGGAGAGAAAATGCCCTGGTATGACTCTCATGTATGTGGGCTGGGGACATGGGGGTCAATGACAAATTTAAGGTCCCTCAGCTTGGATAACACTGTTTGATATGTATTTGAAGAGCTTAGTGTAAATGTTACTAAGAAGTTGTAGGAATCACCAGATCAAGTTGTGCTGGGAGTGGTGGACTTTAAAAGTCAAAGTAGATTTTAGCACAGAGGTCTTCAATGTGTGTAGTATGTGAAAATTTTTATGCTTTTTGGAACATGAATCAATGGGCTACAAATCTTTCTTTCTCTGTGAGGCCTAATAGTAGCTTGCAGTAAATTCTTCATCCTCTCAGATCCCCTCCTGCTGCCTTATCTCTCTGAAGATGGAGCTTATTCCTTACCTCCTGAAATGTGTCAACTTTATTGATTCATTTTAACACCTTCTAAGAAGTAGTGCAAAGTGGAGTCCAGATGCTCTTTTTTAAAGAGAAATGAGTATTGAGTAGGGGCTTCCCAGGTGGTGCTCAGTTCAGTTCAGTTCAGTTCAGTTGCTCAGTCGTGTCCGACTCTTTGCAACCCCATGAATCGCAGCATGCCAGGCCTCCCTGTCCATTACCAACTCCCAGAGTTCACCCAGACTCACGTCCATCGAGTCAGTGATGCCATCCAGCCATCTCATCCTCTGTCGTCCCCTTCTCCTCCTGCCCCCAATCCCTCCCAGCATCAGAGTCTTTTCCAATGAGTCAACTCTTCACATGAGGTGGCCAAAGTACTGGAGTTTCAGCTTTAGCATCAGTCCTTCCAAAGAAATCCCAGGGCTGATCTCCTTCAGAATGGACTGGTTGGATCTCCTTGCAGTCCAAGGGACTCTCAAGAGTCTTCTCCAACACCACAGATCAAAAGCATCAGTTCTTCGGTGCTCAGCCTTCTTCACAGTCCAACTCTCACATCCATACATGACCACAGGAAAAACCATAGCCTTGACTAGAAGGACCTTTGTTGGCAAAGTAATGCCTCTGCTTTTGAATATGCTATCTAGGTTGGTCATAACTTTCCTTCCAAGGAGTAAGTGTCTTCTAATTTCATGGCTGCAGTCACCATCTGCAGTGATTTTGGAGGCCCCAAAAAATAAAGTCTGACGCTGTTTACACTGTTTCCCCATCTATTTCCCATGAAGTGATGGGACCAGATGCCATGATCTTCGTTTTCTGAATGTTGAGCTTTAAGCCAACTTTTTCACTCTCCACTTTCACCTTAATCAAGAGGCTTTTTAGTTCCTCTTCACTTTCTGCCATAAGGGTGGTGTCATCTGCATATCTGAGGTTATTGATATTTCTCCCGGAAATCTTGATCCCAGCTTGTGCTTCTTCCAGTCCAGCGTTTCTCATGATGTACTCTGCATAGAAGTTAAATAAGCAGGGTGACAATATTCAGCCTTGACGTACTCCTTTTCCTATTTGGAACCAGTCTGTTGTTCCATATCCAGTTCTAACTGTTGCTTCCTGACCTGCATACAAATTTCTCAAGAGGCAGATCAGGTGGTCTGGTATTCCCATCTCTTTCAGAATTTTCCACAGTTTATTGTGATCCACACAGTCAAAGGCTTTGGCATAGTCAATAAGGCATAAATAGATGTTTTTCTGGAACTCTCTTGCTTTTTCCATGATCCAGTGGATGTTGGCAATTTGATCTCTGGTTCCTCTGCCTTTTCTAAAACCAGCTTGAACATCAGGAAGTTCATAGACTTCTCTAAAATAAAATGGAGTTTTGGATACTGTATATCTTTTCCTAACTATAAAAATGTATCAAAATAGCTTTAGAAATATACTCTCATTTATATTTGAAAGGGGTTTTAAGATTTTAAGAATCTTTCTTGCTATGAAATAGCAAATAAGATGGATGAAAACACCACCTCCAATTTTGAGCCAGCTTAGTGTTCTACTGGCACTCCTAAAAAACACATATTGAGAAATCCTAAGCCATTTGATTAACCTATTTTTGACTTTCTATAGAAATCAAAATATATCTCTATATACTTTATATTATACCTTTCTGCCATTAAAAATAGCTTCTAGAATTTCAAGGATCTTCAAGTAACTCGTGTTTTGATTAATTTTTTATGGCACCATCTGAGAAAGATGGCAATAATACAAAGAAAGCAGCATCTCAAAGAGGTGAAACAGCAGGATCCAGGAGCCTCATCAGTGAGGGTATCCCAGGCCTGGCCTCCAAACCAGTGATTTCCAAACTCAGTCTTTCTGGAGCTCCCTGGAATGCAGCAGGGACAGTTGGGCAATATCAAGGTATTTTGTCTCTTTCTATAGTCTAAATGGGCTTCCCTGGTGGTTCAGACAGTAAAGAATCTGCCTGCAATACAGGAGACCTGGGTTAGATCCCTGCGTTGGGAAGATCCCCTGGAGAAAGGAATGGCAATCTAATCCAGTATTCTTGCCTGGAGAATCCCATGGACAGAGAAGGCTGGTGGGCTAAAGTCCATGGGGTCGCAGGGAATCAGACACAGCTGAGCGACTAACACTTTCACTTTCATAATCTATTTATTTATTTATAACCCATAATCACATTAGACACACATTACTTTCCACCTTCTACATCTGCATTGCTTCCTCTTTGCACTAACATCATGTTTTATCTTCCATTTTCCTCTTTAAAAATGGAGAGAGGAATAATGAAATCTTGAACCTATAATACACCAGTGATCTCATTGTGTCAGGGGAAATGAGTTCTCATTTAAAATAAAAAGACTATTCATCATAGCAACAAAGTAGCTGACCTATTTCTCCATATGAAGACATACATTTATTTATGGACTTTGTGGTTGCTGTTGCTGCTGCTGCAAAGTCACTTCAGTCGTGGCCAACTCTGTGCGACCCCATAGATGGCAGCCCACCAGGCTCCCCCGTCCCTGGGTTCTCCAGGCAAGAACACTAGAGGGGGTTGCCATTTCCTTCTCCAATGCATGAAAGTGAAAAGTGAAAGTGAAGTCGCTCAGTTGTGTCTGACTCATAGTGACCCCATGGACGGTGGCCCACCAGGCTCCTCTGTCCACAGGATTTTCCAGGCAAGACGGCTGGAGTCGGGTGCCATTGGGACTCTGTGGTTAGTTGCTAAAGAACCTAACATTGAAATGAACATAATATAACCATAGGTATGGACAAAGATGTATGTATACTAAGTATTTATATGTACTAGCAAAAACTCTATATCTAAATGGAGAAGGAAATGGCAACCCACTCCAGTACTCTTGCCTGGAAAATCCCATGGATGGAGGAGCCTGGTAGGCTGCAGTCCATGGGGTTGTGAAGCGTTGGACATGACTGAGACGACTTAGCAGTGGCAGCTATATCTAAAAGTAATGCAACAGATGATTAGTTAATTAAACTATGGTATATCCATACAAGGGAATACTATATAACTACTTAAAAAGATGATGTAAATATTTATTTATAACAGGAAGATACGTGCATGATATATTTATTGTGGAAGGAAAGCTGTGGAATATAATCCTATTTTAGCAAGGAAAAAGATTAGTATTTATAGTTACATACAGGTATAGAAGTCTGGAAGAATATACCCTAAACTATTAGCAGTAATTTCTATTTTTATGAGATTACGTTTTGACTCTTTTTCAATATTTCTTTATATTTGATAGCATCTTCTAAATTTTCCTGCAAAAGGCATGTATTACTTTTTATAATCAGGAGAAATAATAAGGCTGTTCTGATTTTAGAGGAAAAGGCAATTGAATTTTATACACACACACACACACACACACACACACACAGATGGCAACAACAGGTTTATGCCTTATAACCTGTGAAAATAGAAATCATGACTATGGCTTTCCATTGCCCCCTGGTGGAGCAATATAAGAATTTTATGTGTATCCTTACCAGCTAATTTTAACCCATGAAATGTTTGAATCCAAAGTTAGACCAATGCCAGCTTTATGACCAAGGGAATGCTTGCCTATTTCATCCTAACTTAATTCGGTGGATTAAGACAAGATACATCTATCTATCCTCAATAAACAATTACCGATGTCCTTGAATTTACCTAAAACTTACAAAGAGCTATCAACCCTGTTCACTTGGAGGTGAATTCCTCATAGCAAGCTATTTTAGGCCTTAAGGTCTGCTCCAGGTTTGGTCACCGAAGAACACAAGTTTAGGATTAAGGTTGATTTACTTTAATTTCACCAGGGCTTCTCTAGTGGCTCAGACAGTAAAGAATCTGCCTACAACGCGGGAGACCTGGGTTCGATCTCTGGGTTGGGACGATCCCCTGGAGGAGGACATGGCAACCCACTCCAGTATTCTGGCCTGGAGAATCCCCACGGACAGAGGAGTCTGGTAGGCTACAGTCCATGGGGTCGCACAGAGTTGGACACAACTGACAACTAAGCACAATTACAATTACTTTTGAGTTTAGAAAAAGTACATACTGGGAACCATGTTTGGTACACACCAAGTTATGTGAGTATTAACCACTGTACTACAACTACTCATTTTACATCTAAGATAAAGAAGCACTGCAAAGATATCCATGAGATAAGAGTACAGATTAGTTCCTTGGTTGCCTCCCTGTTCCCTCATACAGGCATATCTGATGTTTTGTGGTCAAGGATGGCCACAGGGAGTGAGATACCACCACATCAGAGGAACCCAGAATGGAAGACTTACTTTTCTGGGAGTGCCTGCTCAACACATCATGCTGACATTCAAGGGTCTACATTAATATCACATAAGGAATTTTCAGCTTGCCACATTTTCTTTCTCACTTCATTAAGGGCCTATGGTGGGCTTGGTCATAGCTTACCAAATATGTATATATTTGCTTTTGTATACAAAGAAAGTCTCTTTTAGAGAGCCATAAGAAAGATGTTCAACAG
The DNA here is from genome assembly GCF_029407905.1 of Bubalus kerabau. NCBI lineage: Eukaryota > Metazoa > Chordata > Mammalia > Artiodactyla > Bovidae > Bubalus > Bubalus kerabau. The sequence goes on from NC_073627.1 coordinate 91,480,755, forward strand.
AGGTTGTATCCTGCTGGGGAAGTTATGTGATGGGGTAATAGGGGTGGAAACTGACTTAATTTTTCCTATATACCTTTTTGTTACTTTTATTTTGTGTACCCTGTGTCTGTATCACTAATCAAAAATGAAATAAAAGCTTTTGATGGTTTCTTATACAGAATACATTGAAACTGCTTGATACAGTATTTATTTTTAGATGGGGTTGGCAAATAGAATGATACATTACCAGAGTACAAAGGCAGAGGGACATGAACACTTAGGAAGTTATCCTAAATACTGGGATATAGAAAATAAAATTTTTAAAATAATCCCTAATCTGAAAGCTGCTAGACTCCTCTGTCCATGGGGATTCTCCAGGCAAGAATACTGGAGTGGGTAGCCTTTTCCTTCTCCAGGGGTGCTTCCTGACCCAGGGATCGAACCCTGGTCTCCCACATTGCAGACGATTCTTTACCATCTGAGCCACAAGACAACAATAATGTTTTATACACTTGAAAATGTTATAAGAGTAGATCTCATGTTAAGTGTGGAGGAGGCAATGGCACCCTACTCCAGCACCCTTGCCTGGAAAATCCCATGGACGGAGGAGCCTGGTAGGCTGCAGTCCATGGGGTCGCTAAGAGTCAGACACGACTGAGTGACTTCACTTTCACTTTTCACTTTCATGCATTGGAGAAGGAAATGGCAACCCACTCTAGTGTTCTTGCCTGGAGAATCCCAGGGACGGGGCAGCCTGGTGGGCTGCTGTCTATGGGGTCACACAGAGTCGGCTATGACTGAAGCTATTTAGCAGCAGCAGCAGCATATTAAGTGTTTTTTGCCATCATAATAAACAAAAAGGTTGTTAAATCCCACCAAATACACAGGTGCTAGGTCAACAAATTCCATCTATTATTTCTCACAGCTTTTAAAGAAGCTACATATACAGTGATTATAATTGAATAACTAGGTCATCCTTGACATTTGAAACCATTGTCCATGGCCCCTAACCGCCAAGTGAAATGTAAAAGAATATTTATATAAAATGTTTTCTCTTAAAAATTTCTCTAATTTTCTTATCACACAGTTACCCTACACTACAGTGGTTGCTTTAAAGAATGTGATGTCAGGAAGACTAGTACACATATTTTTAATGGACTATTATTACAGCAAATATTCTTCTTCAGAATATTTAACTGAATTTTAGTTCAGTAAGTAAGTATGATCCAGTATATCCAAGTCTATAACTAGAGGGAGCTGATGAGAAGGAAGTTCAAGTTTAAGCTTTCTGGGGGATCTAACCTCTGTTTCAGCCAGACTTCTTTCCCCTTTCGGCCTGAACTTACTAAACATTTAAAAAATATAATGTGCTATTACATGCCAACACTGCCTTACCCCTGCTTGAGAACTGGTATTACTAAGTGTACCTTCTCTCATCATATTTCCCAATACTTTAAGAATCAAAAACTAATGAAATGCAAGAGTTCTTATTTATGTGTTCTTCCTCTGGTCAAAGATATGACTAATCATGCCTTGCAAGTGAATCATTAAAACTCTATGAAAACCATCCACCATGCAGCTTAAGTACCTTTTGTAAATTGTTTTTTAAAAAAAGAAGAGGTTTGGACCACACACAGACTTTTTTTTGTCTTTCATCTTGAAAGTTTTTTTTTTCAATCCTCCCAAGGAACCTGACCTGCTTTAAATCTTCCTCTGCCAGATGATGTAGTGTCTTGCATCACCTTATTAATCTAGATGCAAGGTATTTGCTTCAATCTGTGTTTAGGCAGGCTGCTTATTATTTAATGTCTTCAATTTAGTTATTTCAAGGCAATGTGGGTACAAATGGACTAAGAAATCCAGTCCCATGCGAGATACAACTTGTGTCTCTATTGCTAAAAGGTACATATAAGAAAATGAATTCCAAATACACACAGTCATACAGTGCTCTTCCAATGCTCCTCAGACACAAGCCTATGAAGTTCTCACCACCCTTTCTCCTTATAGAAAATGTTGAGACTATTACAGACTGCATTTTGCCTTGAGACTCGTGAAGTTTTCCTGCCAATTCTATAAGAGTGAGATGAAAACCTCCTTACCAAGTCACTCACATCTCTCATAATGTGAAGTCTCTGTCTGGCCAAAAAAAAAAAACCTGTATCCTCTTCAGGTAAAGGAAAAGTGGAAATTCCAGAAATTATCATCTTATTTTGATGATTTCCAGTGTGAGATAATTAACGCCAAAGCAATCTCCAGGGCTTTCTTTATTCCTCCAAATCCATATGTGGAGTCCAGAACACACCCAACTTTCCATTCTGGCAACTGTCTTGTATTTCTAGACTTAAACTCCCAGGTTTTCGAAGAAATGTGTGTTCTCCCTGCTCTTCTCCTCTCTCAATAGGCAACAAATTCACCTTAACCTTTATTTCAGACATTGGGTGTGGGTTGGGGGGGAGGCAGGAGGGAAGAAATGGCTTCATGTTTTCTTCATGGGATTTCTTCCTACTTTCTGATGGTTTTCATTGGGGCTGAATTCCTCCAAGTGTACAATCTCTTTTTCTTTCCTTCCTTCCTTCTTTCCTCCTTCCTTTTCCTCTCTCTTTCCCTCCCTCCCTGCCTTTTCCCCCTTGGCTTTCACAGTAGCAGACCTCTCTTCAGGCACCTACAAGTATAAAGCAGTTTTCCCAGGCGGGCAGCCCGGCTTGCACCGTGCCACATGCAGCAACACAAACAGCCTTCTGCGGTTCTTACACACCTGGGGACCAGGTGGGGATGCATCAAAAGACGCTGGGAGAAGAGACTGTGTGACGGACCATTTGCCAACTAGTCAAAACTCTTTTCAAATCTGCTCCTTCTCTTCCAACTCTTTGGGGGTCTTTTCCACTTGGGCTGTGCCGGTGTCCAGGTTACTGCAGGCTGCTACGGCATCCGTGGTGGGCTGCTTTTTTTTTTTTTTGTCTTCAGAAGTCTAGGCTGAAAGGAAGTTAGAAAGCTTCCTTCAGACTACATTTGGGCCTAGTGTCTAAGCAGACCAAGGAGGTAGTGGGCAGCCACTCTCCCCTTTAAGATCAGCCCCATGAGTGGCTCATAGCTACAGTACTCTGCAGGGTCTGTGCCCCAGCGCAGGCTGACACACGAATAGCTCAGTTTTACCATGATTATGTTCTCCTCTGGCGCCTATAGGCTCATCTGTCCATTGAATTCTGCAGGCAAGAATACTGGAGTAGGTTGCCATTTCCTCCTCCAGGAGATCTTTCCAACCAGGGATTCAACCCAGGTGTCTTGCACTGCAGGAAGATTCTTAACCAACTGAGCCACCAGGGAAGCCCAGTTATATTCTAACGTGGAGGAAATGAGTAAATGTGTTCCTAGATTTGATTTTTCTGAAGCTGGTAGAGGAAACTGGGAAAGGGTATCAAATCATCACTCTCCACTTTCCTCTGAGGCAGAGGTCTCCTCTGGGGATCTCTTATGCACCAGGAGTTGGATTTATGCCTGACTAAATCCAGACAAAAATACCTCAGGATCACTCATTAAAAAACAACAACAACAACAAAAACAGGTAATCAGTTCTAAACCAAGGTAAGGACAAAAGTTCAGCCTTCTAGAAAGACACAAAAGCAGGATTGGAATACAGAGCTTCAGACACCTGAACTTATGATTTTCTTTTAGCTAGAGGCAACCCACTCTAGTATTCTTGCCTGGGAAATCCCGTGGACAGAGGAGCCTGGTGGGCTACAGTCCATGGGGTTGCAAAGAGTCGGACATGACTAAGGGACTAACACTTTCACTTTGAAAACTACCTGCAGCCTCTGGGCACTCATTTAAATAAATTCATATACTGTGATAAACAGGATGTAGCTGTCCAAGTTTAAAGTTCTTCATGATGTGCTCTCATTGTTTTTCAAGTTGCCTAGGGAGATAACTGGAGAAGGAAATGGCAACCCACTCCAGTGTTCTTGCCTGGAGAATCCCAGGGACGGGGGAGCCTGGTGGGCTGCCGTCTATGGGGTTGCACAGAGTCGGACATGACTGAAGTGACTTAGCTTAGCTTAGGGAGATAACAGTGGGGCATGAATCCTGTGTGTCTCATTTACTCAGGAGTACAACCAACAAATACAGTCAGAATGCTGGTTAAGAAGGCTAATTCCAGAGACAGGCTTCCTGCATTCAAACTTGCCTCTGCCTCCGGGAAATGTAGGACCGTAGCAAATTATTTAAGCTGTCTGTGGTTCACTTTCCTCAACCTTGAAAAACAAGTACAATAGTACTTACTTACCAAACAAGGTCATTACAAGGATTAAATGAGGTAATAGAGGCAAGGATTTAGTAGAATGACTGGAAAACAATACTTGCTTAATAAGATGATTATTCTTTTACAGAACTGTTTTACTATATAGAGGTATAATATTGTGATTTTATATAACTATGAAATAATTATTTTAAAGTGATTACTTTAAAATGGGACTTCCCATGTGGCTCAGCTGGTAAAGAATCTGTCTGCAATGTAGAAGATGAGATGTGGGTTCTATCCCTGAAGTGGGAAGATCCCCTGGAGAAGGAATAGCAAGCCACTCCAGTATTTGTGCTTGGGAAATCCCAGGGACAGAGCAGCCTGGCAGGCTACAGTCCATGGGGTCACAAAGAGCTGGACACAACTAAGCAACTAAACAACAACAATTACTTTAAAACAGCCTGATAGCTTAATATGAAGTGACTTGGATGAAGAAAAGAACCTGGGTTCTTGCCTTGGCTCTGCAGCTTTTGGGTCATGATACCAGGAGAGAGATATCCTCTTTGATCTCAGGTTTTTCAAGTGTTAAATGCAATAAGCTGTTGATACTTGATACTATTTCTAGATCTTTCTAAGGATCCGCAACTTAATGTGTCCATGACATGGAGAATTTATTTACTATGTAGCAATCATTATACTTTACATGCATCTGCTTACTTAAATGTAACAAAAACATTCCCATTTTACAGATGGTGTCAGTGAGGTTTACTTACAGGGATTAGGCAATTTGGCCACCATCCTAATTCCCAACTGGCAGTACAGAAATTGTATTCGGGTCTGACTGACTCCATGTGCTGGCACTAATCACCGTGCTCTGCTCCCAATCTGTTCAGCTGGGGACCCATTAATGAAGTAACAATGGTCTCTGTTTTAACCACCCAAGTAAGTAAAAGTCCATTATAAACAGAAAATACTAAATCAGTTCCCTATAAGCTACAATGGCCATTTCACTCTTAAAAAGATTAATAAGTGTGAGAAGCTCAATTTAAATCTACAAATGACCAGAGAGTAAACTAACACAGGCCTGTTTTGGAAGGAAGCTTTTAAAAGGCCAGAACTCAACTTTTCGAGTTAACGGGACTCAAGCTTTCAATGCTTTCCTTTCTCCTTCTCTTTAACTAAATTCAACTTTGTATTTTTCATCTTGTTTTTGGAATCTTTCCAAGTCACCTCTGTTAAGAAACACAAGGCCCTTGGCACTGAGCTTTTGGGACTGTGCCCACATCTGCCTCTGGATGTCTGCTTGCCTAACTTTGATGCTGCATTCAACACCTAACTTAAAACAAAGCAGGGCTTGAGACAAAAAGCTACTTAGTATGATGGATCCAGGTCACCAATCAGTGGCCTCAGTGATAAATATCATGAGCAAAAGAGGTCTGAAAACCCCCAAAGAATTCAATATTTCAAGGCAGGGCCAACCGATTTTCATTTAGCGGCAGAAAAAGAGCAGTGCTACATTACAGAGGAAGAAAGGAATAAATGACAGTGACAGTCATGCTGATTCACTGTTTTTTTTGTTGTTGTTTTTTGTTTTTTTAAGTAATTCTGAAGCATTCTAACTATGTTGGTGTCCCATAGATCCTTCCCAGAGCTCAAGAGGTTTGGTTCCTATTCATATACGTTCTTTTATTTATACAAAGGTTTTCATCTTGACATGATAACTCCAATTTCAAATGTGAAATTCTTCTTTGCTTTAGTTCTTTAGATTTAAATATGTCATTCATCATCTTGGTGGTCCCAGTAAACTGCCCTGGAATTCTCATCCCAGTTTTCAATAGTTACGCATCCATCCATATGGTAACAATATTACCATAACCAAATTCCTGCTACCAGAGACATCAAATAGTTTAACTTCACCCCACACCCAGGATATTTCCTTGTCTCTAAGTAGGAAATTTCAATCTCTAAATCATCAGGATAGAATAAATATGATATAAACTAAAGTAATATGTTCTATTGAATGTACCCTATTGTACCTTTTGAAGAGAGGGGGTAACCACTTATGTATAGGGCAGGAAAAAGCAGAAGAGACTGGAGTGTATTTCTGTTTCAAATAAGATGAACCTCTACAAAACTTGGAAGAACTGAGTCAAACAATCACTGTGGCTGAAAAGCAGGCTTCTGCAGCAAGGGCTCTGCGTGTTTGCCTCTGAACAATAGCTTTCTTATTCTAGGATCCTGAAAGGAGAAGTCTGAGATGAGGAATCGCTTCTATGGAAAAATGAATGGAGGTAGAAGAATGTGCCAGGGCCACCAGGTCCTGACAGATCACCTCCAGTCTCAAGCTCTGTCAGTGTCGGCTTGAGTCCCTCAGTACATCAGCAGTAGCTAGGTGTGATGGTTGCAAGACTCAGGTAGGAACCAGGTAGCCTTGATTCTTTCCCTGTCCTCTTGTTAATTAGATTTTCTGAAAATCTTATAGCTTTCTGTACTTCGGTTTCCTCATTCGAAAAGGAGAGAATCCAACTCACCAACAAGGTCACTTTTATTTCTAAACTTTCTGCTGGGAGCATTTAATCAAGTGGGACTTCTTCTACAAACCTAGCTGAATCAGAGCGAATTACAGTCGCTACCATTTCTTACATGATATCTGTTATAGGCACTGTGCTAGAGCTTTCCCTATGTGATCTCTAACCTCCCAGAGCCTTCTTAGGTTGACATGATTCCCATTTTACAGATGAGAAAACTCTAAGTTGCTTACAGTCACTAAACTAGTTAAGTGACAGGCTGGCATGGAACCCAAACAGTCCTTACTCCCAAAGCTCAAGCTGTTTTGCTGCCACACAATGACCAGTGTCCAACCCTGCTCCGAGGGGGCCATTGTGGGAATACCCCAGGTCCCCACCAGGCTATCCATATGCCATGTCCAGGAACATGAAGAATCATGATAGGGACAAACTCATCTACAAAGCAGAGTAACAATGAGATTGCCTTTTAAATGCAAGACTTAAGATTTGTAAAGTACTTCGATCAGTATATGATATATGGTAACATAAAAACTTTCCAGGTGGTGTCAATGGTAAAAGAACCTGCCTGTCAATGCAGGAGATGCAAGAGACCTGGTTTGATCCCAGGGTGGGGAAGATCTCCTGGAGAAGGAAATGGTAACCCACTCCAGCATTCTTGCCTGGAGAATCCCACAGACAGAGGAGCCTGGTGGGCTACAGGCCATGGGGTCACAGAGTCAAACACGACTGAGCACATACGCAACATAACAACTATAGATGTGTTTGTTATACAAGTTCAATGAATAAGAACCTTCAAGAAGTAGAAGACTAATGAATGTGTAGTCTTAAAGAACCAGAGGGGAGCTACAGATTGGAAGGGATTGGAAGCTGGGAAAGGGGCAGGAGAATGCAGCAACAATAGGAGTGAAGTGAGAGGGCCAGGCTGACTACCATCAAATAATCTGCAGTCCCTAACCTGTGGTTTTGTTTTGTGTTTGCTTGTTTGTTTTTTCTGGACATATTGTACTTGAATGGGTCTCCTTACTCCTCTCTATCATTGATTTGGGGTCACCTGCCCCTTGCGTTTCCAGATGCTGAAGGGCCAATTCCTTAGCTTGGAGTTCTGTGTAGTGGCCATGGTACCTGTGAAGCGGAACCCAAAGGTAGCTACCATAGAAGCAGTTTCTCCCTCTTCTGAGATGCAGGTTTATGAACTTGTTTGTCTTCCTGATTTAGGCAGTGGTTGATATGGTGTCTCACCTGTGAATACTCTTTACAGAGGACTGGGTTCATAGAGGGAACTAAATCAGAATGAAGTTGTTCATGAGGAAAGTGCTGCACTATTTCTGGGTGAAAAGACTCAGCTCCAGGGATGAAACAGGAAGGTCTGAGTCACCTGGCTACTTTCATCATATCGGTCAGAAGCCAGGACCATGCCTTTGAGCTTAGTGGAGACACGTCTACCAGGCCTCAGAAGAGGCCCTCCAGAGGAGAATTCCACTTAAACGGCTTCATCAGAATGACTAGAGAGATTCCAAACTCCCCTGCTGAGCTTCCCACCAAGCCCCCTGGTTTCTAAATTCAGATCAAGCCTCAGATGTCAAGCATGTGGTGTGGTCAGACTTGGCGCCTGTCGCCATTCATGTCGTTCCCACCCCTACCTCAGTGTGGTTGATTTACCCAGCCTTGTGGATCCGCTTACACCTTTTCTAGGATTGTAACTTGTTACTTCTTTATCAGCGTTAATGGCCAAAGGCAGCTCTGGGGTTCAACCCCCCTTTCCCCATCATCCCAAGTACTCAGGATAGGTCCCTTCTGCGTGGAATGCCAAAGTTTCTTCTATCATTGTTATCAACAAAACCTATTTGTGAATCTCACATATGTATCAGCCATTTAAAAGTTTCCAAATTTAAAAGACAGTATAGATATGGTTCCAAAGATGTTGATAGAAATAATTAAAGTGTTAACAAATAGCCAAAGGGAAAGTTAGATTACCTCTTTGAGGATCTAAATAGTTATTATGAGAAGGAAGCAGGGAATAAAGGAAAATTAAATCAATTGCAGTTTAAGATATTTCAGTTAAAAGAATTTCAGCCTGGGTGGGAATCCTACATTTTAGTGCTTAATACATTTTCTACTCTTATGACAAGAAGAGTAGGTTGTACATTGCATACATTCTTTAAGATTACCAGTGTTTCCTTGAAACACATGAAGTAATTTTTTGGAGGGAATGGATGGTTTAGAACTCTGTACTAAACATGGAGAAATAAAGTTTTATTCCATTAAGAGACATTCTACTGGACCTCAAGAGAGACTTCCATACAAGGAATTATGAAATTTGTTTCCCAAGACAGTAAATACACCTATCACATTCTTCAGAGGTAATGCTATTTTATTAATAGTAACAAATTGAGTTTGGAGTTCCTGCATTAAAGTCAAGGACTCAATAAATGGATTTTTTATTCCCAAACACAAATGCCCAGGAATCCTTGGCTAGATCAAATGTATCACAAGTTTTTTTTTTTTTTTTTTAATTTTCTAAGATAAATTCTAAGAAGCTTAAGGATCTTAGTTAGTATTACCTATTCACTACCATACAAAGCTTTGAAATAAGCTTTCATCTCCTCATTCTTCATCCCAACTGTTTACCTGTGGCATAGACATGTAAGAAGGTAAAAATCTAAGGGAGGATTTAAAATTAAAGAACTATTTTAGTTCCATTGCACAAAATACCAATGACATAAATATATTCTTTGGGGGTAATCAATCAGGATTATATATTCTCTTGGTTTACCAAAGAAGGTTGATTTCAAGCCAAACTAGTTCATGCTGGATGAATGTTTGTAACTGATACTCTCTTCATTGATCTCTGCTGGGGTTCGGATGAAGGAGTGGGAAATTCACTTATAGATATTAACATGCAAAGGAGAGGAGGAGACAGAAAGCAAAGAAGGTTTAAGATTAGTTTTGAAAAATGAAAGGGGGCAGAAACAGTTTTTAAAAATGTATGGACTCTGTGGGAGAGGGAGAGGGTGGGAAGATTTGGGAGAATGGCATTGAAACATGTAAAATATCATGTATGAAATGAGTTGCCAGTCCAGGTTCGATGCACGATACTGGATGCTTGGGGCTGGTGCACTGGGACGACCCAGAGGGATGGAATGGGGAGGGAGGAGGGAGGAGGGTTCAGGATGGGGAACACATGTAAACCTGTGGCGGATTCATTTTGATATTTGGCAAATCTAATACAGTTATGTAAAGTTTAAAAATAAAATAAAATTTAAAAAAAAAAAAAAAAAAAAAAAAAAAATAAAAATGTAAGAGGAGGGGAAGTTTCCTAAAAGAGAACTAAAACCCCTAAGACCTATAAAACTTAACTGATATGCATATTAAAGAAGAAAGTTTTTTAAAAAGAAAAACCAGTCTAGTGAGAATTATGTTCACTTCCACTAAATAAAAGTGTAGCTTGTTATCTGTACATCAGTGGCCTTATTATAGGAAGTATCAATAGGCCAGGGCTTGCTTGTAGGGAAAAGTTAAGAGATCAGAAGCTTGGGATGGAATCTTCCTTGAGTCCAGTTCCTTTTCTTTTTTTTATTTATTCATTTTATTTTAATTGGACAGGGCAGTAAGAGATATGGTCCTCAGTAGGTATTAGATACAGAACCAGGAGTAGAAAATCGTGAGTTCTACCTTTCTCTGTCCAGTACTCTTTTGTATGTCAAGGCTTGACACAACTTTAAGCCTTTTAAATTAATGCAAATCTCAGGGGGAAAAAATCAATACACATAATTTCAAGGGTCTCAATTGCTTCAAATAGGTACAATCACCTGGAACAGAGAACAGTTAGGCAGGAGTGGCCATGTTTGCCACCTCCTTACCACACAAAATATCTTACTAAACCATAATCAGGATTAAAGGTTAAAAGGTAAAGTATAAAAGATTAAAGTATATACATGTAATTTAATAAGTAAAAGGGATGGTATTTTCTAATATTGATATCTAAAATAGAGAAATGCAGCTAAAATAAGATGAGCTACAAAAACTAATGGGTTCTCCTAATGGTCCCTTTAATGATACCAAGCTACTCTAATTCTTCTTCTCCATTTCTATAGCCCAAATGGCTTCTACCATTTGAGGTGATACATGTGAATAGTGTCTGAAACTTACAAAACCAACATAAGTCATGAAATAAAGAATTAAAGGAAATTATCTATGAACTGCCTAAGCAGTTATAAAAATGGTTTAAAGGAAGATTGAAGAAAAAAGTTCCTAATTTTCCCAGGTTGTAATTAACTTGCAACTTCACTGGGCCTGTGCCTTCTTTACATTGAAGACCAGAGCCCCTCTGTCCATGGGATTTTTTCAGGCAAGAATACTGCAGTGGGTTGCCATTTCCTCCCCCAGGGGATCTTTCCAACCCCGGGATCAAACTCGTATCTCCTGTAGCTCCTGCATTGGCAGGCAGACTCTTTACCACTGAGCCACCTGAGAGGTTCCAAGTATCTAAAATGGGGTTAAGAAAAAGACATGTATAGGAATGGAGGGAATGGGAATAGGATTGGACTCGTGAGCAAGGGGGGGAAGTATGATAGAATAAAATTTTACCTAAATAAGAGCTGAAATGGTCAATTTTGTACTTCAGACAGATTATCTTGCTGGTAAGGAGAAGACTGCTTATGGTCTGTTGGAACAGATGTAAGCACTGCTGACCAGCTAGGAGACTAGAAGTTTGTCATTTGAAAGGTGGTGGGAGTCTGGTCGGGGGTAATGACAGCAGAGGCAGTAGATATGAAGGAAAAGTAGACAGCTTTGAGAGATAAGTAAGTTAATTTGATAGAACTTGATGAACATTTAGTGGGGTTTAGTTGCTAAGTTGTGTCTGATTCTTGCGACCCCATAGACTGTAGCCCACTAGGCTCCTCTGTCCATGGGATTTCCCAGGCAGGAACACTGGAGTGGGTTGCCATTTCCTTCTCCAGGGGATCTTCCTGATCCAGGGACTGAACTGGTATCTCCTCTATTGGCAGGCTGATTCTTTACCAACTGAGCTAACAGAGAAGCTCTGATGAATACTTGGGTTATAGGAAACACAGGCAAGGGGAAGAGAGTTTATTTAGATAATATTTAACACCTTGATAAAATGGGCCCAAATGTGCACAGTGAGAAGATGTAGCTGATGACAGAATCTGAGAGACTCTGGTATGTCAGAAACAAGCAAAGAAAAAGGTATCTGTCAATAAAAGAAAAAAGCAACCAGAAAACCAGAATAAAACCAAAACAATTAGTGGCGTTGGAAAAATCTGACCTAACTTTAAAAGCTAAAAATATAAAGCTTCCAGTAACAATGTAGAAAAATCTCCAGTGTCTTTATAGTTTGAGGAAGGCAAATCAAGTCCAATATCTGCTTCTGTTTGCAAGTATGGTCAAATAATTTCACCTAGCTATAAAAATAGAAATCAGACTACATTAAAATTAAAAATTCTACCACACAAAAAACCAGTTCACTCTATAGCACAGGGAACTATATTCAACATCGTGTAATAATGTATGGTGGAACATTTTTGAAAAAAGAATATAAATAGATATATATGTATGTACAGTTATAGATATAAAACTGAATCTATTTGTTGTACACCTAAAACTAGCACAATATTGTGCATATCAACTATATGTCAATAAAATCAATAAATAAAAAATAAACAACTGCACCATGTGCAGAATTTGATACAAACCACATGCTTTTAATAGTTAGCCATACACATAATTTCTTGAATATTATACTCTTTTACTCTGGCAACTCTAGAGCAATGTTATCACTTTTTTAAAAAATGAAATATATAAACATCTTTATTGAATAATTTCAAATATCCAGACCATTAAAAAAAAAATTCAGCTTAGATCTTTTCATCAGTGTACAAGGCTGATAGTTCTCGGGTAGAAAAACTGGTGTCTGTGGTTAAAAAAAAAAAAAGTGTATGTGAAATTATGACTTCCTAAAAGCAAAATGTTTAAAGATCATTATGAATCCTTACAAGTTACTTAAAGTTTCCTGCAGTCTGTCTTATAAACAAAAATACCTCTCCAAAAGTAACTCTAAGTTTTTTTCTAGGTCCAGCTACCTGGAACACAAACTCTTTAGGCATTTCATTAGAATTTATTTGAACTCTATGGCATACATTTAAGGTATAAAGTTTAGGTAAATTGTAAAATTCTAGGTAATTATGTTATACATGGTATAATAAAACCTGGACTTATTTAGTCAAATGAAAATATGCCTTAAACACTTGCTTCAAAGTCCCTCCCATTATAGTAGGTTATCAGTATCCCCTATAGACTATACATCTATAGTCAATTAAGTCATTCCTACAGATTCTAAAATCAAGGCTTCCCAGGTGTCTTAATGGTAAAGAATCCACCTGCCAATGCAAAAAATGCAGGAAATGCGGGTTTGATCCTTGGGTCAGGAAGAGCCCCTTGAGGAGGCAATGGCAACCCACTCTTAATATTCTTGCCTGGAAAATTCCATAGACAGAGGAGCCTGGTCCATGGGGTAGCAAGGAGTCAGACATGATTTAACAACTGAGTGTGATCACAGATGCTAAAATCAGGGGCCAGAATTTTCTTTTCTCTTTGTGAAAAAATTTCAACATTTTCCAAATTCAATTCAGGAAACCCTCAAATCTTCAACTATCTTATTACATTATGAAACTCTGAAGGTATTAAAGAAAAAGAAAAAGAAAACTTTTAAGGTATGGTAGTAAATCCAAATACTTTGAAAGTCTAATGGTATTAATATATTTTAATTAACAATTCACATAGGCATGGTATAAATGGTTCAGATTTTCATTTTTGAAGTTCTTTGGAATACATGGTTCTAAAATACGAAAGCTATGAGGTTATTTAATGGTGACAGTGAATAGTAAGATTGTCTTAAATTGAGCCTTCCTTACAATGTATGAAGTACCTGGAGATCCAGAATCTATTCTTTTTATTACAGAGTAATCTATGTAGAAGGCAATGGCACCCCACTCCAGTACTCTTGCCTGGAAAATCCCACAGACGGAGGAGCCTGGTGGGCTGCAGTCCATGGCGTTGCTAAGAGTCGGATACGACTGAGTGACTTCACTTTTCACTTTCATGCATTGGAGAAGGAAATGGCAACCCACTCCAGTGTTCTTGCTTGGAGAATCCCAGAGATGGGGAAGCCTGGTGGGCTGCCGTCTATGGGGTCACACAGAGTCAGACACGACTGAAGCAACTTAGCAGTAGCAGCAGCAATCTATGTTCAGAAAATTTGGTTACATTTTTAACCAAACCCACAAAAGACCTTTGTATAGATTACAACATGTGGCAACTCCATTATGAAGACTGGAATATTGCCTTCCCAGTTTGGAACTAATTAGTGGTCAGTAAACTCCAATACTTTGGCCACCTCATGCGAAGAACTGACTCATTGGAAAAGACCCTGATGCTGGAAGGGATTGGGGGCAGGAGGAGAAGGGGATGACAGAGGATGAGATGGCTGGATGGCATCACCGATTCGACGGACATGAGTTTGGGTGAATTCCGGGAGTTGGTGATGGACAGGGAGGCCTGGCGTGCTGCGATTCACGGGGTCGCAAAGAGTTGGACACGACTGAGTGACTGAACTGAACTAAACTGAGCTGAGGTTGTAGTAAATATAGAACCAGGGAAAAAATGAGTTTGGTATCTGCTTAGAATATTTTCACTGTGTTGTAGTAGCCTGTCTCAAGCCAATAACTTCAGGAATATTTTTTTTAAATACAAAAGACATATGTGTAGATCTGAGGTCCCTTTGCCATTTGAATTTGAGCCCCATGGATAAGAAGAATATTTCTTTTTCCCACATGTCTGTTATGGCAATCAGCCCTCTGACGGTCATTATATTGAGATGCTGACAGATTTCACAATGTGTTATTCAATATTCAGGTTAAGACATCTAAATTATCAAGAGCTTTTATTATACATTAAAAATTCTTGAAAACTATAGATGGTTATGTTCATCAGGATTTGTCTTGGCTAATGGAACAATAGAAAATGTTCTAAATAAAGAACTGGAGTAGAGAACACTTAGCAGTGGTAGTTTTAAATAAGAATAAATGAGAATAAATTGAAAATAAATAAGAGAGAAGTCTTTTAATTCCATTGGATTTGTTTTTTTCAAGCCTCAGTCTTGTGACCTAAATTGATAACAGACTCTAATTTGTTAAAGATTATTCTGTCCACCGTATGAATTTGGAAGAAATGTGTAAATTAGCTAGATGAATTGGCTTATTTAGAAAATGATTTGTAAGTATGTTAAATGTTAAAAAAAAAAAACAAAGAAAATATTGTCTGAATAAAACCACTATTAGGACTATGAACTTCAACTTTACAAACTAGCCAATGATGTAATTTCAGAATTAAAGTGGAAATAGTACCACTTTAGGCAGGAGAGAAATAACTTTCTGTATAATCTTTTATGAATCATAAAGTACTATACAAGGACTAAATCTAGGCATATTTGTGTGTGTGCACGTGCACAAGCATTTATGAAGAAGGTGATAGCTCACAAGCATCTCTCCTGAGAAGTCTCCGGCAAAAGACTGCATGAAACCTAAGTCAGAGCTTTACAATACAAATGTGTATTGTGCTTACAAAATGAATGGCACTTCTGGAACCAAAAGCAGACTGTTTAGGCACACTCCTCTCTCCCTTTGTGTATATTTTATTTCATGAAATGCTTACTAACACTCTAAGAAGTAGGTATTAATATCACTATCTCTTGTTTTTTTTTTTTTTTAACAATGATTTGACAGCTTAAGTCAATTTGCCCAAGTCTTCAAGGGACAGTAGGTAATAAAGCTGAGATTGAACCAAGGATAGCTTCACTTCAAAGCCAACGAAATCTCTACACTACCAATGTCTTCCCTGGGTTGGTTATGAAGCCAGTTGATTCTCAGAGTAAGGCCTCCAAAGTAGGATCTGCCCAGAGCCTACATATATCTTTCTGCCTTGGACAGGACTGGGGCTTTCCTGGTGGCTCAGGTGGTAAAGAATATACCTGCAATGCAGGAGACCTCAATTTGATCCCTGGGTTAGAAAGAGCCTCTGGAGAAGGGAATGCCTATCCATTCCAGTACTCTTGCCTGGAGAATCCCATGGACAGAGGAGTCTGGCAGGCTACAGCCCATGGGATCATGAAAAGTTGGACACAACTGAGTGTCTAACACTTAACACACTTGGACAGGACTAACTGTACTAGTCAGAGTCCAAAGGGTATGAGTTAAGAATATCACCTATCATATTAAAAGAAATACTGTCTCTAAAAAGTCCCAGTGAAATCACTAAAATAAGAACTTTTTTTGAATACCAGGCAAAATTCTGTCTGAATTGCTATCTTTTTTTTTTCCTCTTATACTGAAAGTTACATATAGTGAGAATTTTCTTGGCCAAAAATTATACTCATTTACAGTAACTGAATCACAGCTTTGTTGTGGCAAAGGGCTTTGGGTAACTCAATGAACCATAGCCATGCTATGCAGGCCTACCCAGGACAGACGAGTAACAGTGAAGAGTTCTGACAAAATGTGGTCCACTGGAGGAAGAAATGGAAAACTGCACTGGCATTCTTGCCAGGAGAATCCCATGAACAGTATGAAAAGGCAAAAAGATATGACATCAGAAGATTACCACCCCCCAGGTCAGAAGGTGTCCTGTATGCTAATGGGGAAAAGCAGAGGGCAATTACTAATAGCTCCAGAAAGAATGAAGCGACAGGGCCAGGTGGAAACAACCCTCAGCTGTGTTTCTGGTGGTGAAGGTAAAGTTTGATGCTGTAAAGAACAATATTGCATAGGAACCTGGAATGTTAGGTCCATGAATCAAGATAAATTGGAAGTGGTCAAACAGGAGATGGCAAGAGTGAACATTGACATCTTAGGAATCAGTGAACTAAAATGGACAAGAATAGGCAATTAATTCAGATGACCATTATATATATACTACTATGGGTAAGAATCCCTTAAGAGAAATGGAATAGCCTTCACAGTCTACCAAAGAGTTCCAAATGCAGTACTTGGCTGCAATCTCAAAAAGGACAGAATGATCTCAGTTTGTTTCCAAGGCAAACCACTCAACACCATAGTAATCCAAGTCTATGCCCCAACCATTGATGCTGAAGTAGCTAAAGTTGACTGGTTCTATGAGGACCTACAACACTTTCTAGAACTAACAACAACAACAAAAAAAGATATTTTTTTCATCATAGGGAATTGGAATCCAAAAGTAGGTAGTCAAGAGAGACCTGGAATTACAGGCATATTTGGCCTTGGAGTACAAAATGAAGCAGGGCAAAAACCAACAGAGTTTTGCAAAGAGAACACAGTAGTCATAGCAAACACTCTTTTCCAATAACCCAAGAGACAAGTCTACACATGGACATAATCAGATGGTAAATACCGAAATCAGATTGATTATGTTCTTTGCTGCCAACATGAAGAAGCTCTATACAGTCAGCAAAAACAAGACCTGGAGCTGACTGGCTCAGATCATGAGCTCCTTATTGCAAAACTGAGGTTTAAATTGAAGAAAGTAGGGAAAACCACTAGGGCATTCAGATATGACCTAAATCAACCCCCCTATGATTATACAGTGGAGGTGACAAATAGATTTAAGGGACTGGATCTGTAGACAGAGTGCTAAAGAAATATGGATGGAGGTTCATAACATAACAGGAGGTGGTGACAAAAACCATTTCAAAGAAAAAGAAATGTAAGAAGGCAAAGTGGTTGTCTGAGGATGCTTTACAAATAGCTAGAAAATAAGAGAAGTGAACGGCAAGGGAGAAAGGGCAAGATGTACCCAACTGAATGCAGAGTCCCAGAGAATAGCAAGGAGAGATAAGAAGGGCTTTTTTCAATGAACAGTGCAAAGAAATAGAGGAAAACAATAGAATGGGAAAGACTAGAGATCTCTTCAAGAAAATGAGATATCAAGGAAAACATTTCATGCAAGGATGGGCACAATAAAAGACAGAAATGGTAAAGATCTAACAGAAACAGAAGAGATTAAGGAGAGATGGCAAGAATTCACAGAAGAACTATACAAAAAAGGTCTTATGACTTAAATAACCACAATGGTGTGTCAACCCAGAGCCAGACACCTTGGAGTGTGAAATCAAGTGGGCCTTAGGAAACATTACTAAAAACAAAACTAGGGGAGGTGACCAAATTTCACCCAGGCTATTTAAAATCCTAAAGGATGATGCTGTTAAAGTGTTGTACTCAATACGTCAGCAAATTTGGAAAACTCAACAATGGCCACAGGACTAGGAAAAATCAGTTTTAATTCCAATTCCAAAGAAGAGCAATGCCAAAGAATTTTCAAACTACTATACAACTGCACTCATTTCATATGCTAGTAAGGTTCAGCTCAAAATCCTTCAAGCTATACTTCAGTAGTATGTGAAATGAGAAATTCCAGATGTACAAGCTGGGTTTCAAAGAGGCAGAGGAACCAGAGATCAAATTGCCAGCATCCATTGGATCATGGAGATAGCAAGGGTATTCCATAAAAACATCTACTTATACTTCATTGACTACACTAAAACCTTTTACTTTGTGGATCACAACAAACTGTGGAAAATTCTTAAAGAGATGGGAGTACCAGAAACCACCTTACATGTCTCCAGAGAAACCTATGTGAAGGTCAAGAAGCTGCAGTTAGAACCAGATATGGAAAAACATACTGGTTCAAAATTGTGAAAGAGTACAACAAGGCTATATATTGTCACCCTACTTATTTAACATATATGCACAGTACATCATGTGAAATGCTGGGCTGGCTAAATCATAAGCTGGAATCAAGATTGCTGGGAGAAATATCAACCACCTCAGACATGCAGATGATACCACTTTAATGGCAAAAAATAAAGAGGAACTAAAGAGCCAATTGATGAAGGTGAAAGAGGAGAGTGAAAAAGCTGGTGTGAATTTCAGCATTCAAAAAACTAAGATCATGGCATCTGGTCCTATCACTTCATGGACAATAGAAGGTGAAAAAGTGGAAGCAGTGACAGACTTTATTTTGGAGGGGCTCCAAAATCACTACAGACAGTGACTGCAGTCATGAATTTAGAAGACACTTGCTCCTGCGAAGGAAAGCTGTGACAAACTTAGCATATTAAAAAGTAGAGACATCACTTTGACAACAAAGGTCTGTATAGTCAATGCTATGGTTTTTCCAGTAGTCAAGTACGGATGTTAAGAGTTGGACCATAAAGAAGGCTGAGCGCCAAAGAATTGATATGTTCGAATTGTGGTGCTGGAGAGGAGTCTTCAAGAGTCCCTTGGACTGCAAGGAGATCAAATCAGTCAATTCTAAAGGAAACTGACTTTGAATATTCATTGGAAGGACTGATGCTGAAGCGGAAACTCAAATACTTTGGCCACCTGATGTAAAGAACCAACTCATTGGAAAAGACCATGATGGAGGGAAAGATTGAAGGCAAAAGTAGAATGGGGCAGTAGAGTACTAAATGGTTCAAGAGCATCACCAATTCAATGGACATGAATCTGAGCAACTCCAGGAGATAGTGGAGGACAGAGGAGCCTGGTGTACTTTAGTCCAGGGCATTCCAAAGGGTAGGACATGACTTAGCAACTAAACAACAACAATAACAAGTGAGTTAGAATATTTGGTCCCTGTTCCCTTATCTTTTCTCTCCACTATCATTTTTTTTTCATGGTGTTTTAAATTTTATTTTATTTTTTAATATAAATTTATTTATTTTAATTGGAGGTTAATTACTTTACAATATTGTATTGGTTTTGCCATACATCAACATGAATCCACCATAGGTATACACATGTTCCCCATCCTGAACCTCCCTCCCACCTCCCTCCGCATACTATCCCTCTGGGTCGTCCCAGTGCACCAGCCCCAAGCATCCAGGATCATGCATCGAACCTGGACTGGCAATTCGTTTCATATATGATATTATACATGTTTCAATGCCATTCTCCAAAATCATCCCACCCTCCCCCTCTCCCACAGAGTCCAAAAGACTGTTCTATACATCTGTGTCTCTTTTGCTCTCTCGCATACAGGGTTATCGTTACCATCCTTCTAAATTCCATATATATGCGTTAGTATACTGTATTGGTGTTTTTCTTTCTGGCTTACTTCACTCTGTATAATAGGCTCCAGTTTCATCCACTTCATTAGAACTGATTCAAATGTATTCTTTTTAATGGCTGAGTAAGCAGCCATGAAATTAAAAGACACTTACTCCTTGGAAGAAAAGTTATGACCAACCTAGATAGCATATTGAAAAGCAGAGACATTACTTGCCCAACAAAGGTCCATCTAGTCAAGGCTATGATTTTTCCAGTGGTCATGTATGGATGTGAGAGTTGGACTGTGAAGAAAGCTGAGTGCCAAAGAATTGATGCTTTTGAACTGTGGTGTTGGAGAAGACTCTTGAGAGTCCCTTGGACTGCAAGGAGGTCCAACCAGTCCATTCTGAAGGAGATCAGCCCTGGGATTTCTTTGGAAGGAATGATGCTAAATCTGAAACTCCAGTACTTTGGCCACCTTATGCGAAGAGTTGACTCATTGGAAAAGACTCTGATGCTGGGAGGGATTGGGGGCAGGAGGAGAAAGGGACGACAGAGGATGAGATGGCTTGATGGCATCACTGACTCGATGGACGTGAGTCTGAGTGAACTCCAGGAGTTGATGATGGACAGGGAGGCCTGGCATGCTGCGATTCATGGGGTCACAAAGAGTCGGACATGACTGAGTGACTGAACTGAACTGAATACTCCATTGTGTATATGTACCACAGCTTTCTTATCCATTCATCTGCTGATGGACATCCAGGTTGCTTCCATGTCCTGGCTATTATAAAACAGTGCTGCGATGAACATTGGGGTACAGGGTGAAAAGACAGCCTTCAGAATGAGAGAAAATAATAGCAAATGAAGCAACTGACAAACAACTAATCTCAAAAATATACAAGCAACTCCTGCAGCTCAATTCCAGAAAAATAAAAGACCCAATCAAAAAATGGGCCAAAGAACTAAATAGACATTTCTCCAAAGAAGACATACAGATGGCTAACAAACACTTGAAAATATGCTTAACATCACTCATTATCAGAGAAATGCAAATCAAAACCACTATGAGGTACCATTTCACGCCAGTCAGAATGGCTGCGATCCAAAAGTCTACAAGCAATAAATGCTGGAGAGGGTGTAAAGAAAAAGGAACCCTCTTCCACTGTTGGTGGGAATGCAAACTAGTACAGCCACCATGGAGAACAGTGTGGCGATTCCTTAAAAAACTGGAAATAGAACTGCCTTATGACCCAGCAATCCCAGTGCTGGGCATACACACCGAGGAAACCAGAATTGAAAGAGACACGTGTACTTCACTATCATTTTTACACGGTTACTACATTTGTCTTATTTGGAAAGCTGTCTGAAATCATCTTTGCAAGAAAGGCATAGAATAAATAGATGGCAACATTTAAAAAAAAAATAAATCACACCTGAAGCCATTAAAAATCCTTTGTAAGGAGATCCCTTCTTTTCCAGATAATGTGATAAACATGTCCAGGCATTCTGTCCACTCACAAATAATTACATTCTGAGATGGGAAAGAGAAAGAAAGATACAAGAAAAAATAATGTATCATTAAGCTTCTGCTGGGTTGGGTGCTTCATGTACATAATTCCATTGTATTCCTCACACCTTCACAGGTGATGAAAGAGACTCTGGTAATCACTAAACCCAGGCCACTCATCAGTGCCAGAGTTGGGATTTTAAATTCAGTTATGTCTGATTCCTAAGCTTATATTCCTTTTACTCTGTCCAGCAGCCTCCTGATAGAGTCATGCTGAGCTCAGGTACTCCAATGGGCCAGAGCATTCTGCCTTTCAACTTTGCCTACAGAAATAAATGTATAGGTTCTAATGTAGAGGGGTGGGGTGAGGGATGGGGTGGGGTATATATACTTATGGCTCATTCACATTGTTGTACAGCAGAAACCAACACAACATTCTAAAGCAACTATCCTCTAATTAGAAAAATTTTAAAACTTAAAGTAACTTCACTTACAAGTATGTAGTCATCAGCAATCTATGCTCATGCTATATGTTCATATTGGAACAATTTTTTTTTAAAGAAAAGTTGGCCTGCTTCTTATCAATAAAAGATAGCGAGAGAGTAAAATCTGTAATATGTGATAGGATGGGGTATGCAGTTTTTCCTGCTACTTGTTTATGGAAAACTTCAAAACTAGTATCTCTATTTATACATAATATTTTCATTTTTAAATACAAAACCATGAAAATTTTATAAGGCTCCCCACCTTTCCCCCAGATATTGTGTAAAATGTATGTTTACACCTATGCAGGATACATTAGCTGGATGAGATCCAGCCATGAGCATAAAGTGAGGAGTGTGCCTTTTGTAGTTAAATAATATATTGACTTTGGGCTTGTGCTAGAGGGATTGTTCTTGCCTCCAGCTCCTGAATTTACTACAGCTGCCAAACACTTCCAAAACCTCTCAGTCTCAATCCCAGGCCTGGAGAAATTCCACAGCACTGGGAGATCAAATTTCACATCAATATTTTGGTGGGCTCCTTGCCAATGCCTTATCAAGAAAAAATATAATTATAGGCGAGACTGCAGCAAGCTGATTCTATAATATTCTCCCCTCCTGTCTCAGCTGCTAAAATATAATGCAATAAAAGTGATATAAGATACTACATCTGCCCTTTTCATAATTCCATTTTCATTTTAGTTCCATGACTGGATGGAGGAAGATTCTAAGCATGCCAGAGCTACTGACGCTTAGCTCCTAAAACTCTTAACATTTGATTTAAGAAAGTTATAGCTTAAAATAGAACTCACAATAGAAAGAAAAGATGCAGTAGGGGAGAAAATTTGGGGTCTTGTAGTAAATGGGATATTCCTGGTTTTCTTCCTAGGACTGTTTTAATGAATAGTTCAACTTCTACATCAGCAATACAATTAGCATAAGGACCCCAATAAGCCATTTATATTGCTTACGTGTCTATTGTTCATTCAGTTTGGGTTACATCAAGCTTTTATCCATGGCCGACCTAGGAGAAAGGCATGATTTGATCCGTGGTATCTTAGAAACCATAGCTAACAGGATGGGGTTGAACGATACCAAGAGTCATTTTTTATTTCTCTGTTTTTCCAGCTTAACTGAGATATAATTGACATGCAACACTGTGTAAGTTTAAGGTGTATAGCATGATGATTTGTATAGGATATGTCTATATTGCAAAAAGATAACCACAATAAGTTTAGCTAACTATCTGTGATCAGAGTCATTATTTTAAAATACAAACTTTTCATGGCTGTTCATCAGTTATACACCCAAGTCCAGATGCTTTAGTATTGCATTAAAGACACGTCTATCATCTTGCGCCACCCCAACATCCTTCCTTAGCCTTATCCCTCATTCTTCTCCATGATTATTTTCCTCTGCCACATTCTTTTCTAAAGTCCCTTCGATTGACTTCTGTATTCTCAAACATTTGTTACCTTCTCATACTTTTACTTTTATCTCTTATGCACCTCTCCTTCCTCTGCCTGTAAAAACTGCTTGGAAAGTATGCCCTGACTGTGCCATCCCCAATCTAGACTGAACTAATGATTTCTTCTTCAGATTCATAATCACCTCCTATTCGCCTCACTTCCCCTTCCTTATTTACATGAGTGCCTTTGGACAGGAACATGCCTACCCATCTCCAATACTGAGCATCTAGGAAGTCACCAGCGTGCAACTGGTGCTCAGTAAATATTGGTTAATCAGTGATTTCATGAATTGGCTTCCAGGAAGGCCATGCATCTCTTAAAATACAGTCCCTAACAATTTGCTTGCTTAGGGCTACACCTAAGGGTTGTATGTCTTTACAGCTGGGATTTATCTTGTTTTTACAGCTTGGGATTTATTTTGTTTGTTGATTCAGTCACTAAGTCCTGTTTGACTCTTTGGGACCCCATGAACTGCAGCATGCCAGGCTTCCCTGTCCTTCACTGTCTCCTGGAGTTTGTCAAACTCATGTCCATTGAGTCGGTGATGCCATCCAGCCATCTCATCACTTTGTAGGGAGTCACTAGATACTGGATTCTGAAGAAAGAGTTCATATTCCAGCTTCACCACTTTCTACTGTGTGAATTTGAGATGATACTCTGCTGAGATCAGACAAGCGTTTGCTCTCTAGAGCAGTGAAAACTAACAAACTGGTTAACTGGCTAACCTGACATCCAGGCAAGCCCTTCTTAAAACAAGATTTAATTTTTCCTATATATTCAGTTTCCTTCTCAGATCTTGCAGGGTTATCTTAATCAATGATGTTGTTTCACACTTTTATTGACTTGTAATGCCTCTTTCACAGATGTCTTCTGTTATTGGCGTCTAATACAGTTACTCAATTCAAGTTTTCTAGCATGTATTTCTTACCTAAGGGTAGGGTTGTAAGCAACTAGATCCTAATTTACTTTAAAGTAGGAAAATCATCTTAAATATCTTGAAACTCCCACAATCTAAAACCATGCTGAAAATACTTACTGAATAAATGAATGAGAAGCCAAGTTCATAAGATTGGTAAGAAAGTTATTTTTCTTCCTAACATATTTTCCTAATAGGATTACTTTGAACACAAAATATACCTCTATTCCTTTACATATTAATCTCTGGGTCATGATCTTTTGTGGTGATTTTAACATTAGCCCAAAGGCATTCATATCAATAGACTATAATCCATTTGCCTAACAAAAGGAACATTAATATGTTGAAACAAGGTTTGGAAACCCAAGGTGTAATTGTTGCCTCTCTGCCTCTTGCTGTGGCTTTAGAAACCCAATTGCCACCCTGTTCTTTAGCAGGTGCATTTGAAATGGGAAGGCAATTTCTGATGTATTGCTATTTCCCACAGGTAAGGGAGAATCAACACATACATGGGTTGACTGACTTTCAGTTCTGCAGAGGAAAGAGCCCAAATTCTCTTGTTTAAAATTAGAGGGTCAGTTGCTAAATGCCCCAAATAAAAAGAGAACATATGCCCACAGGGCCTGACTCTAAATGGGGTCACGAACGGGTCTCTTCAGTTCACTCTTTGGAGCAGGTCATTTAAGTCAAGGAAAACACAATCACACTATGATATCATGCCAAACACCCGTGAGTCTAATTCCATCTATGTTTCAGTCCATTTGGTAAAATGCAATACTAGAAGGGCACAGTGTTTTGCCCAGTCACTTATTACAAAAGCAGGAATGTCACTGCTATTCAGCAAGAAGTTACATATAATTAAAAATGACCTACTGTGAAACTCAATAAAAGTGGAGGATCAGTAATTTGAGGTTTTTATCAGCTTTTGCTAAGTTTTCTCTATTCCAAACCAAGAAACCACTCTTCGATTTGCTAAAAAGATCCGGAATATATTTATTGGCTCTTTTTTATTCCTTTGTATTGGCAAAAATAAGGCTTTTGAAAAAAAAATTAACTGGCCTCAATGTTTTGCTCATGGTTGACTTTGCATTTAAATCCAATTGTAAGCAACAGGTCATATTTCACTTAAATAATGGCAGGCAGCCCTATGTTAGAGACATTGTCACATAAAAGTTCCATAGAAGGAAAAAAGCATTCTGGGAAATAATGAACTACCACAAAGAGGTCAAGTATATGGAAACCAGAGCTCTGATCTTCAAAATGTTTCAATAGCCTTCATTCATTTACCGGTGGAGGGGGTGAGTGGGGCCCTGCAGGGCCAATGTGTGAATACCAGTTCCTCAGGAGAAATGTGCTAATACTTAAATACTTCTGAATCAATTTTTGGTTAAAATAGAAGATGACCAATTTAATTAAATACCCAATGTTTAAGATGAATTTTATTAGAGTAAGGAAAATCCAAACCACACTATGACTGATTTCTGTAATTATCTAGCAACCAATCTCAAAATATTGCTCCTTTTTTCTTGAGGTTGAAAAATTACATGAAGGAAAAATGCACACATTTTTAGTGTGTAACTGGATGAATTTTGATAAAAGAATTCATCCATATAATCACCACAATTGATACAAATTTCTATCACCTAGAAAATTTCCCTGTGTATCCTTCTAGTTAAGCCCTCCACTCAGAGGTAACCAGTATTGATTTCTATCGTTGTACATATGATTTCCCTATGGTTGTATATCATAGAACTAGTAGATATCTGACTTCCTTCACTTGATATAATACTTGAGATTCATCCATACTGTTGTAATATTAGTTCTTCTTTGAACTGATAAGGAGTATTGGCTTGTATGAAAACATCATAACTCCGTTCTCCATTCGACTGTTGATGGACAATTGGGATGATTCCAAAATTAGGCAAACTTGAATATAGCTGGTATGAACATTCCTGTGTATGTGAAGGAGGAAACGGACAGAACAGGCTCCATCTTGAAAGCAGGACTCCATCTTGGGCCGGACTGTGGACTTTGAGCTACATGCCCAGTATCTAAGGAAACGACATACCAACTGGAAAACAAGACCCCTGGATGGAAGAGCCCCAGGGCTCGTGCCTAGACTCTCTGTTGCCTAAAAGAATACCCTAATTATCTGTGTAACCGAATAGAATCATAAATTCTATTCTGCTTATTGGGGTATGACCACAGGCCTATTGATAATGGTCCACTGTTAACTACCTAGGCTTAAGGCATATGAATCACGGGTTGACTTTGATTGTATCTTTCTTTTCCTTTGTTCAGATTAGTTTCAGGGGATTTGGGGAGGTGGGTTTGGGCACGTACACTTAGGGTATATAAAGTTTTCAGGAAAACTGGTCAGGGTCCTTGGCTAAGAGGAGACTCTGCCTCTGGCCCACTGGTGTAATAAACCGCACTCCACTATCTGCACTGTCCTTCTGAGTGAGTTTGTTTCCCAGAACGTGTGGCTACAACATTTGGTGCAT
The DNA here is from genome assembly GCF_029407905.1 of Bubalus kerabau. Lineage (NCBI taxonomy): Eukaryota > Metazoa > Chordata > Mammalia > Artiodactyla > Bovidae > Bubalus > Bubalus kerabau. The sequence continues at coordinate 91,507,477 of NC_073627.1, forward strand.
AGGCCGGGAAACTCCTCACTTTGAGGAGACAAGTCCCATTTGGGACTACTCCAAGGCCTTGTGGCTCGAATCTTCTAGAGAGGGGAAGGTGCCTCACCCTTCTGGAAGGATTCTGCTTCTCAGCACCCGGACCTTTCACGTTAGCAGGTAGTGGACGGCAGCAGGGGAACTGAGCGCTCAGGTAAGGAGGAACCCACCCAGTAGGGTGGAAGAGGGGGCCTGATCACCCCCCGGGAGGAATTAGAAGGGGCACAGACCCACAGGAGCCTGGAATAGGCAGGTGGCAACGATTGCTTGGTACACAGGTTGATGAACGTGTTAGGGCTTAGGAAGGAAATTTGTGAAGGTCATTTAGGAGGTGGTGTCCACGCCGTCTTGGGGAAAATTATTACCAAGCAATTGCCAGGGGATTTTTAGGAGAATAAACTGTTTTTGTGTGCTTGTATTCTGCCCTCCCCAAGGAGTTGTCCCATCTGCTATGAAATTCTTGACCCCCTCGGAATTGTCAGGCTAGAAGGAGGGGGATACATAAGTGAGTATGAATTGGTTTTTCCGGAGACGGCCTGGGACATGGGCTATTTAACCCATCTGTATTTTCATCCGCACCTGATCAAGCCCACCAAGGCAGAATGGACTTTAAAAGTTAAGGGAGAAACAGTTTTGGATCACGTGGTGTTCTGGTTCGGCTGTGCTGACTGGCAGGTGAAGACACACCGATCCCCCTTCTCCCTTTGGGATCTGGCAGGTAAGGCTCTTCTCACCCCAATTAGGAAGGAAGCAGAATGGCAATTTAAGTGTCATTGAGTGGAAATATCAGACGTACATAGGGTACTGAGAACTTCGTAGACAGAACAAAAAGGAAAAGTAGAAGGAGGTCCGAGAAGGTAAGCGAGATGGGGGGAAGTGAATCTAAGGCAACTGTATTGGAGTGCATGATTAAAAATTTAAAGAAGGGATTTGGAGGAGACTATGGGGTGAAGATGAAGCCTAACCGCCTCCACATACTCTGAGAGGTCGAATGGCCCCCTATGGGAGTAGGATGGCCACCAGAGAACACCATGAACTTACAAATAGTGGAAGCAGTCTATACAGTAGTCACAGGAGGGCCAGGACACCTGGATCATTATCCATATACTGACTCATGGCTAGGATTAGCTCAAGACCCGCCTACTTGGACAAGGTTCTGTATCCAGAAGGGAAAGGGAAAAATATTAATGGCACAAAAATTGATGATAAAAAGGGAAATTCTACAGGATTTGGAAGGGGATGACCTGACCCTTGCCCCATACTGGATAATGACGTGCCTGCCTCCCAGTGCTCCAGCAGGACCAGAGGCCACCTTAATGCCCAATCCAGGGCCAGGTGAAGTTCCTGCAGCAGCCACTGCTCTTCCACCAGCTCTCCCGGAGTTCGCAGAGCTGCCGTTTTGGCAGGCTCCAATCCCAGCAGTGGAGACCTCTGGTCAATGCCCCCAGAATTCCATCTCAGCTGGCCCTCCTAGATTGTGTCCACCTCTCCCAGTGAGTACTGATGGAACGGGGAAGAAAACACAGCAATTAGACAGAGGCTGCACTCCGCCAAGGAACAGAGGGAACGGATCTACCTGAGCAAATGCTAGACTCTCCAAAATACACTGAAGCCCAAAACCAACTAGCCAAAGCAGAAGGGGCCATCAAGACTGAAAAGGGATGGTGGGAATTTCCAAGTGGCAAATTAATGGTACCAGAGGAGCTAGCACCCACTCTGGTAAGCCAAACACACCAAGCGACCCATCTAGGCCATGAGAAACTGGAAGAGCTAATTGGAAAATATTTCTTGGTTCCCCACCTCTCTTCCCTATGCAGGACAAAATCTCAGAACTGCACTGCCTGCTCACAGGTCAATGCTGCCTCTTGGCACAGACAGAAACCTCCAGGGATTCAGGTAAAAGGCACGCTGCCCTTTGAACACCTGGGAGTGGACTTCACTGAAATGAAACCTCACCGACACTACCATTACCTTCTGGTCATAGTATGTACATTCTCGGGATGGGTAGAAGCTTTTCCTACCCGGACTGAAAGAGCATCAAAAGTAGCCTGGTGCCTGCTTAGGGAGATAGTTCCCAGATTTGGATTTCCTACCAGCATTGGATCAGACAATGGCCCGGCTTGCATAGCCGATTTAGTATAACAAGGAAGCAAAACTTTAAACATCAAGTGGAAATTACATACAGCATATAGGCCCCAGAGTTCTGGGATGGTGAAAGGAACCAACCAGACACTTAAAGAGACACTCTCCAAATGGATCTTAGAGACTGACTGTTCCTGGGTGGACTTGTTTCCAATGGCTCCGCTCAGACTCAGGATGACCCCACAGTCCCATGGCTCTTCTCCGTACAAAATTGTGTACGGGGGCCCACTCCCATAATAAAACAGGTGTCAACAAATTTGCCTCAGGTAAGGGGAGATGAGATTTCACAGCAGATGGATCAACTGGGTAAAGTAATAAATCAGGTAACTAAGTTTGCACAAGAAAGGGTGCCATTCCCCCTTGGGGAACAGACTCACAAGTTTGTGCCCCAGGATCAGGTGTGGTCAAGGACTGGAAACACGACTCCTTGGCCCCACATTGGAACATTCCATATACTGTTGTTCTGACCAGCCCTGCTGCAGTTAAGGTTGCAGGTGTCACCCCCTGGATCCTCCACATGAGGGTGAAGAGAACATACCACGCAGACCTGGAGACCGCCGAGCGGACTACACAACAGGACCCCACTGATCCCCGTGAAGCCAAGGTCATCTTAAAGAAGAAACAGAGATGAAGCTCTATAATCAACTGCTGCTACAAGGACTTGCTGGTATCATCTTGAGACTAACCACAGTTTCAGTACCAAGAGGGACCTGTGCTATAATTAAAGTTGAATGTTGTGTATATATTCCTGGTTTATCTGGCTATATATCAGCCACCCTAGATGACATGAAAGGTCAGGTAAAAGTTATGTCTGATGATAATCTTCCTTTTTGGACTTCGGTCCTATCTTGAGTGAAGGGTGATTGGTGGAAAGCTATATTTACCATTGTTATAGTTGCCTTGATAGTTCTGCTTTGTGGAATTTTACAATGTATATTGAACTTTGTAACCCAAAGGTTGATGCCATTCTCCCAAATTGGATGTCGGAGAGTCAGGGCGCAATATATCCCTATGAATTATGCTCATACTATGAGTTAAGAGCATCAAGAGGTGGGAATGAAGGAGGAAACAGACAGAACAGGCTCCATCTTGAAAGCAGGACTCCATCTTGGGCTGGACTGTGGACTTTGAGCTATATGCCCAGTATCTATGGAAACGACATTCCAACTGGAAAACCAGGCCCCCTGGATGGAAGAGCCCCAGGGCTCGTGCCTCGACTCTCTGTTGCCTAAAAGAATACCCTAATTATCTGTGTAACTGAATAGAATCATAAATTCTATTATGCTTATTGGGTTATGATTACAGGACTATTGATAATGGTCCACTGTTAACTACCTAGGCTTAAGGCATATGAATCATGGGTTAACTTAGAGTGTATCTTTCCTTTCCTTTGTTCAGACTAGTTTCAGGGAATTTGGGGAGGTGGGTTTGGGCAGGTACACTTAGGGTATATAAGGTTTTCAGAAAAACTGGTCAGGGTCCTTGGCTAAGAGGAGATTCTGCCTTGGGCCCGCCGGTGTAATAAACTGCACTCCACTATCTGCATTGTCCTTCTGAGTGAGTTTGTTCCCAGAATGCGTGGCTACAACATATGCCTTTTTGTGGAAATCATGTTTTCATTCCTCTTGGATGAATTCACAGAAGTAGGATTACTGGGACACAGGGCATGTATATGGTTTGACTTTATAAGAAACTATCAAACTTTCTGCAAAATGGTTGTACCTGTTCACACAGTCATCATCAAAAGATGCTGCTGCTGGTTGCCCCACATTCTTTCCAACACTTGGTGTCATCAAAGTCTTAAATTTTATCCATTCTATGAATATGTAGTAAACTTTATATGGTTGTAATTTAATTTCCTTCCAGAATAATGGTATTGAGAACTTTGTGTGTTGATTGGCCACTTGCAGTGCCCCGTCTGTGAAGTGTCTGTTCAAGTCTTTTTGCCCATTACAAAAACTGAGTTGCCCCTTCTTATTGATTTGTGGGAGTTCCCCATATATTCCAGATACAACAATTTTGTCATATATGGATTGGAAACATTTTCTTCTAGTATGTGGCTTGCTTTTACAGTTTCTTAATAGTACCCTTTGATGAGGATGAATTCTAAATTTTGATACAACCTGTAATTTCTTTTTACATTTGTACTGTTTGTGTTCTCTTTGAGCTTCTCTGGTAGCTCAGGGGTAAAAGAATCCAGCTGCAATGCAGGAGACACAGAAGACACAGGTTCGATCCCTGGGTCAGGAAGATCCCCTGGAGACGGGCATGGCTTCCCACTGCAGCATTCTTGCCTGGAGAATCCCATGGACAGAGGAGCCTGGTGGGCTACAGTTCATAGGGTCACAAAGAGTCGGACATGACTGAAGTGACTGAGCAAGCACTCACGCATTCCCTCTAAAAAAAATCTTCACCACTTCAGGCTATAAAGACACTCAAGGTTTTCTTCTATGCTGTGACTAGAAGCTTTCAATTTTTACCTTTTAAGGTTAGATCTATTGTCCATTTTGAATTATATTTGTGTGCTACTGTGAGCCAGTGATCAGGGTTCTTTTCTTCCCCTTATATTTACCTAGGAGCTCCAGCATACCTGGTAAGAGCACTTGCCTTTCCCATTGCACTACACTGGCAATCCTGTCAAAGGTCCATTTATGTGTGCGTCTGTTTCTGGTCTCAATTCTGTTTCATTCATCTAGTGCCGATCCTGGTACAAACACCACACTGCTTTTATTATTGTGACTTTAAGTCTTGAAATCAGGTAGTGTGCTTCCTAATTTAATCTTCTTCTTCTCAAAACTCTTTTGGCTCTTCTGGGCCTTTTGCATTTTTATGTAAATTTAAGAATCACCAGGACAGTATCTACAAAGAAGCCTGCTACAATTTTAAATGGCATGACACTGAATCTATAAGTCAAATTGGGGAGAACTGGCATCTTTAGCAATATTGAATCTTCCAATTCAGGCACATGGCATATCTTTTCATTTATTTAAGCCTTATTTGATTTATCTGAGCTATGCATGTGGTTTTGCACATATTTTGTTAAATGTATTCCTTATGTATTTCATATTTAATGCTATCATAAAAGCATTTTTTTAAGTTCAATTTCCAAATGTTTGTTATTGGTATCTAGAAATATAATTGATGTTTGTATATTGAATTTGTATCCTGTGACTGCTAACTTTCATGTAATTATAATGAGTGTTTTGTATATTTTTTAAGATAAACAACTATGCTGTCTGTGAATAGAGTTTTACTTCTTTCTTTTCTTTTACTTAAAACTTATCCGTGGCTTTATATTTAAAGTGTGTCTCTTGCAGAGAGCATAAAATGTAGTGTAACTTTTTTTTTTTTTTTAAAGAGAAGTTATACTAGAGTAGGTAGACACTCCCTTCACCATGGATCTTCCAAGCCAGACATTGAACCCAGATCTCCTGCATTGCAGGCAGTTTCTTTACCATTTGAGCTGCCAGATTTACTACAGAAATTATAGGTTCATAGCAAAATTGAGCCAAACTTACAGAGATCTCTCACATACTCCCTCCCCAACATATGCATAGGGTACCTCATTACCAACATCCCCCCTCAGCATGGTACATGTGTTACAATTCATAAACCTACATTAGCGTTATTTTTTATTCATTCTATCAATCTGAATTTTGTCAACTAACATTTAATGTAATTACAGATACAGTTTATTTATATCCACTATTTTGTTATTTATTTTCTATTTGTTTCACCTCTTTTTTATATTCCTTCTTATCTCCTTATTGGATACCTTTTTTTTAGTATTCCATCTAAATTTCTCAAAAGGCTTTTCAATTGGTTCTACATACACTCCCTTAAACCATCAGTTTACTTAGAATTAATGTTGTATTATTTTACATTATATACTATAAGTATTTTGCAAATTGCTATTGCTAAGTCACTTCAGTCGTGTCCAACTCTGTGAGACCCCATAGACGGCAGCCCACCAGGCTCCCCCGTCCCTGGGATTCTCCAGGCAAGAACACTGGAGTGGGTTGCCATTTCCTTCTCCAATGCATGAAAGGGAAAAGTGAAAGTGAAGTCGCTCAGTCGTGTCTGACCCTCAGCAACCCCATGGACTGCAGCCTTCTAGGCTCCTCCATCCATGGGATTTTCCAGGCAAGAGTACTGGAGTAGGGTGCCATTGCCTTCTCCGTTTTGCAGATACTACATGTAATTATATTAACCTCTCCCATATTCTGTGATAATCATTTTTATACATTTTTGCTGACTTATTTTTTCCACTGACTCATAAACTAATGCAGTTTTTGAATTTTGTATTAAAATCAGTTATCTTTTAAAGAAATTAAGAAAATGGTCTTTGTATTTACCATTTATTTACCATTTCTAGTGTTCTTCATTTCTTCCTCTAAATCTGGGATTTCATCTGGTATCATTTCCCCTTTATGTCAAAGAATCTCTTTTAGCATTTCTTGTTGTATAGGTCTGCTGGCATCAAATTGTACTCGTTTTCATTATCTGAAAATACGGTTATTTCACTTTCATTTATAAAAGATATTTTTGTTGGATGCAGAACTATACATGGACTTACTTTCCTTTAAAGGAAACCTGAGAAGTTTCAAGTCCTATAAAGGACTTTATAGATATTTACACCTTTTCTTCAGTATCAGTTTTTTTAATACTACAGTAAAAATTATTACCAACAGTAGCTTAAAACCAAACAAATATACTTAACAGTTCTTTGGGTCAGAAGTTCAGGTACAGCATGGTTTAGCTGTTCCTCTGCTTAGCGACTCACAAGACCAACAGCAGGGCACTGACACAGCTTCCTTCCTCTGCAGGCTTTTGGAGACAAGGTATTTCCTTGTTCACTCAGGTCACTGGCACAATTTAGTTCCTTGCACTTGTAGGGCCAGGGTCCTTTTTATCCTTGCTGGCTGTCAGTTGAGGGCCATTCTCAGCTTCTAGAAGCCTCTGTATTCCTTGGCTTAGAGCCCCCTTACTCCCCCTTCAAAACCAGCTTACAGAGTGGGTACAAGTCCTCCAAGTATCAAATCCCCTTTGCCTCTTCTTTCTTTCTCTGACTCCAGCTGGAAAAACTCTGATTTTGAAGGTTCATGTGATGAGATTGAGGATGAGACGGTTGGATGGCATTACCAACTCAATGGACATGAGTTTGAGCAAACTCCAGGAGATGGTAAAGGATAGGGAAGCCTGGGGTGCTGCAGTCCATGGGGTTGCAAAGAATCAGACACAACTTAGCAACTGAACAACAAAATAGCTAGCCATAGGAGACTCAACTACTACCAGAATTGGAAATTCCTCCTTCCCTTGCCTTAGTTTAAAAGTTAGAGAAATACTAAATTGCTGCAGTTCATGAAATAAATGATAACAACAGGGCAATTAACATGATTTTATATTTAAGGAAATCTACTCAACAGATCAGCAGACTATTTAGACTGCTATATAAATAGAATATAAAATTGAAAGAAAAATATCCAAGTTTTTAAGGATACAATAAGCTTAAAGCTCAACTCTATCATTATTAACTGTGTGAGCAAAGGCAAATAACTTATATTCCTTGATCCTCTTCCTTTATTTGTAAAGTGTTAATAATGAAGTTATGAATATATACATTCAATAGTTTATACTGAGTAAAATAACTTAGCATAGAACTTGAAATATAATATCCTTTAAATAAGAGTTGGCTGAATCTGAATCACTCCTAAAATTATGGCCTAAAAACAAAAACATTTTTTAAAACACTTTTCAACTACAGGGACCATGGTCTCTAGACTCTGTAGAGAATCTAAACCTCTGGGTCACTTTTCAAGTCACATATGCCCTGGAAGCACTGACACAGTACTGCAGGGAGAGACACAACCTTCTCCCCTGCTCAGGAACCAGTGGTTCAGATCAATTTTGGGAATGTGCAGCAGACTAAAAGTGTTTTGTTTTGTTTTGTTTTTTTTCAAGCAGCTATTCTTCTAAACCAATGTTTCTCAAACTTCTGCGTATATTAAGATCACCTGAAGGGCTTGTTGAACCACAGATGGCTGGGAATAATTCTGAGTTTCTCATTCAGTAAGTATGGGGGCGGGGGGGAGGCAAGAATGTACATGTCTAACATGTTCCCAAGTGATGCTGCTGCTGCTGATCCATGTAAAGACCACAGTTTGAGAAGTATTGGTCTAGAAGTTTGAGAATGAGAGAACAGGTGTGTCTTCATAAAGCACACTCTGGGACCATCATCTAAAAGCCCTGCTGGGTCTGGATGAACTATGACCTGGCTGAGAGGCAATGATGCTGAAGAACATGGCGTGAACTCACCAGTGCCAATGAACATCAGTATTGACACTGACCTTGACAAATCACTGACTACATGTATTGTATTGTGAGATGTGCTTGATATCGATCATCTGATCTAAATCTCACAAACCCCCCATGAGGTATCCATTCTACACTGAAGCAAACAGGGGCTCAAAAAGACTAAATCAGGGGTCCAGGCAGCACAGTAAGAGGCAAGTGAGCAAAGCTTCATCTGTATTTACAGCCACGCCTCATTGTTCACATGACCACCTGAGCTCCCACTGATTCTGCATTATGGTGAGTTGTATAATAATTTCATCATATATCACAATGTAATAATAGAAATATGGTGCACAATAAATGTAACACACTTGAATCATCCCTAAACCACCCCACCCCCCACAACCTGGTCTGTAGGAAAACCGTCTTCCATGAAACCCATCCCTGCTGCCAGAAAAGTTGGGGGCTACTGGACTAAATAACATGTCCAGAGCTTGTGAGTGGCAAAGCTGGGTCTGCCCTCTACTCTATTTCAGGAAGCATCACAAAAAACCAAAAGAGTTCTATTAATTCCTTCCAAAGCCCAAAGTCAACTGCATCCTGTTTTCCAGGCATGGAATTGAGAGAAAATTCAGACCTGGTGTCTGTCTTCAAGAAATTCATCTTCTTATAGGAGCAACTGATTAAGTCCACAATGATTGCCAACATCGTGAACACTGTTTTGATAAAAATAATTTTAAGGAGGTGGAGGAGCGCTTCATTTTAAGCTGATTTTAAGGAGGTGGAGGAGGGCTTCACCCTGCCTGGGGGTGGACATGTAAGGGGCCCTTCCTTCCTGAGGTGGGATCAGGCTGGGTGCTGAAGTAGTCTGGGAAAGCAGGGGGCTAAGGGCCTTCTAAGAGGCTTTCAGCCAAACCTTGGCTGTACAGGAGAAATACCCAGAGAGGCTTTTAAGAAATACAGATGTCTGCACTTACACTGACCAGCTGAACTGGAATCTCTGGGAGTATGACCTTCAGATGAGTCTTTTTAAAAACCTCTCCAAGTGATCCTACTACACATTTAGGGTAAAGAGAACTGTTGCCCTAAATGATTGTTAAAATAGGTTATTAGATATAACAATCACATAATTCACCTGGGGAATGTTCACAATATGGTCTAAATTTCCCTGATGACTGAAAGCACCTGGGCCTTTTGGAGAAAGAAAAATAAACATCTGAGGATCCCTCCCCTGCAGATTCTGTTCCAGTAGGTCAGGTAAATTTGGGATACAAGATATATGGTTCTCAGGGTGTTATCCAGGTTGCATTAGCATAGCCTGAGAACTTCTTAAAAATGCAAATTTTCAGGCCCTACCCAGATCCACTGAATCAGGAATTCTGTAGTGTAAGCCAGCAAGCTGTGTTTTTAAAAGTCGCATTTGATATACACTCCAAATTTAAGAACCACCCCAAATTTGAAAACCAATTAGTGAGCTGTGTCAGGTCAATGTCATGTGATGATGTTTGCTGTTACAGACCTATTTTAAATCCAAGGCCTTTGGTCAAAGGCAGGGTCAGTGTCCCTTATTACCGTTCTAATAACTGGCAGAGGCAGGGTCAGTGTCCCATATTACCGTTCTAATAACTGGCTCAATGATAAAGTATCAGCCTGAAATGCAGAAGACACAGGGGACTTCGGCTCAATCCCTGGGTTGGGAAGATCCCTTGGAGAAGGAAATGACAATCCATTCCAGTATTCTTGTCTGGAGAATCCCATGCACAGCAAGCTTGGTGGGCTACAGTCCATACAGTTGCAGAGATTCGGATACAACTTAAGCGACTTAGCACACAAAAGAACAGAAGTGTTCTTCAGCTAGTGGTGGCCAGAATCAGCACATTACTCATATAAATATCATTAAAAACACTCTTTCCATTATAGGCTAAGCTATTAGGGTGACTGCCATTAGGAAAAAATGGAGAGAGATCAATCATCTTTGCAGAAAGTTGTATGGCAGCACGTTCAAGGAACTTTAAGACAGTGGGAGAGGTTGTGGATAGGGTTGTGGGGTAGACAAGAATCAACAGATTTGATTCCTGTTTTCAAACTGAGGGTGAAAAATGGGTTCCCAGAATACCCATTTTCTGGCTTTGCACAGAAGCCTTGTGTTGTTCCAGGAATTTTTAAAGTACCCAGTGGGAACATCTTGGCATAGCTTTTGCTGTGATCCATCTGGCTACCTCAGGTGAAGCCATGTGCACACTCCAAGTCACTGGCAGGCAACAGGAATTCAGGTTCAAGTCCAAGGCCAGTGCACAAGGCCACCACTTTGCAGCCATTTCCTGTGACTCCTGCTCTCACTTCAATTTTTCTTCGCTTTAAATCTTCTTACATGCCATGGTATGGCATTTCAATTCCCACCCAACAGAGGCTATGAAATCAGCTTGAGGACTTTTGCTCCAGCAAATGCCAAAATGAACACTGTTGCACTTTTAGGCACACTGTCTGGTTTTAATTTCATTCACAGAATGTTATCATCCATCCTGCTCTCCAGAGGCCAACTGGTCAATACCCCGAGGACCCATATTACAGGTTAAAGTTCAGATTCCTTAGTTTGTCTTTCAAGACCCTTCTGAAGGGAACTAACCCGTATCACCAGTCTCATCTTCATGACTTCCCCTCATTACACTAAATGACTGGCCATTACCAGAACACTGCAAGTTCTCTCATTCTATCAGGATATGAGTTTCATGGGAACTAGTACTTGGTTTCGGAGAAGGCAATGGCACCCCACTCCAGTACTCTTGCCTGGAAAATCCCATGGACAGAGGAGCCTGGTAGGCTGCAGTCCATTGGGTCGTGAAGGGTCAGACACGACTGAGCGACTGAGCGACTTCACTTTTCACTTTCCTGCATTGGAGAAGGAAATGGCAACCCACTCCAGTGTTCTTGCCTGGAGAATCCCAGGGATGGGGGAGCCTAGTGGGCTGCCGTCTATGGGGTCGCACAGAGTCGGACACGACTGAAATGACTTAGCAGCAGTACCTGGTTTTAGTTGCTGTTTTGTATCACTGCATTCAATAAATATGTAATTCTCTGTGCCCTTCCTCATTCTATTCTGTCCCTGGAATGTAGCCTGCTCACATCCCCCTTGGCAAATGCCTTCTTGGCCCTTAGGTCACATTTCTAGCCCACCCCACCACCACCACCAGCATAAGCAGAGGGCACTCTTTATTCAAGCTGTGTTATAAGTATTCCTGAATTTTTCCTGTAAAAGTAATTTACAGTGATGACCTAGAGTGGAGGGATGGGGGTGTACTGGGAGGGAGCTGAAAGGGGGGGAGTCCCTGTATACATACAGATGATTCATTTCATTGTACAGCAGCAACTAAAACAACATTGTAAAGCAATTATACTCCAATTTTTTAAATAATTTTTTTTAAATTAAGTAACTTACATTAAAGCTTCACTAAATAAGACTCATGAGACAGTGATTGTTAGATTAATGCAAACAGGAATTACAGAACAGTCCTAAAATCCATACAAGTAAAAGAGATAAGACATTTTTGAAATCATAATATTGATTAGAAAAAAAGGTTTACAATTAACCTACTAAAGAGTCCTCACAAAAAAACAAACAAAAAAAAAAACAAAAGCCTAGGCCCTTCTGTTACAAAGCTTGCCTACATTAATAGCCCCATATGTGTTTTAGTTCAGTTGCTCAGTCATGTCCAGCTGTTTGTGACCCCATGAACTGCAGCACGCCAGGTCTCCCTGTCCATCACCAACTCCAGGAGTCCACTCAAACTCATGTCCATTAAGTTGGTTATGCCATCCAACCATCTCATCCTCTGTCATCCCCTTCTCCTCCTGTCCTCAATATATCCCAGCATCAGGGTCTTTTCAAATGAGTCAGATCTTCGCATCAGGTGGCCAAAGTATTGGAGTTTCAGCTTCAGCATCAGTCCTTCCAGGACTGATGAACACCCAGGACTGATCTCCTTTAGGATGGACTGGTTGGATCTCCTTGCAGTCCAAGGGACTCTCAAGAGTCTTCTCTGACACCACAGTTCAAAAGCATCAATTCTTCGGTGCTCAGTTTTCCTTATAGTATAACTCTCTCATCCATACATGACTACTGGGAAAAACATAGCCTTGACTAGACGGACCTTTGTTGGCAAAGTAATGTCTCTCACATTTTCTAAATGCGTATGGAAGCAATTTATTTTCTCTACGTAGGCACACAACCTTCTTGTACTTTTTTATAATTGTGATTTTCTGAGGAAATACTTTGCTTCACTGTTAGTATTAATAAAAGATAAATTTGAGCTTGTATCCTTTGGGAAGGATTAGTGGTGATGGTTTAGTCACTAAGTTATAACTGATGCCACAGACTATAGCCCACCAGGATCCTCTGTCCATGGGATTTCCCAGGCAAGAATACTGGAGTGGGTTGCCTTTTCTTTCTCCAGGGGATCTTCTCAACCTAGGGATGGAACCTGGATCTCCTGCATTTCAGGTGGATTCTTTACCTACTGAGCCACCAGGGAAGGATTGTTGATTCCAAATACCAATTGAGGTTTTGCTATCTTGATATCACACAACAACCAACACTAGACATATTACAGAGGAAATGAAATAGACATTTCTGGAAACAATGACAGATTTTATTTTCTTGGGCTCCAGAATCACTGCAGATGGTGACTGCAGCCATGAAATTAAAAGATGCTTGCTCCTTGGAAGAAAAGTTATGACCAACTTAGACAGCATATTAAAAAGCAAAGACATTACTTTGTCAACAAAAGTCCATCTAGTCAAGGTTATGGTTTTTCCAGTAGTCATGTATGGATGTGAGAGTTGGACTAAAGAAAGCTGAGTGCTGAAGAATTGATGCTTTTGAACTGTGGTCTTGGAGAAGATGCTTGAGAGTCCCTCGGACTGCAAGAAGATCCAACCAGTCCATTCTAAAGGAGATCATTCCTGGGTGTTCATTGGAAGGACTGATGTTGAAGCTGAAGCTCCAATACTTTGGCCACCTGATGTGAAGAACTGACTCATTTGAAAAGACCCTGATGCTGGGAAAGATTGAAGGCAGGAGGAGAAGGGGATGACAGAGGATAAGATTGTTGGATGGCATCACTGACTTGATGCACATGAGTTTGGGTGGACTCCAGGAGTTGGTGATGGACAGGGAGGCTTGGCGTGCTGCGATCCATGTGGTTGCAAAGAGTCAGATACGACTAAGTGACTGAACTGAACTGAATGTTCATGGGCTCGTAATGCTTTCTTTTTTTTTTTTAGAAAGTAGTCTTTACAAAATTCTGCTTCTTGAAACCCATCAGGAGCTGGTAGAGGTAGGAATGGGAGTGAGAGAAGCTAGCCAATTTCTGACCTCTGCCTTCAACCTTCACATCCAAGAAGCCCAGGTTCATGTTGCTTTACAGACAAATTGGGTTCTGTGTGAGAACAAATTTGAACCAATTATTCTATAACAGAAAAAAAAAAAGTTTGAAAGCCACTGTTTTACAACAGTGACAGACATGTAGAGGACATGTAGACAGGAAAGTAAAAATATTAAACTGATGCTTAAATAGATCCTGAAAGATTTACATCTCCCACAGGCCAAGGTTAAATTCATTTTATTGGTGTGGAGCAATGTAGCTGTCTAAATGGGTAGAGAGCTGTGGGAAGAGAGCTGTCATCTCCCCATGGATCTAGCAGAGAAGGCCCCACAGAGAAAAGAAGACCAAAGGCTGGAGGATGAAAGGAAGTGAGCCTAGTGGGGGGGCAGAAGAGGACTGCACGATAGTCTCAGTCCAGGTGAAAACTGCAATGGACTCCATGATGATGAAAAAGTGAATTCTTGCTGCTAAATCCATTCATGGTCATAAAAACGTCATCTTTTCCTCGTTAGACAGGATTTTGCTTTACTCTCTTTGGTTTCAAATGTCAGTTATTTCACAGTCTTATTAATGCCTTCTCCTCCCACACCCCCAGGAAAATATTGTATTTATTTATTGAAGTATAGTTTTAGGTGTAAAATATACTTGTGTTGGTTCCCAATTTATAAAGGTTTATAGTTATTATAAAATACTGGCTATATTCCCCACATTTTACAATATATCCTCTTAGTTTATTTTATACCTAATCATTTGTACCTCTTACTTCCCTGTTGCTCCTATACTACTCCTCTTCCCTTCTGTCTCTCCTCTGGTAACCACTAGTTTGTTCTCTGTATTTGTGAATCTACTTCTATTTTATTATATTCACTAATTCTTATAGTGTTCTTTGTATGTGATGTATGTAATATCATACAGTATTTTTCTTTCTCCATCTGACTTATCTCACTTAGCATAATGCCTTCCAAGTCCATCCATGTTGCTGCAAATGGCAAAATTTCATTCTTTTTATGGATAAATAGTATTCCATTGTGTGTGTGTGTGTGTGTGTATACACCACATCTTCTTTATCTGTTTATCTGTTGATGGACACTTAGGTTGCTTCCTCATCTTGGCTATTGTAAATAATGCTGCTGTGAATATTAGGGTGCATGTATCTTTTCAAATTAGTGTCTTTGTTTTATTCAGATACACACCCAAGAGTGAAATTGCTGGGTCATATGGTAGTTCTAAGTATTTTCAGTTTTTTGAGAACCCCTCACTCTGTTTTCCATAGTGGCTTCACTAATTTATATTCCCACCAACAGTGTAGGAGGGTTCCCTTTTCTCACATCCTCACTGACATTTGTTACCTGTGTTCTTTTGGATGGGAGCCATTCTGAGAAGTGTGAGGTAATATACCTCATTGCGGTTTTGATATGCATTTCTTTGATGATTAACAACATTGAGAATATTTTCATGTGCCTGTTGGCCATCTGCATTTTCTCCTTGGAAAAAAAATGTCTATCAGTTCTTCTGTCCTTTTTAAATCGGGTTGTTTTCTGATGTTGAGTTGTATGAGCTGTTTATATATTTTGGGGGTTTGATCTCTGATCAGGGAACTAGATCCCACATGCCACAACTAAAGATCAACTAAAGATCCTGCATGCTGCAATGAAGAACTGGCACAGCCAAATAAATTAATTTAAAAAAATTTATGTTGATAATTTTAAAAAGTGCCGATTGACTCCCGAGACAATGCTAGACCCTTCTCATACTCTATCCTTTTAAATTGTTTGAATAAATTTGATGAAAAGAAAAAAGTATGAGTTTCTATGACTCCTTCCTTATATATTGTATCACCCTTGTGAACTGAATATTCTCTCATGGGAATGAAGTTCAGATCATTTCATGCCCAAGATATTTCATTAACTCAGATCCTTTTTCTGAGTTACACACATTCATTCCAAAAGTGGGAACCAAAATACAAATATCTTTGGCTATTTGTTAACAATAAAAATTAAATAGCCTTTTGCAAAGACTATTCTCTTATTATAAGTATTGCAAGTAGAGGATTTAAAAGATGCCTAAAACTCTAAGCCATCATTAATTATTAGTTAGAAATTTGATACTTAGGCATAAAAGAAAATATAAGTAAGTAGTTATTAGACTGTTATATATGCAATTAACTCTTAGAAGCCTCAAGCAAGGAAAACATTTAAATCATAATAAAATCAACCAGTAAATATTGATAGCGTACCTGCTATTTATCTATTTAGATAACCTGTTTACATACTTATATTCTTTCTATTTAGCACAAGAACACTAGGAGTCTAGATCCTCAATATTTTACAGTTTTATTATAGTCAAGACCTAAACATATGGAAAAAAGGGAGAAATAAATAGAAAAAGCAAGAGAATTCCTGAAAAATATCTACTTCTGCTTCATTGACTATGCTAAAGTCTTTGACTATGTGGATCACAACAAACTGTGGAAAATTCTTAAAGAGATGGCAATACCAGACCACCTTACCTGTTTCCAGAGAAACCTGTATGCAGGTCAAGAAGCAACAGTTAGAACCAGACATGGAATAACAGACTGGTTCAAAATTGGGAAAGGAGTACATCAAAACTGTTTATTGTCACCCTGCTTTTTAAACTAATATGCAGAGTACATTATACAAAATGCTGGGCTGGCTGAAGCTCAAGCTGGAATCAAGATTGCTGGGAGAAATATCAACAACCTCAGATATGCAGATGACACAACCCTAATGGCAGAAAGCAAAGAGGAGCTAAAGAACCTCTTGATGAAGGTGAAAGAGGAGAGTGAAAAAGATGACTTAAAACTCAACATTCAAAAAAACTAAAATCATTGCATCAGGTCCTATTACTTCATGGCAAAAACATGGGAAAAAATGGAAACAGTGAGAGACTTTATTTTTGTGGGCTCCAAAATCACTGCAGATGGTGACTGCAGCCATGAAATTAAAAGATGCTTGCTCCTTGGAAGAAAAGCTTTGACAAACACAGTGTATTAAAAAGCAGAGATATTACTTTGCTGACCAAGGTCCATATTGTCAAAGCTATAGTTTTTTCAGTAGTCATGTATGGATGTGAGAGCTGGACCATAAAGAAGGCTGAGCACTGAAGAAGTGATGCTCTTGAACTGTGGTGTTGGAGAAAAGTCTCGAGAGTCCCTTGGATTGGAAGGAGATCAAACTAGTCAATCCTAAAGGAAATCAACCCTGACTACTCTTTGGAAGGACTGATGCTGAAGCTGAAACTCCAATGCTTTGGCTACCTGATGTGAAGAGTCGATTCATTAGAAAAGACCCTGATGCTAGAAAGAGGAGAAGGGGACAACAGAGGGTGAGATGGTTGGATGGTACCACCAACTCAATGGATATGAGTTTGCACAAACTCTGGGAGATGGTGAAGGACAGGGAAGCCTGGTGTGCTGCAGTCCATGGGTTCTCCATTATCTCCTGGAGTTTGCTCAAATTCTCATGCCCGTGTCCAAACTCTGTCCTCTCCTCTGGCATGGAGAGTTCCTGGAGTGGCTCAAGTACAGGAGAAACTCAGAAACGGCAGAGGTCACATAATATTGGAGCTTTTGACGAGCTTTAATGGAATGGAATGTCCACTGAAACTTTAAAGATGGTACAGCCTTGGGACTTTCCTGGTGGTCCGGTGGTTAAGAATCCACCTTCCTGTGCAGGGGACATGGTTTTGACCCATGGTTGGGAAGCTAAGACCACACAGGCTGTGGGGCAACTAAGCCTGCTCACTGGAACTACTGAGCCCACATGTTCTAGAGCCCATGTGCCCCAACAGAGATCCTGCATGCCACAACTAAGATGATATGCAGCCAAATAAATAAACCAATATTTTTTTTAAAAGATGGTATAGCCTTAACTCTTTGCCAATGAGTACAATCTTCCATACTTTTCCTGTGGAATATAACCTAAGGCCTCTACGATCATATTCTGTGTCTGAAGTTTAGAGGGCCTACAATTAGCACAGAATAAGAAACTTTTTTCACATATTTGGAATATGAAACAGTTAAATTTAGATAATTTTTATATTTATCAAAATAATGTATGCACACCATTAAGAAAGACAAAAAGTGCTCAAAGATTTGTAACCAAATCTGGAGACTCTAACAGAGTTTTCTTCATCCTCCAATTTCCCTAAATAACATAATCACTTTTTTGTGTGATTTCTTTGGGCTTTTTGCTCTATTTTTCTAAATATGTTTTGTAATTTCTCTATTAACCAAATTAAAATAACATATATTTGCTTCTGATAATGTTACATGAGGATTTTAGTTCTTTTACACTTCTTTCTAATTATTCTGCTGCTGTGCTGCTAAGTAGCTTCAGTCGTGTCCGACTTTGTGCGACCCTATGGACTGTAGTCTACCAGGCTCCTCCGTCCACGGGATTTTCCAGGCAAGTGTGCTGGAGTGGGGTGCCATTGACTTCTCCTTCTAATTATTCTAGCCAACTGCATTTTATCAATTCTAAGTTACATTATTTTCATACATTTTAATATCTCTGAAATTGATAGGTACTTTGTCATGAATTTGTGCCGTATACTCTTTTTTCTTTCTTATGGATACCTAAGACAATGGTGCATGTTATAATTGAAGGTAACTTGGACTGATAAAATAATTTTGTATTATATCCATATTCCTACCTCATTATTATGACTATAAAATTAGTACATATTGTGGAGCTAAGTAGTAACTTGATTATATTTTTCTTCTACAATTTTTCACTTACAATGAAATAACTGTCCAATTTTTTGTTAAAAAAATTCTTTTTAACCTATTGCTAATTTACACCAAATATCTGTAAAATGCCTATCAATATAATTTTCTACATGGCCCCACAGTATTAAGAAATCCTTAGTTTAATAATTTTGTAAACTTCCCTCTGAAACTCAGAATATTTCTGCTCTCATTTGGGCTGGGCACTTTAGGCTCGCTATTCAGCTGTCACCCCGGGATTTAGTTCTCTGTCTTCATCTTATAAGTTTCCTTTGCCTTTCTCCTGTATTAGGTCATCTGGTCACTGGATCTCACCCCTGGTTTTGTGGTCACCACCCACTAAGAGCTTCCTTAGAAATCATTTTCATCTAGAATTTTGAAAGCATTGTCCTGTTATCTTCTAGCTTCCAATTTTGCTCATGAGAGGACAAGTTCTCTGAAAATTTTTAGGCTTGCCCCAATTTCCTTGGGATTTTTAAATTTCATCAAAGTATGCTTTGGTGCAGATTTTTTTTTTCCATTATACAGGTTCCAGACTCGTGTTTCTTTCTGGCTCTTATTCCCCAGATCTATGTTTGCCATTTCCAGCAAGTTACCTGTGACCCTTGAAAATTCTCATACCCACTCTCTGCTTCACCACTCAGATTTTTCATCTTCAGCTTTTAGCCAATTCTGATGCAAGCTAAGAATTCCATGTTTGAAAATAGCAAGTGTGTATCCTGGTCCCATGATTGTTTTCCTCAGAGAGAACATGGCAGGGCTCAGAAATCAGCCAGTTTCTTGAATTGTGTGTCTGAGATTCCTCTTACGTGTGGCATTCAGAACACCTAAGTCCAATTCTAAGCAGTATGAGAGGCTATTAATTGCTTTATCTACTCTGCAACATTAACTGCCATTTCAACAGATGGTAGTAGTAGTTGTTCTATGGCATTTCTTTAAAACCCAACTCTCTTGAGACATATCAAACTCTTTTTACCAGGTCCTTTTCTCAACCAGTGGAGAAGATACAGATGGACACCGAGGAGGAAAACGTTCAGATGTGTACAGTAAAATCTACGTGAAGAGGCAGAACAGTGTGGCAGCTCAGAGGCCAGGCACGGTCATCAAACTTCCCAGGTTTGAACGACCTCCTAGCTGCAGGATATTGAGAAACTTACCTAACTCCTCTCGGCCTCAGTTTCCTCACCTACCAAATGATGCTAATAATAATGTTTTACACCATGCAGTTACTGCGAGGACTAAATGAAGTAAGGATACCTGCTGCCTGGCAGAAATGCCAGCTATTACTATTCTTGGCTGGCACTAGTTCTGTGACTGAGCAAAGTGCTTACCCCGAGTCTTGTTCTTTTCATTTGAAAAAATGAGAATGCTTGAGTGCTTGCTTCATAGGGTGATTCTGAAGAACAAATGGTTAAATGAGCATACAGTTCAGCTCAGCACTAGTACACTAAGTACTTAATGAAAGTTAGTTACCCACACACCCCCAATCCACCCCCCCCCCACACACACACTGGAGATGATACCTCTGAGTCAAAATTCAGTGCCCTGTGGCCCATGGTTAATGCTACTGGATTCAGAGTAACTTCTCCCACCTTTTATTGTGGATATGACCTTTTTTGGCACCTGATTTTGTTTTCTGGCATCTCTTTCAATTATAAAAGAGGAATCTGTTCTCTATGAATCATGGGATGTATTTCTTTATTTTTACACTGTTTTTTGGCCCTTTTGGGATTTGGTCTCTACTTTCTTTTATATAAGTACCTGCTCTTCTCCATGCCTTTACTTTAACTCTAGCCTCCTTGGAGTTTCCTTTTTTCCTAATCACTGCCCTCATCCCACTTGTTTAAGCCGCTTTCTTTCCTCCCCTGGGACTATATCCTAGCACAGAGAAGCTACGTCTGGTTGTAGCCGACTCCAATAGAGAAACGATGGGTTAGCGGAATAGAGACTAATTCAAACCTGCAGGTCTCTTTTTATGATGCTACTTTATCATTCCACGTTAAAGAAAAAGGTAAAAGAGGAAGTGGAACTAAATGATAAATGCTGCCAATAAAACAATAGCATCAAGTCCCCTGCTCCAAAACGATACCAAATGACCCCCAAAAGACTTTTACTGAGGTTCAAAGAGTTCCCATTTCTGAAATACTAGGTACAATATTTTTTAACACAGTAAATAGAGCCCAAGAGATAGTAAGTCTTTTAAACACTTCTCTCCCTTCCCTTTCGGTTAAGAGGAGCCAACTTAATATATTTTTCTTCCAATTGAGCCCAGGGGACCCTATGCACTACTGGGGGACTATAGAAGGTATTTGAGGGTCTAACCAACAGCAGAAGACAGATGGCAGGCTCTGTGGTAATCGCAGGTTCATCTGAGGGGTGCTTATTAAGCCCATGCCCTCTTCCAGAGCCTTCTGACACACAGCCCTTTTGAATTTGACCCCTTTCATTTTCGTGTGGCAACTTGTAGCTCATGATGCCTTGGGGCTAGTTATAATAAGTTCATGTCTGAGATTACACATCTGATATTTATAAAAACACAAATACTCCAGAACTTTCTCCAGGCAGGAAATGACAAATCTTTGGTAAGCTATTTTCAGGACTTAAAAAAAAGAAAGAAAGAAAGAAAAAAAAAGAAGTTGGTGATGAACTAACCATTGAAAGTACGATGTTGCCTTACTGCATATTGAAACCAGTCCCTTCTAACAAAAATGCCAAAAGCCATTATCTATACAATTTAATACTGTGCAGTAAGTCCTTGGCAATCCCCAGTAATCTGAAACATTACATAGTATTGCGCCGGACGGGACATGAGATAATATGGACTGACTTAATTAGACTTGGGGATGCCGGCCTATCGTGACTCTATAAGTCCAACTTTGTTATTTCTCAATGAATTCCAGTTGGAAAATATGATCTCAGGTGATAACATTTCCTTAACTTTTATGTATCTCATTTTATTACTTCAGAGGATCATGGTGGTGGTGGAGGTGGTGGCCAGTGGCAGCTGTGGTATGTTTTCTTTTAAAAAGTACTCAACTTTAGTGTTTGCCAGAAAGCATTATTGAAGTCTTCAAGATACAAAGTCCCTCAAAGCAATGCTGTCTTTTTAGTATTCAAAGCATAGATTCTTAATCATGTTTACCTCTGGTACGAATGGGAGAAACAGAGAGCTTCACTCTGATATCTTCGTACTGGATGACCTTTTGTAAAATGCTCGTTCTTGGCTCTGTGAGGCCAAGCTATTCAAAACCAACTATTTCAGCCAAAGGTCATACATTGATAGAATACATGACTCAGAATCATAGGTCCTTGTGCTATTAAAAAAAATTTAATTCATTTTTTTCTATTTGTATTTTGAAGATTTCAAGCATAAAGTTGAAAGAATGATATAGCACATTAAGATTTTCCCATATATACCTTATTTATATATATATATATATATATAGATATACACTGATATCTATCAAATATATAAATATATAAAATACTATTACATATATGAAAATTGACAATTATTCTCTAATTTGATACAGATGACAATCATTCTCTAATTTCATCTACTATCTGCTGCTGCTGCTGCTAAGTCGCTTCAATCGTGTCCGACTCTGTGACGGCAGCCCACTAGGCTCCTCTGTCCCTGGGATTCTCCAGGCAAGAATACTGGAGTGGGTTGCCATTTCCTTCTCCAATGCATGAAAGTGAAAAGTGAAAGGGAAGTCTCTCAGTCGTGTCCAACTCTTAGCAACCCCATGGACTGCAGCCTACCAGGCTTCTCCGTCCATGGGATTTTCCAGGCAAGAGTACTGGAGTGGGGTGCCATTGCCTTCTCCTCATCTACTATCTAGCTTGTACTAAATTTTTCTTAATTATCATCCAAATATTTGTTGGTTTCTTTTTATCTAGTTTGTTTATTGGAATCGGAATCCAATCAAAGTTTATATTTTGCATTTGGTTGTTATGTCCCTATAGTTTCTTTTAATTTACAACAGTCCTCACAGATGTTTTGTTTATTTGTTTGGTTTATAAAGATCTTGACTTTCTAAAGGGTCCAAACTAGCTCTCTTGGAATGTTTTGTATTTTCAAATTGTCCAATTGCTTTCTTGAATGAAATATAATTTTGCTTATTTTTTTAGTTCCTGAATTTTTTATCAACTAGAAGTTAGTTCTAAAGGCTTTTTTA
This sequence comes from Bubalus kerabau, assembly GCF_029407905.1. Lineage (NCBI taxonomy): Eukaryota > Metazoa > Chordata > Mammalia > Artiodactyla > Bovidae > Bubalus > Bubalus kerabau. Next base: position 91,530,249 of record NC_073627.1, read on the forward strand.
GATGAATAACATATTTTGGCTGTCATACTGCAATAATTATGCATTTAACTTTATCAGGAGACACATAATGCCAGGTTGGCCGACTGTTAGTGATGCTAAGTTAAATCATTTAATTAAGGTGATAATGAACTGATTTCTGCATGGTAAGTGCATTTCTCCTTTTTGTTATTACATTAAAAAAAATCTGTACCTATTTTGATGTTACTTAATATATTGTGTATAAATCATTACCATTTCATCTTCTTGAAGAATTTTTAACCTCAGACCCACGGATAAGCTTGGAAGATATACATGAACTCTTTGAAATTCCTTGCAAAATGTTATATACATGCTTATGCCTAGGGATGATGAAACCCATGCAAGTTTCAAAAGCGATAAAGATACAAAAGAGATAGGAACAGTGTTAGCACATCAAAGTCTTCCTCCTTGAATTATATTGTAATACCATCCATTTTGGGAGAAGGAAATGGCAACCTACCCCAGTTGCCATGCTCTTGCCTGGAGAATTCCTTAGACAGAGGAGCCTGGCAGGCTACAGTCCATGGGGTCGCAAAGAACTGGATATGACTGAGCAACTGAGCGCACACACCATTATTTTTCCCTCTTCTTCCTCTGGCAAGTTGGTGCTCTCTGCACTGGAACCTCCCAATAAAGCTGATGATTTACTGACGTGTGGCCTCACTGCTACAATTAATGGGCTCATCACTTCAGGACCATAAAGCTGTGTGACCCATTCTCATTATGACTATGATGTCGACTGGCACTTTATAAAGACATTTTAAAAGCTTTATTGAAACAGAAATATGACATGCAGGTGTAGCAAGGGGAAATAGGAAGAGGAAGTTCATGAGAGGAGGGGAGATGAGAGTGGGAGAGAGACAGATGCTGTGATCTAAGCTGATCTCAGTAGTGATAAAAGGAAGGGAGAAGCAGAGAATGCAGAAGGGGAAAGCAGGAGGGAAGAGAAAGGAAGGGAAGAGAAGGACACAGAAATCTATCAAATACAAAAAACTGAGAAGCAGCATAGGCCTTTTTCCTCCTCTTACAATCCATGCTGCTGCTGCTAAGTCACTTCAGTCATGTCTGACTCTGTGTGACCCCATAGACAGCAGCCCACCAGGCTCCCCCGTCCCTGGGATTCTCCAGGCAAGAACACTGGAGTGGGTTGCCATTTCCTTTTCCAGTGCAAGAAAGTGAAAAGTGAAAGGGAAGTCGCTCAGTCATGTCCGACTCTTTGCAACCCCATGGACTGCAGCCTACCAGGCTCCTCCATCCATGGGATTTTCCAGGCAAGAGTACTGGAGTGGGGTGCCATTGCCTTCTCCGTACAACCCATGAGGATCCCCTTAAAACACTAGATTAGTCAACCTCCTCCTTTCATTGGCCTTCCCTTGGGTCTTATTTATCACTGACTTCATTGTGCAAAGTTCTGCTCTTAGGAAGAGGATACAGGGCTCAGTTCAGCTCCCTTTCTGGATCCCACAGAATGTCCCTTGGAGGTTTCACTAGAAAGGCTTCAAGCATTACCACAGTCTCCTCCTTCCCCAACAAGTTCAAGATGAGCCCAGACTTCTAGTAGGCACCACCGGGTAGACCCATAACCAGACCACATCTCATTTATGTAAATGTGGAGAATGGTGACCCATGGGGCAGAAGAACTGGACAAAGGAAACCGCCTCTACCCTACCTCACCTCCCCCATCTTGGGCGAACAGTTCATCGGCTCATGGCTTGGCCCTCAGAACCTGGCAGGGTCTTGGCTCCCTTTACCCCACTGATTGGGCACCATTGCACCATTATTGTTATTTTTAGCCTGTCAAGCAAAAGACCCCAATAAGTAGATTCAGAAAAAACAATTCAAGGAAGAACTTCCCTTCCCTTCTGTTTCCAATATTAGAGGAAACCTGAAGAATCCAGGTTTATAAACATACTCCTGCTAAGTATCCCCCTCCACTAATAAAGCGGAGTCTTTTTGAACTTTTAAGAAAAACCACTTCACATCAACCTGGGATTCAGATGATTTTTGGTGTGAAATTTCAGGTTGGCAATTACAGGTATTCCATTCATATTGGTTCATTTACCCCCAATAATGCCTCTGTGTTTTATAATGAAAACCTCAGCACAGGAACTCTCTCTTTAAGCCCATGCAGCTGGACGACAACTTAAATTCATGGTTCTGAGTCTGGTAACTGATTTTTCCTATTAGCTTTAAGGAAATATTTTCCCCGTTATTTCAAGTTTAGTACAGTTTAATATGGCTATTACAATATATCACCTCCGCCTCCACTCCGTCCCCAACCCATTTTTGACTGATTAGAAACGCCATATTCCTTATTTAGTATTTGCAAATCCTTTGATTGTAGAGTCTATATAAGTAACTCATGCAGTGTCTAGAACTAAGACCCGCTCTTTGGGCAGAAGGTAATGCATCCTAACAATAACTAGTTAAGCAGAAGTTTATCCTCCTTCCTATATGGACCAGGGCCCATATTACCATCCTGCAGAGGGGAGGAATGACCAAAGACCATATGAGGGTCTCAGAATCTGATTTTCCCCACGATTATTCATTTGCTCACTCTGTCAAAGCCTGAGACAAACCATGAGGACAGCAGAGTTCATCTTCTTAGCCACAGAGCTCTTATGCGTGACTTGTAGCGTTTGTCTCTGATGCATGAATCTGGATTCCCCTTGTTAACAGGAGCCACATTGCACTGGTCCAGGCAACTTCCTTTTTAAGTGAATGACTGCCTGTCTAATCAGTTAACATGGTTTTATAAGTTAACAAATCTGTAGTTAAATACACCAGACTCCACTGGTGGTAGAGGATACTACAGGTTTTTTAGACCAGGAGACTATAAACTAAAACCTGTGGACCAGGTCCAGTTTATAGCTTGTTTTGTTTTGTTTTAAATAAAGTTTTATTGGTACACCTGTTTATTTACAAACTGTGACTGCTTATATACCACAATGTGATGAGCAGTTATATCGGAAATTGTATCATATGGCCAATAAAGCCTGAAATATCTACTTTTTGGACCGTTACGGGAAAAAAAAAAAAAAAACTTGCTGATCAACCCTGATCTATATAACAGCTACTCCTTTCTTCCTTTTTGATGTGCAGAACCAAACCATCTGGCATTTTGTCACTTACAATTGATTCCATTCTCACTGGTATATCCCCCTTATGAATATATCTGTGTACCACTTGCCATATCCCAACTTAAAGGAATGCTTACAGCAGAGGAATCTATTGGCACCCTCTAAGTTTGGTGTGATAACATAATAACCTGGTCATGCATACCTGTGAACCTCTTCACTGAGTGTTATCCAGCTCGTTTCTGAATGCCATTTGTGTCCACACAGACTAAGAGTCCACGGGATAGGTGTGTCCTGTTTTCATCTTTTTGCAGAATGGTGAAGTGGGAGACATTGACTTTTGGGTCAGAAAGACCTGGATTGCATTTCAGGGTTAATAAGTTTTTGACTGTGTGACTTTTGGCTAGTTATAAACCTCACTAGGGCACAGTTCGTTCATTTCTAAAGAAAGTGCTTGGTGCATAACTGTGTCATGTTTGAAGAAGTATGAAGAAAGAAGGTAGCATCTTTTTACAAAGTTTCTGAGAGATAAAAAAGTTCGGAGGGAATGTCTGAGACTAGATACTCCCTCAATAAATATGCTTCCTATTCTTCTCAGCTAGTTATACTTTCAAATCCTCAATAATCATGACTGGCCTTGAATCCCTAAGACTGAGAACATGCCTGCTATCCTGGTCTCCTATTGACTGCTTTGCTTACCATTTGATCCTATTGTTCTGCACTGTATTTCTTTTAGGCAACTCTATTACCCAAGATGTCAAGCTGGGCCAGACCTCTGCTGATTACTTGCAGTTCATGTGCTCTAGTCCTGTCTAGGATCTGAACTTCATTTGAAATTTCTTATTAATTTGGCTCTGATGGGTAAAGAAGCTGCCTGCAATGCAGGAGACACAGGAGGCACAGTTTCAATCCCTGGGTTGGGAAGATCTCCTGGAGTGGGAAATGATAACCCACTCCAGTCTTCTTGCCTGAAAAATCTCATGGACAGAGGAGCCTGGCAGGCTATAGTCCACAGGGTCAAAAAGAGTCAGACATGACTGAGTGACTAAGCACATACACATTAATGGCTCTTCAGGAGTTATCTGAAGCTTCCTTTAGGGACTAATCATCTAAATCCAGATCTTTATTGGGATTAATATCCCACTTATCAAATGACTAGTTCCTGACTTGGGTAATGTTCCAGTGCCCAATGCTGGCCTGACCCAGACTGGTCCAAGCCCTGCTGCTTGGACCTGAGTCTCAGCCATACCGTTCTCTTCCACTTGTTCCAGTTTCCCTCAGTCTACCTCACAAAGTTCTCATTATCTTATGTATGTGATTATTTAAATATGAATATATGATTTTGTATGATCAACACTTATAGGTTGTAAAGAGTAAAGGCACATCCTCATATTAAGGGGAAAGTTAAAGTTAGTTAAGTCGCTCAGTCATGTCCAAATCTTTGTGACCCCGTGGACTGTAGCCTGCCAGGATCCTCCATCCATGGGATTCTCCAGGCAACAATACTGGAGTGGGAAAAGTCTCAGCTAAAAGGTTAAGTCATTTGTAATATCTATGGGTACCTGTTTTGGATAATGGAAGAGAATTTAAAGAGATTAAAATCTCTCCTTGGAGATGGAAGTCGCTGTGTGTCAGAGGATGGGGGAGGTTGTCTTTTGGTTTGGAGCCTAATAGTGGCAAGAATCCAGCAGACAGCTTATCAATTGCAGGTATAAAGACAGGAAACATGGAGTTCACAAATGGTGCTGGTTCCAGCTCACTGGGGCTGGAGTAGATATTTTAAGATAGGGGGTTGGGAAAGACAGTACCTAGGATCATATTGGCTGCTATACCTTCACCTAGAACAAAGGCTGGCATTCAGTTCAGTTCAGTTCAGTTCAGTCACTCAGTTGTGTCCAACTCTTTGCAACCCCATGAATTGCAACATGCCAGGCATCCGTGTCTATCACCAACTCCCGGAGGTAACCCAAACTCATGTCCATCGAGTCAGTAATGCCATCCAGCCATCTCATCCTCTGTCGTCCCCTTCTCCTCCTCCCTCCCAGCATCAGGGTCTTTTCCAATGAGTCAACACTTTGCATGAGGTGGCCAAAGTATTGGAGTTTCAGCTTCAGCATCAGTCCTTCCAATGAACACCCAGGACTGATCTCCTTTCGGATGGACTGGTTGGATCTCCTTGCAGTCCAAGGGACTCTCAAGAGTCTTCTCCAACACCACAGTTCAAAAGCATCAATTCTTCAGAGCTCAGCTTTCTACACAGTCCAATTCTCACATCCATACATGACCACTGGAAAAACCATAGCCTTGACTAGATGGACCTTTGATGGCAAAGTAATATCGCTGCTTTTTAATATACTATCTAGGTTGGTCATAACTTTCCTTCCAAGGAGTAAGCGTCTTTTAATTTCATGGCTGCAATCACCATCTGCAGTGATTTTGGAGCCCCCAAAATTAAAGTCTGACACTGTTTCCACTGTTTCCCCATCTATTTCCCATGAAGTGATGGGATCAGATGCCATGATCTTCATTTTCTGAATGTTGAGCTTTAAGCCAATTTTTTCACTCTCCTCTTTCACTTTCATCAAGAGGCTTTTGAGTTCCTCTTCACTTTCTGCCATAAGGGTGGTGTCATCTGCATATCTGAGGTTATTGATATCTCTCCTGGCAATCTTCATTCCAGATTGTGCTTCTTCCACTCCAGCATTTCTCATGATGTACTCTGTATAGAAGTTAAATAAGCAGGGTGACAATATACAGCCTTGACGTACTCCTTTTCCTATTTGGAACCAGTCTGTTGTTCCATGTCCAGTTCTAACTATTGCTTCCTGACCTGCATATAGGTTTCTCAAGAGGCAGGTCAGGTGGTCTAGTATTCCCATCTCTTTCAGAAGTTTCCACAGTTTGTTGTGATCCACACAGTCAAAGGCTTTGGCATAGTCAATAAAGCAGAAATAGATGTTTTTCTGGAACTCTCTTGCTTTTTCCATGATATAGCGGATGTTGGCAATTTGATCTCTGGTTCCTCTGCCTTTTCTAAAACCAGCTTGAACATCTGGAAGTTCACAGTTCACATATTGCTGAAGCCTGGCTTGGAGAATTTTGAGCATTACTTTACTAGAGTGTGAGATGAGTGCAATTGTGTGGTAGTTTGAGCATTTTTGGCATTGCCTTTCTTTGGGATTGGAATGAAAACTGACCTTTTCCAGTCCTGTGGCCACTGCTGAGTTTTCCAAATTTGCTGGCATATTGAGTGCAGCACTTTCACAGCATCATCTTTCAGGATTTGGAATAGCTCAACTGGAATTCCATCACCTCCACTAGCTTTGTTCGTAGTGATGGTTTCTAAGGCCCACTTGACTTCATATTCCAAGATGTCTGGCTCTAGGTGAGTGATCATACCATCGTGATTATCTGGGTCATGAAGATCTTTTTTGTACAGTTCTTCTGTGTATTCTTGCCCCCTCTTCTTAATATCTTCTGCTTATGTTAGGTCCATACCATTTCTCTTATTTATCGAGCCCATCTTTGCATGAAATGTTCCCTTGGTGTCTTTAATTTTCTTGAAGAGATCTCTAGTCTTTCCCATTCTGTTGTTTTCCTCTATTTCTTTGCATTGATTGGTGAGGAAGGCTTTCTTATCTCTCCTTGCTATTCTTTGGAACTCTGCATTCAGATGCTTATATCTTTCCTTTTCTCCTTTGCTTTTCACTTCTCTTCTTTTCACAGCTATTTGTAAGCCCTCCTCAGACACCCATTTTGCTTTTTTGCATTTCTTTTCCATGGGGATGGTCTTGATCCCTGTCTACTGTACAATGTCACGAACCTCTGTCCATAATTAATCAGGCACTCTGTCTATCAGACCTAGTCCTTTAAATATATTTCTTACTTCCACTGTATAATCATAAGGGATTTGATTTAGGTCATACCTGACTGGTCTTCAATTTAAGTCTGAATTTGGCAATAAGGAGTTCATGATGAGCCACTGTCAGCTCCTGGTCTTGATTTTGCTGACTGTATAGAGCTTCTCCATCTTTGGCTGCAAAGAATACAATCAATCTGATTTTGGTGTTGACTATCTGGTGATGTCCATGTGTAGAGTCTTCTCTAGGTGCTCAGTAAATATTTGTTGAACAAATAAGTGAATGATAGCATAAGAGCCTCTAGTTTTTAAGCTGTCTTCTGCCACTCAAGGAACCATTTGATATTCAAGGGTCTCAACTTGTTCAGGTATAAATATGAATAAGTTTTAATTTTTGAATAGCTACTCTTAATGGGTATAGAGTTTCACTCTGGTTATTAGAGTTTAATCTGTTTCATTTTAGAGCTTTAATCTCAAATTTATTCTAAGTTCTGTTCTTATCCTCTTGCTCACTTCCTCTACAACCCTGGCTAGATGACCTGGGGTAAAATTTGATCTCTCATCCAATTCACAAGTCAGCTTTCAACCTCATACTCTTAAAGCCCTATGATGGAGTAGGATAGATGGAAAATTCTGTCTGTGATAACTTGGTTGTTGTCATTTCTGGGTCTAACATTGAGTGGCATGGGACCTAGGTGTGTAGCTGATTTCTGAATCCTAATTCTTTCGTGGAGTACATGTGTTAGCTTTGGGGCAGATCCTGCTGTGGCCTCTTGCTCCACAGTCCCTATATGAGAGATTCATCCTAGGCTTGACCCCTGCCTTACCTTACCTCAAGCCTCTACCCTGCTAGTAGCTTGAGAAGGGGCATGACAGGAGAAAAGATTCTTACAAGGTGGCTCAACCCCAGCCATCTTCTTTGGTGTCTATGTGATCGATGGTAAATTGGCCTCCACATCAAGTTGTGGGAATGCAGGACTCCTCTTGGCTGTCTTAGCACAGTTTTGCCATCTTGCTCTTGCTAGGTTTTCCACCGTGCTGCAGCGCCAGGCAAACCCTGTTCTATAGCAAAGTTACTTTCGAGAAGGAGACCAACTCTAGTCCCCAACGCAACAGGGAAATCAACAGTGATTCCATTTAAATGTATTAGTCAATAAGATCTAACAACCACAGGGTTCACCATGGAACTAGTAATGCCATCATTTTCCTTTATACTTAAATTACCTATAATTTGCCTATAAATTACCTATAAAATACCTATAATAAGCAAAAATTACCTATAAACTCAGTATGTAGGAGAAACTTTGATATATGTACTTCCAGGTTTTTTAAATAATATATCTACATTAAATTTAAAAAGTAGGAGAATGGTGGAACTATATTGCTATATTGCTTTGTGCCCTGCTTTGGTCATACAGTAATAAAAGTACATCTACTACTCTACACTGTTACTTATGCTGGCAACATGGCATTTCATTCTACAGATACACAGAAAATCTTATTGTAGGACATTTGGGTTCCATCCAATTTTCCACTCTTATAAATACTGCTTTAGTAAGTATGTCTATACTTGTAATTTTGGTACCATTTCCAATTATTCTTCAGGATAATTCCTGGAAGTATAAAGGCTAGGTCAAAGGATGTTTACAATTTAAAGTCTGGATCAAAGGGTTTACATCTTTGTAAGGTTATAACCAAGACACTCTTCAGAAAGCTTGTCAAAATTACGTACAACAGTGCCTGTTACCTACATCCTCATCCGAGGGTAGGTATTTTTTTCTTTCTCTGTTTTTATCAATGATTATCTAAGAATATCAAGGAAAGGATAAGCTTATTTTACTTCACCTTATAAAGTAGGTGTAAGTCCAGCCTCTGCAAAAGGGTAGTGAATGAACTTGGGCAATTTCTCTTAGTGGAAAACAAGTATAAAACTGGATAAAATTATTCAATATAGTTATGTTAGGAGTGGAAATAGCCACAAATTGGCAACAGTTGGATAAGTGTTTATTCATGAAAAACAGCTACTATATTTGATTAAAAACTGAATTAACAGCCTTCTTACTTGTAAGTGTTCCCATCCTGTTAAAGCTTAGATGGCAAAACTGCACAGCTTTACCAGTTGAAGATGCTAGACTTGAGTAAGTTTAGGGGACAGAGCAGCTAGGAATTTAAGGTAGAAGGGATTTTAGAAGTGAGAGAGCTATAGAAGTGTTGTGGCAATAAATTCTCCATGTACCGCTGGATGAGTGCTAACCTATACTTGCCTGACCAAAATTGAAAGTCTGGGGACACATAAGAATATGCTGTGCCTTTATGTCTTCAAGCCCCACACAGCCTAATATCAACAATGGAAACTGGCTTGACTGTCTGAATATAACCCATGCCCAATTATTGGCTGGATAGCCACTAGATTACATAAGTGCAAGGAAGATGCTTAAGAAGTCATACTAAAAACAAGAAGAAGGAAAAAAGGAAGCTGAGCTGAGATACAAGATGCTGCTCATTATGAACGTGACAGATTTCTTTCAGATATATTTCAGCACAGGAAATTTAATCACCTACAAAGCAAAACAAAACCACCAGTTTCCTCCTAATACAAAATGAAAGTCAGAATTGATATAGCATATTACCTACAATGTCCACATTTCAACCAAAAATAACTAGATAGTCAAATAAAACATAAACTCATTGAATAATGTGCTCAATAGAAAATGACATCACCTGGCCCATATGTTAGCAAAACCTTTAAAGTAACTATTATAAATATGTTCAAAAACTTAAAGAAAATATGTCCAAATAATTAAAGAAAACATATACTAAGCAAACACAGAGAATGTGTTTACTTTTGGTTAAAACCAAAAGGTAGAAACTAGAGAAATAATCTAATAGAAATCATAAGCCTGAACCTAAATCAACTTGACAGATTTGAGAAGAAATAAGAATCACTAAGGGCTTTCCTGGTGGCTTAGCCAGTAAAGAATCTGCCTGCGATGCGGGAAACCTGGGTTAGATCCCTGGGTTGGGAAGATTCCCTGGAGGAAGGCATGGCAACCCACTGCAGTATACTTGCCCAGAGAATCCCCATGGACAGAGAAGCCTGGTGGGCTACAGTCCATGGGTTTGCAAAGATTTGGACACGACTGAGCAACTAAGCACAACACAGCCAGCACAAGAATCATTAAACTTGAAGATAGAGCAATGAAAAGTTTTCAACTTGAAGCACACAGTGAAAAAATTTTAAAGAAAATGAACATAGAACTGAGGTATTCCAACATGCATGCCATTGGAATCTCAAAAAGAGAAGAGATATAAAAAGAGGAAGAAAAATATTTAAAGAAATAATAGCTAAAACCTACTGAATTTGTTGTATTAACTACTGTGAACTAAATCAACTAAATTAACCAATATTAACTGGTTAAGTTAATTAATATTACCTAAGATGCTCAAGGCTGTATATTGTCATCTTGATTATTTAACTTATATGCACAGTACATCATGAGAAATGCTGGGGTGGATGAAACGCAAGGTGGAATCAAGATTGCCAGGAGAAATATCAATAACCTCAGATCTGCAGATGACACCACCCTTATGGCAGAAAGTAAAGAGGAACTAAAGAGCCTCTTGAAAGTGAAAGAGGAGAGCGAAAAAGTTGGCTTAAAATTCAACATTCAAAGAACTAAGATCATGGCATCTGGTCCCATCACTTTATGGCAAACAGATGGGGAAACAATGGAAATAGTGACAGACTTTATTTTCTTGGGCCCCAAAATCACTGTGGATGGTGACTGCAGCCATGAAATTAAAAGACGCTTGCTCCTTGGAAGAAAAGCTATGACAAATCTAGACAGTATATTATAAAGCAGATATGTTACTTTTCCAGAAAAGGTCCATCTAGTCAAAGCTATGGTTTTTCCAGTAGTCATGTATGGATGTAAGAGTCAGACTATAAAGAAAGCTGAGCGCCAAAGAATTGATACTTTTGAATTGTGGTGTTGGACTACTCTTGAGAGTCCCTTGAACTGCAAGGAGATCAAACGAGTCAATCTTAAAGGAAATAAGTCCTGAATATTCATTGGAAGGACTGATGCTGAAGCTGAAACTCCAATACTTTGGCTACCTGATGTGAAGAACTGACTCTTTGGAAAAGACCCTGATGCTGGGAAAGATTGAAAGCGGGAGGAGAAGGGGACAACAGAGGATGGTTGAATGGGATCACCGACTTGATGGACATGAGTTTGAGCTAGCCCGAGGAATTGGTGATGGACAGGGAAGCCTGGCATGCTGTAGTCCATGAGTTGCAAAGAGTTAGACACAACTGAGCAACTGAACTGACTGACTGAAGATGCTCAAAGACACCAAGGAGGACAGACTGAAGAAAGACACACTGAGTTCATCATCTCAGCTAAAATGCTGAGACCAAAAATTGCAAAAAAAGTTCTTGAAAGCATCAAGGGAAGAATAATATATCATATACAAGGAACAATGACATGATTAGGTGAAATATAGATGTAAGAGAATTTGTCACTAGTAGACCTATGATGTAAGAAATGCTGAAGGGATTTCTCTAGAAAAAGGAAGTGACAACAGATTATAACTTAGATTCACAGGTAAAAAATGAAGAACCACAAAAATGGGCTGTGTATGTGTGTATATATGTATATGCATAGTGTGGGTGTGTTATTTGCTTCTTTTAATTACTCTAAAAGATATTGCTGTTTAAGCTAATAGTGGTTAACACTGTACTTTTGGGTTTACAACTTCTACATGTATAAAATAAAAAGACACAAAGTGAGAGAAAGAGCTATACTGATATACAGTTCCTATATTTTAACACAAGTCAGTTAATTTCAAGCAGATTATAAATTAAGGATGTAAATTGTCATCTCTCTAAGCAATTGTTAGGACAAATAGATGAAAAGTAAATAGAACTACAGAAGACTGAAAAATTTATAACTCATCTGACCTAACTGACATCTATAGAAAGCTCCAATAATAAATAGATACATTTTGTAAGTACATATAGAAAATTCTATTCATTTTATGACCGGCATAGACCACATATTAGATCGTAAAATAAGCCTGAAAATATTTTTAAAATCTGGAATTACGTTCTCCAACAACAACAGAATTTAATTAGAAATTAATGACAGAAATAAATCTGGAAAATTTCCACATATTCCCACAATTCAAAATAACCCACGGGTCAAAGAAGAAATAAGAAACTATATTAAATTGACAGAAAACAAAATACCTAATCAAAATCTGTGGGATTCAGCTAAAGCAGTACCTATGGAGAAATTTATTGCTTGAAATCTTTATATTAGAAAGTCTCAAGGAATCCAAAGAAACCTACTAGAATTACAAAATGAGTTTAGCAAGGTCATCATATTTCTATTTGGTAACATAGATTAATCTGATATTAACATTTAAAAATACATTGATAATATGATCAAACAAAACACTTAGGAATAAATTTAACAAATGATATATAAGACCCAAACACTAAAATCTGCTAATTTTTGATGAGATAAATTAAAACAAGACTTAAATAAATAAAAGTATATACTAAGTTCATAGATGGGAAGATAGTATTGTTTGGATGGCAATCTTTGCCAAACTGTTCTATACATATAATGCACTCTTAATATGAATCCAATAGGCTTCTTATGTGTGTATAAAATGGAAAAGTTGACTATAAAATTAATATGGAGATTCAGAAGACTAGAACTGCCAAAATAATTTTTAAAATAAGAAGAACAGAGCCAGGGGACCTACACTTTCTGATTTAAAGGTTTATACAAAGTTACTATAATCAAGCCAGTGTGATTTTAGAATAATAGACTATCCATAGATCAATGGAACAAAAATTAAGGTTAAAAAAATAGACAAACTTGATTTGATATATGAAATGTTTCTTGAGAAAGGTGCCAAGTAATTTAATATTGATAGGAGAGTCTTTTTAATTAATGCTGCTGGCATAACTGTATTTTTATATGGGAAAAAAGGAAACTTCAATCTTCACCTCATACCACAAACATTAACTTGAAATGGATAAGAGGCCCAAACCCAACTGCTAAAATCATAAAACTTTCAAAAGACACAAAAAATCTCAGAGACTGAGTTAGGCAAAGATTTCTTGGGACACAAATGTAAACAAATCATAAAAGAAAAAAAATACTTATATATTGGACATCAAACAGAAAATTTTGCTCATCAAAACTATCATTAATAAAATGAAAAGGTAAACCACATATTGGGAGATAACACCTGCTGAATATATATATATATATATATATGACAAAAAATTATTTTCTAAAATATATAGAGAAATTTTACAGCTCAATAATAAAACATAAATACCCCATAAAAAAGGGGTTGGAAGATAGTTTTGAAAAAACAACTCAACAAAGAAAATATACAAATGGCCAGGAAGCACAATGAGATATCAGTACATACCTACCAGAAAAACTCAAAGAAAATGACTTTTAGTGAGCACATGATCAATTCAGAACTTTCACACTCTGTTGACGGAAATGAAAAATAGCACATGCACCCTGGAAAACAGTTTAGTAGTTCAACATAAAGTTAAACATGAACTTATCATAAAACCTAGCAATCCCATTCCTAGGTATTTATCCAAAAGAAATGAAAACATGCCTACATAAAGACCTGTACACAAATATGTAAAACGCTTTTATCAATCACAGTCCCAAACTGGAAACAGCTTCAAACAGCCATGACTCATAGACGGATTAACAAATAGTGGTACATCCATGCAATGGAATAATACTCAGGAATTAAAAAATAAAAAGAATGGATTATTGATACATGAAAGAACATAAATAGCCCTCAAAAATATGCAATGTCAAGGAAGTCAGACTTAGAAATAATGAAACAACAGAAATTATACAGCATCTGATTTGATTAAAATTCTACAAAAGGCAAATCTATAGTGACAGAAAGATCAGTAGTCGCCTGAGGCTAGGGGTGGGAGACAACTGCCAATGAAATAAGAGAATGTTTATGGTGATGGACTCATTGTGAAACTTGATTGTGGTTGGTGGTAGCTGAATGACTACATGTATTTATCCAAACTCACAGAGCTGTACACTTAAATTGAATTAATTTTATTATTTGCAAATTATACATGAATAAAACTGCTAAATCAATGGGTGTGAAGCTATGCAGAAGCACTGTGAATAACAGTTTTTATAAATCACTATAAAGTAATGTGCATAATAATGGGAATAAGTAAACAAGCTCTCTCTTATCCTCATTTCATCACTTTTAGCTTCAGTATTAGAGTCAATGACTAAGAGGACTTTTGAAATTAGTTTTTTCTCTTTCTCTAAATACTCCAAACTGAATAGCGTTGGTTCCTTCATCTAAAATACCAAATACAAATTCTGCCCAGATGGACAAAAGATGTATTGTCTTCAAACCACTCGGTTGGCTCTCTTATACCTAACTTTTACTTCAGATATCCAAGTTTAAAAGCAACCAGATGACGTGTTATGGAATTTTGTAAAGAGAGGGGGGAAAAAAGAAGACAACAATGAAGAAGAAATAATGAAAACAACTTTTGCTCATGGGAGGAAATTTTCTGTGCCAACTTTTAGTTCAGAATGATCTTTCATTGGCTACATTTCAAATTCCTCAAAGTACAGGCTTATAATGGAAGTGCTGACACAATCTCAAATGTAGCGATGCGAACAGGATGATATAATAAATGGTGGGTAAATCCACTTACTATCTTTTATAATAGTCTCCTTCTTTTGCAACAATTCAACTCACTTTAGTTTCTTTAGAATTATGTGAGAAAAGTGACTCAAGATCATGTCTTTTCCATACTTTATTTCATTGCACTTATGTATAAAAATTAACCTTGGTGCTGAAAATTCTCTCTACATGGACATAATAAAATCTTTTATTTTTTGCACCAAGTACAAGCTTTCTTTTCATTTTACCCATTCCTGTTGTCTTACTAAATAACTCAAACATCACAAGATTCTTTTTAAACTACTACTGCCATCTATGAAGATTTCATCGATTTCCGTCTGAAAAAAATTTAAATAGATTAATAACTGTTATTTATTTTGGGGAAAGGAATATTAGCTGAGTTTGCACATGTGTGCTTTAGTACTATATATTTCTGCTATATGAAGAATCACACAACTAAATAATGTTACTTTATTACCATATGTTAATCTGAAAAAAGTATAGATGGAAAGAGCACTAGATATCATGTACATTTTTTAAAATGTCTCAAATAAACCATGTCTAGAGAGAGTGTTAATGATTCAGGTTTTTCCATAACATATTTGAAATTATTGGACTAAACTGCATGGAAGAGAATTCACAGTTCTTTCTTTGGCAATGCATGTATGAGATTTTTAAACCTTTCATTTAAAATTTCTTTTCCATGGTTTCTGGGCTTCATCCTTCAAATTATTTAAGCCTAAATGTTAAATAGGTCTTCAAATTATGATCTGCATGTGTGCACCAAGGGGCATGACTTATATTGTTGTGAGCAGCATACATGAGAATTTCCTGAATTTAGTGCATATAAAAATCTCTAAGGGTCTTTCTACACAGTTGACAATGATTAAGATCTGGTACGATAAATGCAGACATCTGATACTCAACCGTGGAGGACGGATCACTCACAATTGAGCAACAGGACGCGGAGCCTTCACATTACATTTTGCCCATTGAGATAGAGGTCCCATCTAAGGAAGGGGATGGGGTTTACCACATGGCTGGCACTGTGGGTGGAATGAATCTGGTTTCAACTTTCAGGTGGGATCAACACATAAAACATGCCATCCTAATGGTACACAATTGACATTTTCACTGGTAGAATAAGAATGATGCCAAGAACTAAATTAGCTGAAAATACACTCTCAAATGTGGAAGATGACTGTAGCTAAGGGGCCTGTATGGCCAAAATTACCAGAGATGTCTGCACTGCACTTGATTAATTTTCTACTTCTCTGCTCATAAATAAATGTCTTAATTTTTGTGGGAAAGGTTCAGTGACTACTATATCATTTCTGAGATATAACACGAAAAATATTCTACTATGAAGGTCAATGTTATAGTAAGGTACATATCCTGAACCCTCCCCCCGCCATAAGTATCTTCCTAAAGGCAAAAACAAGAACAAGAATTATGGGAGCACAGAAAATAACCATTGTATAAATTCCCTTTTGTTACAAAGGATAATAAACTTAAACTAGTTGAAAGCAAAAAAAAAAAAAAAAAAAACAAAACAACAACCTACATTCTCCTGTCCTTCCTTTACTTTTAATTTAGGCAAATGATGCCTCTACTCATTAAAAAATAATGTAACAATGTGACTGCTCTCACTAGGAGAGCATATGAGACAGAACAAAGATTGGTACAGTTTAATTGCCATGAGTTCAAAGAAAGGAGTGATGCTTGTAGTGGTAAAGAAAGCTGAATGGAGGAGATGGGAACTGAGTGGGAAATGGGTAGGAAAGAGGCAAGTAGATTAAAGAGAGATAAAGGTCTAGGATGGCCTCAGTGATACCTAGGAAAACCATTTTGGGGAAGGGGTGAATGGGAGTGCTCAGCATTCAGAGAATGTGTGTGCCTTTTCCATGTTTAAGTCCTATAATATTAATACAACTCTTAAAGGATACCTTCATTGCACAAATCCTAAACGTAAGCATTAACAGAGAATGTGAATAAATCAGCCATTTTACAATGACCTTTGTTGGGGACATTTTTATTTATCTCCTGTATTTGTTAAACTGAGGCTAGATACTGGAACAGATAAACCATCAAAATTTCATTAACTTAACACAATAAACATTTCTGTCTTGCTTACAATACAGACTAATGTAAATGTTTCAAGTTGGGTGGCCTTCTTCCCACCAACCACCTGATTGTTCTGAAACTCAGGCTCCTTCCATCTTGTGGTCCCACTCCCTTCTATGGTCTTAGACTGTGACAGAGGATGAGGTGGATATCGTTGACTCCATGGACACGAGTTTGAGCAAACTCCAGGAGTTAGTGAAGGACAGGGAAGACTGGTGTGCTGCAGTCCATGAGGTCGCAAAGCATCGAACAAGACTTAGCCACTGAACAACAACAACAAAGAATGACCTGTCACTTCCACTCATATGTCCTTTGGCTATAACCAGTCACAGTGTCCTAATTAGATGTAAGCAGGCTGGAAAATAGAGTCCTAGCTGGACAGGTACTTCCCCATGACAACTCAACATTGTGTAAAGGAAACACTTCTCCTGCAGCACCTCTAAAAACATATACATGTGTCATTATATCTAAATGATCTTGCATTTTTGGATAAAAGGTCCAACAAAGCAATAGATCAATTGGATTATGATAGAAATATTTATAAGACTTACATAGAAATTAATCTGCTGCTGCTGCTGCTAAGTCGCCTCAGTTGTGTCCAACTCTGTGCGACCCCATAGACGGCAGCCCACCAGGCTCCCCCATCCCTGGGATTCTCCAGGCAAGAACACTGGAGTGGGTTGCCATTTCCTTCTCCAATGCATCAAAGTGAAAAGTGAAAGTGAAGTCGCTTAGTCGTGTCCGACTCCCAGAGACCCCGTGGACTGCAGCCCACCAGGCTCCTCCGTCCATGGGATTTTCCAGGCAAGAGTTCTAGAGTGGGTTGCCATTGCCTTCTAATTAATACTCACATTTCTCAGCTGGCATTCATTCCACTCAATTATCATTCTAGAAAGAACTTATCAGAAATTCAGCTTCCAACAGAGGCTTTCTGGCTCTCAGGAAGGACAGTAAGATAATTTGGTCTTTGTAGATTTTGGTATCCCAGTTGAACTATCTCATTAGAAGTTTCTCTGGACTTTTATGGAAAGCAGTCTCCTACAGACAACACTTGATTATAAATCTCCCAAAAGTTGCTTTTCCGAAATCCTGGTCCCTAAGATGTCACTGAACAGAACTAGATGCTCATCCATGAGAAAACAGGATAAATCTAAATAAGCAGTAGGGATACACACACACACACACAAGATGAAGAGGAAGTAATCTCTCCATGGAGTTTCCCACATTGGTTTGTGGTAACACTTAAATTTGTTTATAGTTCTGGGGAAAGTTTAGGGTATGGCTTTGAACAGCACCCAAACAAAACTGCAAGGGGCTTGTCCATACTTTTTTCCAAGGAAATGACTCTTTATGGTTCATCATGTTTTCAAGTAGGTCAGTTATAAAATGAAAAGAGACATTTTTGCAAAAACCAATTAGTGGCCAAGATGATTATGCTCTAATTGTCCCTATATTTTAATAGAAATCCACTGCCATATTTGCCAATAATGAGACCACATTGATCTATTCTTAGAAAACAATTACATATTCTCCTTTTGGTGTTTTTACTGGCATTCAACTGTCAGGTATTTTCATTTGATGTTTTATGTACTTTTGTAGATCTCCAAGCTTTGGGTTTATTCAAAAGACCTATAGAAAGAAAGTGAAAGTCACTCAATCATATCCAACTCTTTGTGACCCCATGGACTGTAGTAGCCTGGCAGGCTCCTCTGTCCATGGAATTCTCCTGGCCAGAATACTGGAGTGGGTTCCCTTCCAAACCCAGGGACTGAACCCAGGTCTCCCACATTGCAGGTGGATTTTTTAATCGTCTGAGCCATCAGGGAACCCAAGAGTACTGGAGTGGGTAGTCTATCCTTTCTCCAGGGGATCTTCCTGGCCCAGGAGTCAAACCAGTGTTCTCCTGCATTGCAGGCAGATTCTTTACCAACTGAGCTACCAGGGAAGCCTTACCTATAGAAGGTCTCAAGAAGTCCATGTGGAAGGATCCTGCAGTGTTCTTCCTTCATTTGTAGATGCTTATCAAGCACTTATGACATAGAGACATTATGCCAAATATTTTAAATGGTACAAAAGTAAATTGGACCCTCCCCTCAAGGAATTTAGAACATAGCTGAAGAGAGAAGATATTTATACAAGCAACTATAAAGCAAGAGTGTACACACTTTATTGGGCATGATATCATACCACATTCCCTCATTCCATAGACTATTTTCCAGTATGAATCCAAAATGGATTATTACTTATTGTTATATAAATATTTACCAAAAACATTTTAACACATATATGATTTTCTTCTATAGCTATGTAACAGTATAGACTGACTAGGATATGTACAGCACTTTATATAGAATCTCAGAACTCTAAGAAATACCATTTGTTTTTTAGACAACAATCTTCTTTCTCTAGGACCTTTGGAGTTTTAAATGCTACTGAAAGTTGGGCTTATTGAGGGGTATATGTTTATTTCTGAAGGAGTTGGGTATTCAATTTTATATGCCATAGGAGAAAAAGAACATAAAAAACCCAATGAGGTATGACTCAATACTCTTATTTTCCAATGCCATGAATAGACAAAAGATCTTACTAGCAAAGGAATCACCATGTGCTGTACGGAAAGAACCTATTTCAGGTTTCCTTCTTTTAAAAGTACATAATGAAAATGAGCCAGTCTGTCAGCTGAAAAGGTATTTGATGATTTGAAAAGGATTCCACTGCCCTTTTCTCTTCCACTTTCTCTCTGGCCAACCCACACTCCTGGAAGAAAGGAAAAACATATTCCCTAAGGCTAGAGAAATGAATGGAAGCATTGTCAGCTCAGAGAGGATAGGAATGCTTGACACGTTTATCATCATTTTCTTGTTAATGTCCACTCCTCTCTCTTTCCCTACATATTTTTAAATGACTAATATCTAACCAAATGACATAAAAGCAATTCTGAAATCTTATCGTGTGTATTTTTGTGGAGCTGCTGTGATCTGCAATTTAAAATGGATTAATTAAATCAAATTAGAAAGAAACTAGCAAGTAGGGAAAATAAGCCACTGGTCTTGGGACTAATACCCAGAGGAGGTTATTTTGTTTATTTATAATGTTACAGTCAATACAGGAGCCAGTGACTTCAACCCCAGACTCTAGAATATAGATGAAAGGAAAAAAAGAGAGATCAGAATAAACACAGTGACCAAAAGCATCTAGGAAAAAGCATTCCAAATTTGAAGCTAAGATTCAGCTTCCCAAGCTTCTGGTAAAAGACACATAATTTAATGTGGCAATTTAAACCAACAAAAGGTTCGCATCTTCCTGGCTTTTAAAAAATTTAATAAAGAAGTATTTATTTCTTATTCAAATGAATTTTCAGTGCAATGCTTGCATGTCAAAAATCTGACTATTTTATAAAATACAACTTAGAAATTGCTAGATCAAAATGTTTAAAAATAAAAGTGATTCTAGAGTTTACTTTGAGAAAAGTGAGTGAGATTATGAGAAACTAGAACTCAAGGTAAGAAGACTTCTAAGGAAACTTTCATTCAAAAAGAAACTTTTGGACTCTGTGGGAGAGGGAGAGGGTGGGATGATTTGGGAGAATGGCATTGAAACATGTATAATATCATATAAGAAATGAATCGCCAGTCCAGGTTCGATGCAGGAAACAGGATGCTTGGGGCTGGTGCACTGGGATGACCCAGAGGGATGGTATGGGGAGGGAGGTGGGAGGGGGGTTCAGGATGGGGAACACGTGTATACCCGTGGCAGATTCATGTTGATGTATGGCAAAACCAATACAATATTGTAAAGTAAAAAAAAAATAATAAAAAATAAATGATAAAAATAAAAATATAGCTTTGTTTTAACAACAACAACAAAAAAGAAACGTATGGGTCAAAGATTCTACAAGAAAATACCTTGGCTTCTGGAATCAGTGTCCTACTTTTCTAAGATTAAAAAATTTTAAGGGATAGATTGCCCCTGAATAAGTTGAGAAAAGTTTAAGTGTTTATGATTCATAAGCTAATTTCCTATTACTTTTCTAAGTTAAAAAATAATAAAGGTAGTTTTGAGATCGAGTTCTCTATATCTAGAACATTTACAGATTGAATAGATTGAATTCTGTCTATTCTTTCTTGACTTTGCACAGAATGCTCAGCCCTTAACTAAGAACTCCTGTGGACTGAATGCAGTGGCAGGTTCCTTTCTGCAAGCCACGTGCTGAAGTCCGGTAATGCACACATTTTACATTTCCTCCCATTTGTCCTCTCTTCTGGTGGCAAGAAAAACGTGTTTCTGATCAATTTCTGAGTAAGAACTAATCTGAATGCAATTTGGCCATTTGCAAGACTCAGGTCTCATGTTTACCAGCTTTCTCACCTGAAAGACCTATAAAAGATAAAAGCACAAAATGTTACCTTTTAAATACCATCTGGAACTGAACTTGGCTGATACTCATACAATGAGGTAAGAAATCACTGCATGACTGATTATATTGCCTCCAAAAATAGTCCCCAAACGACACCGCACCTAACTTGGCCTTGGGAACCCAGACATGATTCAAAATAGCTCCAGTGCACCTGGGAGAACACTAGTATAACCTGATGTTTGCACGGTCCCGCACTGCAGGCCGTTAAAGGCCATTGCAATTCTCCAGGCAAAGTGCAACGAAATCTGATCACAACAAGCAGTGGCAAGATACTGCAGCCTGCAATCCGTCCTGTGCCTGAGTAAGCTCGGCCTTGCTGTGTACAGTGTCTGCAGGTAGGAACGGAAGAGAGTAGAGGCAATCCAATTCCAATGGCGAGGACCCAGGAGGATTCATCTCAAGGACCCTGGGCCTGACACTTCATTGCAGTTTGGCAAGCCCAAGCCTCATTAACTGTATTTCATTTGTCCAGAGAAAAGGACAAGATAAAACATAAGATTAAAACATGAATTACTGTTGTGAGGCTCAAAATGGAAAAATTTCAGAGTCAGAGGTTAGTCACATTTACTCAAGGGTGGTCAACATGGTTAATCACTATGGTCCCTAAAGTGAAACCACCACCTTAGTGAAGAAGATGGATGCAATTCATCTTTCTGGAGGGTGACCCCTTAGAGACACCTGGATTCCTCTGTTCTGGCTTTACATATATAAGCTCAGTAAACAAATACAACTTCTTATTCTAGTTTCAGCTTTCCCAGACATAGGGAGAGTATGTCTCACTGTCACTTGATAGTTTATATAACAGTAGAAACTCATGAAGCATCATCTTTGATTATGAATGGATACCCATATTTACCTCTGACTACTTAAATCATTTTGATCAGTAAGTCTCATTCAGTTCTCTTGGATGATAGGCTTTGGATAATCCAACACAGTTTGCTTGTTTGTTTTAAGAAAATATTATTTTACATAGTTTTAAAAAAAAGTTTTCCTCCTCTTATTCATTTTATTTATTTATTTAAATCTTTTGGTCACATGTGTGCCACGTGGGATCTTAGTTCCCTAACCAGGGATCAAATCCACACCCCTGGATGGAGGCACAGAGTCTTAACTACTGGACCACCAGGGTGGTCTCAACAACACAGTTATTTTTAAACTGAGAACTTGACGCTGGTCCACAATGAGTTCACTAAGCCGATGGCCCCCTCGATGACACCCATTCCCTTGTCACAACATCCTTTCTCTCAAACCTCAATTTATCCAGGTGAAAAAGTCCTACTAGAAAATGAATGCAAATGAGGAAATGATCAATGGTTTTTAGGCAAAGGCAAGACAATAACAAGTGCACAGTTAAAGAGAGTAGTGGTTCCTGCTCTCCTTCTAAATATTAGGGCTGTGCTGTATCCAACTCTTTGTGACCCCATGCACTGCAGCCCACGAGGCTCCTCTGTTCGTGAATTCTCCCAGCAAGAATACTGGAATGGGTTGCCATGCCCTACTCCAGGGCATCTTCCCAACCCAGGGATCAAACCTGAGAGATTCTTGCATTGCCAGAAGGATCCTTTACCACTAGTGCCGCCTGGGAAGCCCTAATATTATTAGGGATATCCATACCTAATAATGCTATAAACCAGGCAGTAATTTTTTAAAAATTAAATGTTTTTAAAGTTATTAGTCTATTTCTACTTTAAATTTTAATTATTTTAATTTTAAATGTAAAGTTTTTGATTTCAATGTGAAAAATAACACTAAAAACAGTGAGCTCTCTAGTGTACTTATTGGCACAGTCTGGGTCTTCATTCTGAATGATGGGTACAGGTCAGGTAACATAATCCTGCCTCTATCATATCTGCAAATTTATAATAATAAATTGAAGTTCAGCCCAGTTTTCCCTTAATTTAATTTTCTTAAACAGTGAAGCATCCTCCTTCCCTTTAGAACTGTATAGCATGTGTGTGAAAATATTCTGTTTTAGATGATTTTAAAAGGCACGTTTGTAAAAACTTCCCAGTGCTCATATAAATACAGTAGATAACATACCCTATATATTTTTAAAAAATGAATAATAAAAAATTCATATCTTTGCAGACTGTCAAATGAACACAGCTTGTTCACAGAGTTGAATAAGTGGAATATTTTACTGTAACTTATTTATTCAGTTGTTCAATATATATTTACTGAGAACCTATTAGTGATAGGAAACAAATAGACAAAAAATCCTTGGTTTCATGTAGTGGGAGAAGGCAAAAATAAAGGATGAATGATATAAATAAAATGTGCTAGGGATAAGAATGTAAGAGAATAAATAAAGTAGGAGGGGAGGTATAAAGCTTTGGTGCTGGAGTGGGGGTAAGGGCAATACTGACATTCGGATGAGCTGGTCAGGCAGACCTCACCAGGAAGATGAGTCATGAGTGAAGACCTGCATGAATTGAGGATTGAGATGTGCAGATACCTGAGAGAACAGTGTCTGGAGAAAGGCCCCAGGGTAGGATGGGCCTGGTATATTCCGGGAGCTGGAGGAGGTCAGTGCATATGAAGCCTAGGTCAGTGTTTCTCAAACTGGATTCCTTGATCCCTAGAATTCTACACTGGTTGTTTTTCTTTCTTTCTTTATTATGGGATTATGAGAAAATAATACAACGATGGCTACCACTAATTCCAGCATAAATAATGACTGAGGACTTGTAAGCCAGGCACTGTGCTAAGCACTTTGCCTTATTTAACCCTTACGACAACCTTGTAAAACAAGTTACTATTATTAAAGCATACAGTTATTATAACCATTTTGCAGAAAGAGAAGCAAAGGCTGGGAAAAATAAAGTCGTTTGTCCAGTGGTACACTGTGAGTGGTAGAACTATTCAATCTAAGCCATTTGAATCTCAATACAGAGCCTCCAATACAAATCAATACCATATGCTTCTGTGTGTGTGTGAGTGTGTGTGTGTATGTGTAAAAGAGAGAGACTTTAAAATTTTTCTACTTCCACCATTTGCATACCAAAATCAACTTTGATAAGTATGTTCACTGGTCATTAGGAAATAACCTGCAATAAGCATTAAGTCAAATGCCCATCGATCGGTAAATAAAGAAAATGTGGTCTATACATACAATGGAATCTTATTCAGTCAGGAAATCCTTCAATTTGTAACAATAGGGATGAACTTCAGGAACATCATGTTCAGTGAAATAAGCAAGTCACAGAAGGACAAATACGGCATGATTGTACTAAGTCAGATATCTAAAACAGTCAAATTTAAAGAACCAAAATGTGGAATGAATGTTGCCAGGGGCTACAGGGAAGGGAAATAGGGAATTACCAGTCTATCAGCATAAAGTTTCAGTTGAAAAAGATGAATAAATTCTAGAGATATGCTCCACAACTTGTACCTGAGGTCAATAATACTGTCCTATACATTAAACATTTAAGAGGGAGGATTATTATCTCATATTAAGTAATTCTTACCATAATGAAATACTTTTTTAATGTGAAAGAATAATTTTATTTATTTGAAAAAAATTTTTAAAAATTAACATTAAAAAAATTCTCAAACACACTGTCATTAAATTGGAAATAGAAATTCATCATGTCAGATAAACACTGTACTTTCTTATGTCCTTCACTTCATTCTTCACGGCTAAGGAAATGAGGAGTTGCTTGGCTCCCTCAGGGGCCTTGGAAAAGGGTTTCTTTCTTTCTTTATTTGCTACAACACAAAATATGTGGGATCTTAGTTCCCCAACCAGAGATTGAACCTGTGCCCCCTGCATTGGAAGCGCAGAGTCTTAACCACTGGACTGCAAGGAAAGTCCAGGGAGGAGATTTCTTAAGCAGTACCCCTGGCTTCTGAATGCCTCCTCAGCTTCTCTGTGGACATCACTTCCCACCCCTACAGGCTCTTCTGGATGACTCACCTCTTCAGCTGAGGGTGCTCCTGTACTGCCCCCAGGAATTTACACTTGATAGGAATGAATGTATTTTAATGAGGACTGATAGATGATCAGGTGTTTTAGAACAGTAATTTTGGAGGCAAGGTGGAAGATGAATTTGAATCTGTAGAGAATGAGCTCAGAGACTGATTCAGAGAAATCTTAGGCAAGAAACGATGAGATCCTGAAATATAGATGAGGAGGCCTGGGCTGCCATAATAAAATATGACCGGCCAGGTGGCTCAAACAACAGACATTTATTTCCTTGAAGATCTGGAGGCTAGAAGTCCACAATTATGGAGCCAGAAAATTTGGTTTCTGGTGAGAGCACTCTTCATGGCTTACACATGGCTACCATCTCATTGTGAGCTCACATGGCCTTTCTTGCATGGGTGTGTGGGGTGGGAGAGATAGAAGGGAGAGGGAGAAAACACTCTTTCTGATGTCTCCTCTTATAAGGACACTAATACTATCAGAGCAGAGATCCTTACGACCTCATTTAATCTTAAATTCCTTAGAGACCCCATCTCCAAATACAACCACATAGGGTTTAGGGTATCAATATATGAAGGGATGGGGATGGGGAGATAAACATTCAGTCTACAATAGTAACTGGGATTTTGGTTTGGAATTTGAGTTCAGGCTAGAAAAGAGAATGTCAACATATCAATGACAGCTGAATCAATTCATGTCGATGAGATTACTGAAGAGTACTGTAGAAAGGATAGTGCAGAAGGCTTCCAGAACTCCAGATAAGGCCAAATTAAAGAAGCACATGGAGGAAGCAGCAGGAAGCAGGATATTAAGGAAACAAACAGAAAGGCAGAGGTATGATCCGGCAAGAGGGATGCTAAGACATTCAAGGAGAGGATGAACTGGAGATTGAATAATGTTAAGACCCCCTTTCTAAGTAGCATGTGCAGTGAGAAATACCTGTTAGATCTGATACCAAATGAGTTATTAGTAACCTGCATCCCTTCAGCATAACTTGCACCATCACACGGCTATGGTTTCTTTATTGAGCAATCATTTACCGAGCTTCTCATGTGCCAACCATTGGGCTAGGAGCAGTGATGAAAAAGATACCTAACATATGCTGTCCCCTTCCAACATATGCCTTCCAAGATCTTAATAGTGAAACATTTACATTACTGCCGTCAGAGAGCTCTGGGCTACAAGCCCTGAGCACACAGGTTCAGGGCCTGTATGAAGCCTCCTTGTTCTAACTAGTCTAACACAGTCTAACTATTGATCAAATGTGTAGCAGGCAGTTATAAATATTTTCAGTTT
Source organism: Bubalus kerabau (assembly GCF_029407905.1). Taxonomy (NCBI): domain Eukaryota; kingdom Metazoa; phylum Chordata; class Mammalia; order Artiodactyla; family Bovidae; genus Bubalus; species Bubalus kerabau. The sequence continues at coordinate 91,556,684 of NC_073627.1, forward strand.
CTAATTCTAATTTTTTCTCTGAATCTGCTCAAATATTCTTTCCATGTGGATCCATGTGTACTCTGGTTGAAAGCACTCTCTCCATAGTCATCCGAATAATCCATATGGTCTCTTTCACCTCTTTGTGCACAACTTGACCAGAACCAGTTTATCTTTTAGGGCCCACACACCCCAGTGATCCCTCTTGGGTTTCTTCCACCCTCCTCTTTGAAATAATTTCTGGTAGACTTGTTATCAGTGTATCAGTATATAGCTCTTCTTTAGAGAAGGGAATGGCTACTCACTCCAGTATTTTTGCCTGGAGAATCCCATGGACAGAGGAGCCTGGCAGGCTACAGTCCATGAGATCGCAGAGTCAGACACAACTGAGTGACTAAACATCCAATACAACTCTTGTAGGTATCGTATGAGAATCTCTGCTGCTGCTGCTGCTGCTAAGTCACTTCAGTCGTGTCCGACTCTGTGCGACCCCATAGACAGCAGCCCACCAGGCTCCCCTGTCCCTGGGATTCTCCAGGCAAGAATACTGGAGTGGGTTGCCATTTCCTTCTCCAATGCATGAAGGTGAAAAGTGAAAGTGAAGTCACTCAGTCCTGTCAGACTCTGAGCGACCCCATGGACTGCAGCCTACCGGGCTCCTCCATCCACGGGATTTTCCAGGCAAGAGTACTGGAGTGGGGTGCCATCGCCTTCTCCGATGAGAATCTCTGGCTTGTACCAAATCATCTCACTCCTCCCCCTGTTCTCAGATTCCCCACTCACTCCCCCTAGAAGCTTCAGTATTTCATCACATAAATCGTCACCTTCAAGAGTAAAAGAAATTCACTGGCAGCCTATCCATTGGACGGGTCTTGTAGAATATGCTTTCTTTGGCCAACACTGTATTGTAAATTAAAAAACTAAAAAGGTTCTAACATTTAAAAGTCAGGATTTCTTGCATTTAAAAAATCTGGATTTCCACATTCTCTTGAAAAATCTGACAATCTGACCACAATCCTGCCTGCCAAGCACTGGTTAGAGCTGTTGGCCCTGCATCCTTTACCAGGATCATAGGTGCTCTGGTTTGCCACATTCTCTACCACTCCTAATATGCAACCCACAGCTCCTTTATACTCTGCCAGTCATTATTCTCATTTCATATCTGATTGGGCTCTTAAAATATTTGGGTTTGTGACCTTCACTCTGGAGAGATTCACCTACAATGAAGTGGTAGGGCTTGCTCAGCTGTATCAATCATGCAATACTTCAGTCAAATTCTCACTTTTTATAAATTCTAGCACGTCTAAAACTATAATCTATATTATAATTGTATCTTTCAAGCCAGATGAGAAATTCACATATTTTACCAAGAATGAGTTTCAGAGGTTTTATGTTAAAGACTCATTAACCCCTGCTTCTTTCATGGAGCACTCACATTTACCAATCATTACTAAGCTGTTCTACTGTCACCTGTTGAAGTCTGTATTTTCCACGCTCTGAGTTTTATTCTTGATTTTATTTAGGCCACTTCCAGAAAACACATAACATATGAAAACAGTGACAGCAGTTTTCTTTTTGCTTTTAGTAAATGTATGTTCTGTTAATACTGCAGTGTAGCCCCCCAGGAGTGCTGAGACAGCTGCTATTCAAATTGTATTTACATATTGATAAATGGCAGACTTCAGTCTACAGCATTGTTAATCCAGCACCTTGAACTGGCAAAGGTTAGAAGATTGTTCCACCCTAAATCTCCCCAGAACCAAATATTTACTTGAAAAACATATGTGCAGAATTCTAGAATAAATAAGAGACAGACAATGCAGCCCTGGGTGAAAGGTCTGAGACTCAGAATGCACACTTGTGTTCTTAGATGTGTTCTCTAGCTTCCTGCAGGATTTCAAATAAGACTTAACTTCATTACATTCAGCTATAGAGTGGAAATATTATTATTTATCTGCTGCACATTGTACAATCATGTTCAATCTTTGTAAAGCTTTGGATATGGCATCATGCAAAGGGAATCCCATGACAGTGTAAGGATCTTCAAATATGTGAAGCAAAACGGAGCACAAAAGGCTTATCTCCAGCAACCAACGGTCTATTCTCCTGGAGAAATTTAAGATCAGGGATGACATCTGTCCATAAATGGACTTGTTCCTACTCCTGTATTACTGGACAGGCTGCCATTGTTCCCTTACTTTCTATTCTAGTCAAATATTGGGACTTTCTTTCTTTTCCCCCGGACATCCCTCGTGACTCAGACGGTAAAGCATCTGTGTGTCAATGCGGGAGACCTGGGTTCAGTCCCTGGGTTGGAAGATTCCCTGGAGAAGGAAATGGCAACCCACTCCAGTACTCTTGCCTAGAAAATCCCTTGGACGGAGGAGCCTGGTGCAGGCTACTGTCCATGGGGTCGCAAAGAGTTGGACACGACTGAGTGATTTCACATCTTTTCCCCCCAGCACCCCCCATTTAATAAGAAACATATTCTCTTTCTATAATACAGACAGATACACACACACACTCACACACCCCAAAAAAAAGAAGAAGAAGAAGAAAAGAAAGAAAAGGATTTAAGTAGAAGAGCAGAATCTCTACCTACAGACAACTTGCTAAATATATAGAGCTGAAAATAGCTAGAACTGAGAGAAAGGGAAAAAAAGAAGAGTGTTTTAACAGTAAAGTAAAACCACAACTAATGACTTCAGGAGACAGGAGCTAGGTGGACAAGCAAAGCATTACAGTTTTAAATATATGGGATTTGGCTTCACCTCCCCAGTAAGTGGCCTGGCACCAATTCAAATAGGCTGGTCTGGCACGCTAGTGCCTCTAAGAGGGACCACACTGGCGGATGGAAGCGACCACAAAAGCCACAGAGAAAGTGCAGGCTTCCAAAGGCAACAAGGAAGCAACCAGACTGGCAGTACAAGCAATGCCAAGGCCCCAGCAGAGGGAGGGGCCGACCCTGCCAAGTTGGATGTTCTCTCTCATTACACTGGGATGGATGGCAATCAGTCCCCGTGGTGGGAGGACGGGCAGTGAGCGATCAGGTGCCATGGAAGGCTGGACCCAGGTAGCCCAAGAGCTGATGACACTGCAGAGAATGCCACAGAGGAGGAAGCGAGGATCTTCCCCCTTCTGGGTACCATATTGCAGAAAGCTGAGAGAGGCATGTTTGTGGAATAGTTCTGTGTACTAAAAGGACGGCAATAATCTTTATGGGCTTCTAGTTCTGGAAAATATTTTGCTATACAAATAGTTGTTTTTTCATGCCACTGAAGACTGCCAAATGATTTGGTACTTGAAACATTCTTCCTTTGAGCTGCATGAAAGAGTCAAGAATCCATTCCAGTGGGTGGAAGACTCAGCAGGGGGCTTTAATTGGCCAGTCCCCATTTTTAGCATCTACGCTGGTGTCTGCACAATGCCAGCATCGCTAGCTGGAAAGCTGAAGTGGAATTAAAGCTTTTCCCTAGGCTAAATAATACATAATAGTGTGACTATTTGCCCAGAATCGGCTGATTCCTTTGATGGCCTAACTGCCAGTCTCAGCTTTCTCAATGTTAAAATATGGATAGAAACTGATTTCCAAGATTTCCAGTGAGGAGGGAGTATCAACAAATTATTCCCAAGTCCTTTAATGACTAAAATATACCAAGCAGTTATCCAAGATATCTCTCAGTGACTAGAAAACAATCATAATTATGAATTTACTATGTTAGTTGTTTTGCTTTTGTGTTTTAATCTGAACAGACCAGCATGAATAATAAATGATAATAAACATTGTAATATTTCCTACTCTAAGCATCTCAGATATTATTTTGGCTTAAAAATCATAGAAGTTAGGTGTTATGAGACCCCCAATTACAGAGAAAATGAGTTTGGCATATCTGGGAATGAGAAAGGACATGGAGGCAGAAACCCAGAGAGGCAAAGGTAGTATGATGTTTGTTGTTCAGTCAAAGTCCTGTCCAACTCTTTGAAACCCATGGGCTGCAGCACGCCAGGCTTCCCTGTCCTTTACTATCTCCCAGAGTTTGCTCAAACTTATGTCCATTGAGTCAATGGTGCCTTCCAACCATCTCACCCTCTGTCGTCCCCTTCTCCTCCTACCTTCAGTCTCTCCCAGCATCAGGGTCTTTTCCAATGAGTTGGTTTCTTGCATCAGGTGGCCAAAGTATTAGAGCTTGGGCTTTAGCATCCAAAGAATATTCAGGACTGATTTCCTTTAGGATTGACTGGTTTGATCTTCTTGCTATCCAAGGGACTCTCAAGAGTCTTCATGAGCACCAGAGTTTGAAAGCATCAGTTCTTCAGCACTCACTCTTCTTTATGGTCCAACCCTCACATCCACACATGACTATTGGAAAAACCACAGCTTTGACTATATGGACATTTGTTGGCAAAGTAATGTCTTTGCTTTTTAATATGCTATCTCTAGGTTGGTCATAGTTTTTCTTCCAAGAGCAAGCATCTTTTAATTTCATGGCTGCAGTCACAGACTACAGTGATTTTTAGAGACCAAGAAGATAAAATCTTCCACTGGTTCCACTTTTTCCCCGTTTATTTGCTATGAAGTCATGGAACCAGATGCCATGATCTTAGTTTTTTGAATATTGAGTTTTAAGCCAGCTTTTTCATTCTCCTCCTTCACCCTCATCAAGAGGCTCTTTAGTATCTCTTTGCTTTCTGTCATTAGAGTGTTACCATCTGCGTATCTGTGGTTGTTGATATTTCTCCCAGCAATCATGATTCCAGCTTGTGAGCCATCTAGGATGGCATTTCGCATCATGTACTCTGCATATAAGTTAAATAAGTAGGGTGACAATATACAGCCTTGATGTACTCCTTTCCCAATAATGAACCAGTCCATTGTTACATGTCTGGTTCTAACTGTTGCTTCTTGTCCTGCATACAGGTTTTCTCAGGAGGCAGGTAAGGTGATCTGGTATTCCCATCTTTTAAATTTTCCACAGTTTGTTGTGATCCACATAGTCAAAGGCTTTCATGTAGTCAACGAAGCAGAAGTAGATGTTTTTTTCTGGAATTCCCTTGCCTTCTTTATGATCCAATGGATGTTGGCAATTTGATCTCTGGTTTCCCTGCCTTTTCTAAATCTAGCTTGTACATCTGGAAGTTCTCGGGTCATGTACTGCTGAAGCCTAGCTTGAAGGATTTTGAGGATTACCTTGCTAGCATGTGAAACGAGTACAATTGTGTGGTAGTTTGAACATTCTTTGGCATTGCCCTTCTTTGGGATTGGAATGAAAACTGACCGTTTCCAATCCTGTGGCCACTGCTGAGTTTGTTGGCATACTGAGTGCAGCACTTTAACAGCACCATATTTTAGGCTTTGAAATAGCTCAGCTGGAATTCCATCACCTCCACTAGCTTTGTTCATAGTAATGCTTCCTAAGGCCCACTTGATTTCACACTCCAGTATGTCTGGCTCTAGGTGAGTGACCACACTATTGTGGTTATCTGTGCCATTAAGACCTTTTTTGTACAGTTCTTCTGTGTATTCTTGCCACTTCATCTTGATCTCTTCTGCTTATGTTAGTTCCTTGCTGCTTTTGTCCTTTATTGTGCCTATCTCTGCATGAAATGTTCCCTTGATATCCTTAATTTTCTTGAAAAGATCTCTAATCTTCCCCATTCTATTGTTTTCTTCTATTTCTTTGCATTGTTCTCTTATGAAGGCTTTCTTTACTGTTCTTGCTATTCTTTGGAACTCTGCATTCAGTTGCATATATCTTTCCCTTCTTTCTTTGCTTTTCATTTCTCTTCTTTTCTCAGCTATTTGTAAAGCCTCCTCAGACAACCTCTTTGCCTTCTTGCATTTCTTCTTCTTGGGGATGGTTTTGGTCACTGCCTCACATACAATGTTGCAACCTCTGTCCGTAGTTCTTCAGGCATTTTGTATAGCATATCTAATCCTTTGAATCTTTTTGTCACTGCCACTGTATAATCAAAGGGCTTTTATTTAGGTCATACCTAAATGACCTAGTGGTTTTTCCCTACTTTCTTCAATTTAAGCCTGAATTTTGCAATAAAGAGCTCACAAGTTGAGCCACAGGAAGCTTCTGGTCTTGTTTTTACTGACTGTATAGAGTTTCTCCATCTTTGGCTGCAAAGAATGTAATCAATCTGATATCAGTAAAGACCATCTGGTGACGTTCATGTGTAGAGTCATCTCTTGTATCGTTGGACAGTGTGTTAGCTAAATACACTCAGAAAAACTCTGTTAGCCTTTGCCCTGCTTCATTTTATACTCCAAGGCCAAAGTTGACTGTTACTCCAGGTATCTTTGTGTGATGGAAGAGTCAGGAAAAGAGGGTAGGGCTGTGCTCACTTAACCTTGTAACCTGCATCAGCAGAGCACATTCAACTTGCTATGCTAGCTAAAGAATTTAAATAGAGATGGGTAATAGGTAGAGAAGGCAATGGCACCCCACTCCAGTACTCTTGCCTGGAAAATCCCATGGATGGAGGAGCCTGGAAGGCTGCAGTCCATGGGGTCACTGAGGATCGGACACAACTGAGCGACTTCACTTTCACTTTTCACTTTCATGCATTGGAGAAGGAAATGGCAACCCACGCCAGTGTTCTTGCCTGGAGAATCCCAGGGATGGGGGAGCCTGGTGGGCTGCCATCTATGGGGTTGCACAGAGTCGGACACGACTGAACTGACGCAGCAGCAGCAGGATAATAGGTAATTTGGCTATTGGGGCTCATATTCTGGATGCAAAGTTTGGGCTGGACTATGACTTTGGTAAGCATATGGATGGTATTTTAAATTATGTGAATGGATAAAATTGGCCCTGAAGGAAAAGTAAAGAGGACATAACTTTCAATCAGAAGAAATATGCAGAACAGAAGCAAGTAAGGAAGATAGAGTGAAAAACAGGCAGCTTTACTGAAAGCCGAGGACAGAGAATATTCAAGAAAGGAGTCATACATTGTGTTGATCCTTCTTGCAGTTTTGATGAGACAAGGATTGATATGTGTTCACTGGACTTAGTGAAATAAAGGTCACTGCTGACCTGGGCCATGATAATTCTACTGGATGGTCCAGAGAGAAACCACATTAGAATAATTAAAGGCTCCATAAAAATGTGGAAATGTAGATGGCAAGTGAAGATGCCTGGTTATGAAGAGGAGGAAAAAGATGGGTATAAAGGAAAGATTTGCAGGCTTCGCTAGGTTGTTCATTTGGAGCACGATCTAAGCAGACTTAAGAACTGCTGAAGGAATCCAAGAGCCAGGGAGATACTGATGATGGGAGAGGATCACTTGGGGCCCAGGTCCTAAAGAAGGTATAGAGGTCCAAGCTACACACCAGCATTTTTGCCTTCATTAGGTGGGAGCTCTGCTTAGGATGGCAAGAGATGAGGATGGGCAGACGAAGCTCTTCCAGAGCTGCAGATGACAGGCTCTTGTGGCAAATCTCTCCTTGCATCTCCCAGTCCTGTTCCTTCGCTTGGGTACCTGGCACAGAACCTACAACCCCTACAGTGTTCTTTTGGTTCTTTTGTTGTCTCCAGCTTACTTTCTCTCAATCCTTTCAGATAAATACTCATTTACCTCATTTTGCATAATAGCCTACTGCCTTTAATTTTTTCTTATGTATACAACTTGGGAAAGGAACTTCTTGCCTTTCAAAATATTGTGGTAAAATATATGTAATATGACATTTGCAATTTTAATCATTTTTAAGTGATTAACTTCAATGGCATTAAGTACACTCAGTGGAACAATCACCACTATCAGAAATTTTCATCACCCCAAACAGTATTAACTCTGTACCCATTAAACAGTAACTCATCCTTTCCCACACCCCAACCCTGGTGACCACCCTCCTACTTTCTGTCTCTCTGAATTTAGCTCATCTAGGTACCTATATAAGTGCAATAATATAATACTTGTCTCTTCATATATGGCTTGTGTTATTTAGTGTGTTTTCAAATCTTATCCATATTGTATCATGTATCAGAATTTCATTTCTTTTTAGAAATGAAATAAAATTTCTTTCTTTCTTTGTATGGCCAAATAATAGTTCACTGCAAATAATAGTTCACTGTATGAATACATCACATTGTGTATATTTACATACCTGTTGATGGACACTTGGATTATGTCCGCCTTTTGGCTACTGTGGATGTTGCTGCCAGAGCATGGATGTACAACTATATGTTTGAATGTCTGCTTCTAATTCTTTTGGGTATATATCTAGGAGAGGAGTAGCTAGATCCTATGGTAATTCTATGTTTAATTTTTTGAGAAACTGCTAAAGTATTTTCCATGGTAGCTGTATACTTTATATTCCTACCAGCAATGCAAGAAGGTTCCAATTTCTCCACTTTCTCACCAAACCTTTTTATTTTGGGTTATTATTATTATTTTGGATAATAGCCATTATAATAAATGTGGAGGAGCATGCCATTGTAGTTTTGATTTGCATTTCTCTAAGGATTAAAGATGTACATCTTTTTCACATGCTTCTTGGCCATTGGTATATCATCTTTGGATGAATGTCTATTAAAGTCCATTGCCCTGTTTTACAAAAATTATTTATTTTCTAACTGAAGGATAATTGCTTTACAGAATTGTGTTGGTTTCTACCAAACATCAACATGAATCAGCCATAGGCATACATCTGCAATGCCCCTTTGTGAACTGAGTGTTTTGGTTGTATTTATGGAACTCTTTGTCTTTTGTAGTATTAGTCCATAGTAAAGCACTATTAATAAATGAATGAATTAAGAAATGATTCTTTTCCCCAAGATGATACAAAAACTTTCAAATATTCAGAAAAGTGGTAAGAATTACACTGTGAACCTCACTATACTTAATGCAGTATAATTCTTCCAAATTAACACTTTAATATATTTGACTTAACCTCATACTTATCTATTATCTCTCCAACCTTCTAACTGCCTATCAGTCAAGCTTATTCTGTAGGAACATTTCAAAACTAAGTTATAGATACCAAGAAATACTTTTTAGTGAATAAAAAATGCAGTCTCATGGAATGTATCAGCAAAAGGTTGCGGCAGGGATACAGCTGTCTCTGGGACTTCTCACAGCAGATAAAGTACAGGGCAGAAGAAGGTTAAAAGTCAGTAGGGGTTTAGCTCCTTTACTTTGAACATACCTTAATGAAATTTCTTGGGAAATGAATCAAAGAAAATATGCCCAGGGAACAGGCAGTGCTGACAGGGGGATGTTACCATCACAGCACCGGGGCTGTATATAACTATGGTTGCTGGGCAACACGGCCGGCTCCTGGGGAGCACATGTAAGAATGAATCCTGGGGCTAGAAGTAAAACTGCCTGAGGCTAGTAGCTTCAGGAATTAGCTCCAAGTCTCCCTGCCCCTCTCTCCCCGTCTATTGACCTTCTGGTCTTCCCCACTGGCTTGTTAACTCCTTGGAAATTAGGGATCATGTTTTACTCATTTCTATACCTACCTCATTTTTAGGACACCGTCCACCATCTAGAAACGTGTTTTAGACAGAGAAGGTCTACAATGAACTTTTGGAAGCACCTATATAGGGCTTCCCAGGTGGCTCAGTAGTAAAGAATCCACCTGCCAATGCAGAAGACCAAGGTTCGACCTCAGGGTCGGGAAGATGTCCTGGAGAAGGGAATGGCGACGCATTCCAGTGTTCTTCCTTGGAAAATCCAGTGGACAGAGGAGCCTGATGGGATGCAGTTCTGTAAGGTTGCCAAAGAGTTGGACATAATCTGGTGACTAACCAACAAGCACCCATATGCTCCAACCTTAGAGCTCATCAGACTTTGCACTTGGCTTCTTGCCCTGTACTCACACCCTACCTCTGCAGAGCTCTCAGAAATCCTGTCAAGATCTCAAGGGTCCACATTGCTCCTCCTTATCTATTGCCTGCCTAGCATCTTCATCAAGCTCCTCACGCCAGCTAAACCTCCCAACCTGTGTGGTGCCCTTGGACCTTGTCCCAGTTCTACACAAACTTTGTCCCAACTCAAAGCCAAGTACAAGGGATCACGGATGATGAGGAAGGCTGGAAGGAACAGAACCTTCAGGGCAAAGGTACAGAATGTAGACAGTGCTCAGAGAAACACAGTGTCCCCAGGGGAATTTTAAGAAATGGAATCATATGATAAGCACATGAGAAATCATACTTTTAGACTGGAAGAACATTTTAGGTTAGGGAACAAGAAATACTGGCAAAGATAGTGTTACAGTCACCAGACACGAAAAATCAAACACAGGATCAAACAAAGGGTCTTTTGATGAAGTCAAAGTCAGCGGCATCTGACAAACAAGGCTGCAAGCAGATTTAGAAACGGATTATAATTTCTCCTTCTCAGTTTTGTTGTCAAAAAGACTCCATGGGTCTGCTGGCAAATAGAGTAGATGGTAAAGCTTATGAAGGGCCTGTGGGAGACCAGGAAAGAGGCAGGGAGGTGGGAGAGAGTGGGCAGAGAGACAGTAGGATTTTGACAAGACGATGAATTGCATCCAAATAAATAAGATTTAGTAACAGAGTATGAAAAGACAAAGTCCTCATTTTCACCTGTCCTTGGATTTGCAAACACAGATATTTCCTTTAGAGAGGAAACCACAGTATTTATGATTGGTTCATATTTCACACCTTTATTCATACATATCCTGTAATGTAAAAGGCCTATT